>NC_060151.1:14110410-14112382 GCF_021292245.1 Micropterus dolomieu
CAATGTGCAGTATGAGAAAAATATGGTGTTTTTTGAAAATTAAACCATGTAAACCTGTTCTGGTACAACCCCTAAATAAGATTTTGAACCTGAAAATGGGCATAATACCACCTCTTTAAGTAAAAAAAAAGTTAACAATTGTTTCATTTCTATAAATGCAGGGACATTTTCATGTGTTTGGTTCTATGCAAACTCAGCTATAAAAACTTCCCATCAGGCTGTCAGTGGAGTCCACAGCACGTCACTTTCAACATAAACCATGTTTTCTGTAGCTCTGCTGCTGCTGTTTGCACCTGGATGTGAGTCTCTCTGGATTTGTCAAAGTCAGCAGTTCTTCTTTTGCAGTATAAATTGATCATTTGTTACAAAACATTGGTCAAGTGTGAACAGGGGTTACGTACTGTAACCCAGATTTAACCCGGATTCTATGAGTATAGGCGCAGCCCTCTAAGGCTATCGCTATTGGGTTTACCCCTTCCGCGCGCCTGCGCGGCACTGAGAATTGAGAACCAAGGTCCAGTGAGGCCTTCAACTTAGAGGGCTGCGCCTATACTCCGGGTTACAGTACGTAACCCCTGTTCTATTTCGTATAAGCTTTGCCCTCTAAGGCTATCGCTGTTGGGTTAGAGGCGAAGCAGGATGAGTCAATGCCTCACTGGCCCATATGACTTTGCCCCGTGCTCCACCGCCGGCGTTTCCTTTTCCCGTGAGTTCCTGGTCTCCCACCCAGACAAATTCTCCGGTGTTTTGGGCACGTGTGACGGCTTCCTGGTACAGTGCGCCCTGGTGTCTAAGAGGCAACCAGTAACCTTCCAGTCCAATGAGGCCAAAATCTGTTATGTCACAGGGCTGCTCCGCGACCGGGCCCTGGCCTGGTATGCAGCGGTCAGCGAGGGTCAGCCCCATGTCCTCTCCTCCTACTCCTCCTTCGTGGAGGAGATGCGGAGAGTCTTCGATCACAGACTGTTTAAGGGGAAGGGAGGCGCCTGGACGCCTTCTCTCCCTCCACCATGGCAATTGGAGCGTGGTGGAGTACTCAGTTGACTTCCATATTCTGGCGGCCAATTCGTCCTGGAACAATGAGGCCCTTCGGTGCATGTTCCTGGATGGCCTCAACAATCGCATTAAAGACCTGTTGGCCGTTAGGGACGCGCCAGGGGGCCTAGATGCTCTGGTCGAGGTCGCTACCGACCTGGCTAATCGCTTGCGAGAGAGGGACCGCGCCACTTGCGGCTCCTCCACCTCCCGCTCATGCCTCACACCGTCTCGGGCCGCTGTCTCGCCGTACCACTTTACCACTGCCCCATTGCTCTCTACCTCACCATCTCCCAAGCCCATGCAGTTAGGCCACACCCACCTCTCCCCGCCGGAAGAGCGCAAACGGCGTCGCCTCGCCGGTGAGTGCTTTTATGGGTTGAAAGCCCGGCCACGTCGTGTCAGCTTGCCCCGTGCGCCCGAAGGTGTCAGCTCGCCAGTAGGGTTGGGGCTACTGGCAAGCCGAGTTCCCTCGCCCCACCCTCGAACTCTGCTCGATGCCTCCCTCTCCTGCGGGAGTGGTCCCCTAGGTCCCTCTTGACGCCCCCATTCACGCCATGGGCCTCTACAGCCAACCCCTCACCACCGTCACCTATCGCACCCCACGAACACCCCTCGTCACGTCCGGCAACCACCACAAGTCCCTCGCTTTTCCACCTGATCTCCTCCCCTGCCACTCCTCTGGTCCTCTTGGTCTCTCTTGGCTAGCCACCCATAACCCTAACATTGACTGGTCGCGGGGGAAGATCAGGAACTGGAGCTCCTTTTGTCATGTTTCCTGCCTCCTGTCTGCTCGAGCCCCCGGTAATACTACCCGGCCTGACCCACCTTCCGTCCCTCTCGACCTATCTGGTGTCCCACACGTCTACCACGACCTCGCTCAAGTTTTTGGCAAGGACCAGGCTCTGTCTCTACCCCCCCCCCACCGCCCCTATGA
>NC_060151.1:14112402-14126489 GCF_021292245.1 Micropterus dolomieu
ACTCTGTCTCCCCCCCCCCCCCCCCGCCCCTATGACTGCTCTACAGACCCCCCCCCCCCGGACACGCCTCTCCCTTCCAGTCACCTCTACAACCTTTCGCGTCCAGAGAGAGAGTCTATGGTGCAGTACATCAAAGACTCACTGGCTGCCGGCATCATCCACCCCTCTTCCTCACCATTAGGGGCTTCTTTTTTGTTGCCAAAATGGACCAGACCCTTTGCCCCTGCAACGATTACCGGGGGCTCAACGCCATCACCATAAAAAATAAATACCCCCTCCTGCTCATGGATTCTGTCTTTGAGTCCCTCTCCCGGTCCACCATTTTCACCAAACTGGATCTAAGAAATGCTTATGATCTGGTGCTGCCTCACCAACGCCCCCACAGTCTTCCAAGCGTTAATCAATGGTGTCCTCCGAGATTTCCACCACCGCTTCGTCTTCGTGTATCTCAACAACATCCTGATCTTCTCTCGCGACCCTGTCCAACACGTTGAGCATGTCCGTCCGGTCCTGCAGTGGCTTCTGGAGAACAGACTCATTGTTAAAGCCGACCCGTCTTTGTTCCGCGCCGACCCATCAAAGATCCAGGCGGTCGCTGATTGGCCGACCGCCACCTCCGTAAAACAGGTACAGCTCTTTCTTGGCTTAGCAAATTTCTACCGTCGATTTATCCGCAACTTCAGTGCTGTCGCTGCCCCCCTCACCCGTCTCACCTCCTCCTCGGTTCCCTTTGCCTGGTCTCCAGAGGCCGCTGCAGCCTTCTTTCGCCTCAAAACCCTGTTCACCTCTGCCCCCGTCCTCACCAACCCCAACCCCTCCCTTCAGTTCGTGGTAGAGGTGGACCCCTCGGACGTGGGCGTTGGTGCCTGCCTTTCCCAGCGCTCCCCAGTGGACGCCAAACTCCACAACTCCACCCCTGCGCCTTCTTATCGCGCCGGCTGTCTCCCATGGAGCAAAACTACACCGTGGGGGACCGGGAGCTGCTGGCTATCAAGCTGACTCTAGAGGAATGGAGGCACTGGCTTGAGGGAGCAGAACACCCCTTCCTCACCGACCACAAAAATCTCTCTTACATCCAGACCGCCAAGAGACTGAACTCCCGTCAAGCCCGGGTCCCGCAACACCAAGCCAGCCGCTCTCTCCCGACTCCACTCCCCAGACACCCCTGGTGTCACGGCCAGCTGCAGCCGGTCTACGCAGGGATAAACCCAATAGCTATAGCCTTAGAGGCTGAAGCCTATATGAAACAGAACAGTTGACACAGCCAGCCTCTGTGACTGTGCAGCCAGGTCAACGTCTGACCATCACCTGTCAGGTCTCTTATTCTGTTAGCAGTGACTACACAGCTTGGATCAGACAACCTGCAGGGAAAGGACTGGAGTGGATTAGCAACTGTGAAAGATTCACTAAAGAACAAGTTCAGTGTCAATTTAAACAGAGTGACTCTAAACAGACAGAATGTGCAGCCTGAAGACACTGCTGTGTATTACTGTGCCAGAGATCCACAGTGAGAAACAATAATAGGAGAGTCATCCAAATACTACTTCCTGTATTTACCACCACTACTGGCATCATTCTGATTGCTGAAAATTGAACACCTTTTTTATTTCACATGTTTCAAACATGTTTATATTTAATATTCTGAAAAATGTTTTTCCTTGGAATCATTGCTTACAGATGATGTAATAAGGCTATTTTCTATTTCTTACAGTGCTGCTGATTAAATTCTCTGTGGAGAAACTATGTCCACATGTCTCCATAAGTTCATGCATGAAGATCATGCAGGTGAAAATAATAACACATCTTCTGTTTTCGCAAATTGCACACCAAATTATTGTTAAAATGTTTTTTTGGTAGCACTTTATAAGAACTACACACTATAAAGCATTAGTTAAGCATTAGTACATTTTTAATTCATCATTTATAAACCATTGTTCTTCTGTTAATACAGATTAGTAAGTCATTTATAACCATACTTATACATGTTGTATTCTTTATTAATAAGCTCATCTATATGCTTAATAATTTTATTGTATTTTCTTACTTTATAAATGATCGGTTCACTATTTATAAATGGAGTATTATTTTAATGACAAACCATTTATGTATGAGTTGTTATTGGTTCTTAAGATCATTTGGAAAGTCTAAGAAAATTATTACATAACAGCCTGTTTTTTGATACTTTCCCACGAAAGAATATAAACAATCTCAGCATAACGCCTAAATCTACCAGTGGCAAAGTCCAAAGGATGCTTCTAAGACTACCAGAAAGATGCCCCATCTAACTTTGCAGGGTAAAAGCCTCACTGTTACAGGCCTGGTATCATTTCTCTGAACTCCTCATCAAAACTCCAAGATCTGCTTTGATCAACCGCTAACTTGACATGACATGTAGTTATTTAGAAATGGTCTAATAGTGCGTGTTCATATATGTTTTATGACACTTACTAATACTACAATTCATGATTAATTCTGGTAGTTACTAATGGTTAGTAAAATATTTTGCGTGAGCTCATCTAAAGAGAGGACTATCTATGCCTTACAAAGCATGTATGATATTGTAACACTCCAGAATCAGTTTTCTTCTGAACATAAAAATGAAACTGACACAACACAAAGGGATACAGAACATATTATTTATTACAAAATGCCTTTCACCCATTCATTCACAAAAAAACACAACAACTACTGCTGCATAAACTGTGCAACTGTTGATATAAAATGAACCATCTACAACCCAACCCATTCTCACTCCCAAGTCGTCACAAATGGACCAATGGTCAAGACACATGTTGTCACTTTATAACACACTTGGGAGCCCCTTAGCATCATAGTTCAACGTACTGGGGAAATCCCTGTAGCATAGTTTAAAATATTTAACACTAGTGTAGAACTTTAGCTAACTTACCAACCTAGGTTCTGAGAAGTAGTGTTGGGGTAAGAAATAGACTGTGTGTGATAAAAGAACAGTGGGCAGGTTTATTACATTGCCTTTAACACTCTCATAGTGCACCAACCATGTTTGAAACAATCCCAAGAATAACAAGAGCTCTTTCATAAAAATAAATGTCTTTCAGTTATTTGTATCTCTACCTGGGCAGGATAATAAACGTGTGGTGGATCTTTCTTATCTGCCATTGTCTGATGTGTCAGTCCTGTTGAATGGGATCAGAAGCAGCTGACCACACCGTGGTCCGATCTCATCATACAGGGTGCATCATCTCTGGTCTCAAGAACCAGTCTGCACATATAGTGCAGAATAAATCAGATAAATCATCACAGTCAGTGTTCTTCAAATAACATCTCATCCTGTTTGTCAAAACTCAATATTATCACCCTGTTGTCTAGGGACTCTTCTTAAGTTTTACATTGTTATAACGTAACCAAAGATTTATAACTTTACCAGGTAGCATTTAAGCAAGACATCACTACTATGAATTAATTAAATTTCTCCATCTCTTAACATTACATTTCATCAAATTACAACCAAAAAATACTGAACAGAGTTTACACATTTTAGTCAAGGAAATTATCTTTAACATGTATTGTCATAATTACTGTAAATAAAAATACCTCCAAAAGTACCTCCAGAGATTAGTTTGAAACCACGACACAACAAAATACTGTTGAACAGTTCACGACATCGTACTCACAACATCCCCTGACTGCTTTTAACTTACAGTAATATGGTTTTAACCCACCCATTTAAGCTAGCATCACGCTGCACTTTTAGCTCTCTCCTAAAGGTTACAAACTTTACTCACCGGAGTTTCCAGGGGGAAAAAACTCCTTCGGCATTCAAAAATCCCGAGTGATGGTGTCTTTACACTTAAGACCCGCTTCTGGGCCCGTGTGGCCTCCACTCAGTCCTCTTAATCCTCTAAATGGTCGGCTTTCCAACGCTGGTGTCTGGACCAGGGGACGGACCCGGTTGCCTGTCCTCTGCTGGCGGTGCTTTCGTTTCTCCAGCAGCTCATGGACAGGGGGCTGCTGTTCATAACGGTTAAAACCTACACTGCCGCCATTTCATCCTGTCACGAGGGCTTCGGGGACAGGACTGTATTCTCCCACCCCCTGGTAAAGCGCTGTCATAGAGGGGTGCGAAGGCGCAGGCTGGTGACGTGACCTGTTGCCCCACAGTGTGATTTGGGCGCTGGTTTTACGCGTGCTAACCCAAGCACCGTTCGAGCCTTTGGAGACGGCGGACCTGAGATTCCTTTCGGCTAAGGTCGCCTTGCTCCTGGCTCTGACATCGGCCAAGAGGGTCAGCGATATGGCTGCCCTCTCTGTGGCTCCATCGTGCCTCAGGATTCAGGGCGACGGCAGCTCGGCTATCCTGCGCCCTAACCCGACGTTCATGTCTAAAAGCATTACGAGCTCCTTTCGGTCACGGGTCATCACCCTCCATGCGGTCTGGCGCTAAAGTGAGCGCACACGGCAGTGACTACTGGATGCCAAGCGTAAAAAAAACCATACTTTCACTTTTTTTTGAAAGCGTAACCGGACGTTGCGTAGTTATTGTTGCTACCTTGACCGGATGTTACATGTTTACTGTTGCTAACTTGACCACCGAGACGTCCAAAAACGACACTAAAGGGGTGTTAACCGAGGCCGTAATAAAGCTGAGACTTAGGAAGCCTAACTGAGACTTTTTTCAATCTCATTTGTAATGTTTTGTATGGCCTAGATAGAAAATACTTGTTAAATAATTTCCTTAAATGTTCTACATGATCGTATGAACCATGGACGCATATATATGGTTTGGAATAACACTTTTTGTCAAATACAGTCATTAAGCACATCATTGATGAGCTGGTAGTGATAGATGATCTGTCTCAGAGAAACGGTACCAGGCCTGTAACGGTGAGGCTTTTACCCATGCCGTAAAGTTAGCTGGGGCATCTTTCTGGTAGTCTTAGTAGCATCCTTTGGGCTTTGCCACTGGTAGATTTAGGCGTTATGCTGAGATTGTTTATATTCTTTCTCGGGAAAGTATAAAAAAAACAGGCAGTTAACCTATGTCATAATTTTTTTTAAACTTTCCAAATGATCTTATGAAGCATTAACAATTTATATATAAATGGTTTGTCATTAAAATAATACTTCATTTATATAGTAATAGTGAACCGATCATGTATAAAGTATGAAAATAAAATTATTAAGCACATTATAGATGAGCTTATTAATAAAGAATACAACATGTATAACTATGTTTATAAATGACTTATTAATATGTATTAACGTATGAACAAATATAAATGATGAATTCCGTATTCACTAATACTTAACTAATGCTTTAAAGTGTGTATTATTATGAAGTGCAACCAATCTTTTTCCTGTTTTCATGCAGTGGAGTGGAAAATAACATCTGACGAAAACAATTTGAACGTCAGAACTATCTCTTAAATAGTATGAATAAATAATCAAATAGGATGCAAACTTCCCTTTTGTAATTTGGCCTAGATGAAAATAGTTCTATGTTTGCACCATTAGTAAAATACTGTCATTGTAGAACATAAAAGTTTTGGTCCCTTACTCAGTTAGTCCAGAAATGTTTTGCCAGGACTTTGAGATTTTAGTTTCCTCTGCTGCAATAGAGACTTATTATTATTACTATTATTAACTTGCCCTAAACTGAAACAAAGAGTAGCGTTTATACACCATCAGGTTGATCATCTCTTCTTATGAGGCAGAACTCTATCTTTAAGAATAATTACAAAAAACTATCTTTGTCTTTCCTCATCCCTCATATCTACTGATGGCTGAAAAAAAGACCAAATTAAACAAACCTCAAATAAAATTTTAACATTCATCATTGATTTGATTTATTAATCAAATTTATAACAACAATAATTATTGTGATTCAAATTATTATCAATTGTTTATTTTCATTTGAATATATTCAGGGTTCATCAAGTCCCTCAACAACGACAGTTTAAATATGACCAAGATTATGATCATAATAAAAGATTTTTTTAATTAGTGGATTGGTACGGTGTTGTGTCAATATACTTTAAAAACATATATATACACTGAACAAAATTATAAACTCAACACTTTTGTTTTTGCCCCCATTCATCATGATCTGAACTCAAACATCTGAGACTCTCTATGTACACAAAAGGCCTGTTTCTCTCAAATATTGCTCACAAATCTTTCAAAAGCTGTATTAGTGAGCATTTCTCCTTTGCTAAGATAATCCATCCACCTCACAAATTTTATAGTTATAGTTATATTTGACAGTTATTTTATTCTTACCAACTGCCGACGACACAGGTCCCCTGACTCTCCAGTGCAGGAAACGGGGTTTGGTTTATGTATTAGGGTTTCACTGTGTTGGTTTACCAGGAAGCCCCTCAGATCAGCTATCCTTTTTGGCAATTTCATTGACTGCGATACAGAGCCCCACAAGATGATTTGTTGTGTTCCGCCGCCACTTTTCAGGTGAGAGAACATATAGTAGGGTTCCTGCAAGACAGAGGGCGAAATGTGCAGGAATGTGCTTGAAATGTAAAAATGTTGTAACCTTGTGTGAATAGTAGGGGGATGACAGAGTGAAGGGACACAGCACCTCCACACTTTTTTTACCCGCAGGTCTAACGTTAAAGTGTAGGGGATTGTACAGTGTGAAGTAATTGCAAATGCGTTATTTTTTGTTCTTCAAAGAAAATAGAATCAGCTGTCTGAGGTTTAAATAATTATAAATTGCATCATGTTTCTTTTGGTACACATTGATAACGGGTCCGACAGACCCAAACAGCACACACGGGTTAAAGAAAGGAAAGGAAAAGAATCTACACACCAGGATTTCTGTATATTTCATGCACTTAATGAGCTTTTAACAATTTTTTGTTTGTTTTTTACGAGCAGTGAGTGGAGATGCAGCACTGTGATGCTGCTTTTGACATCAAGGGTATTGGGACTGAAGTTGCAGTATCTTCAGGTAAGACACATTTAAATGACCTATTATTATATATTTATTGACTAATTTCTTGGTATTTTATGAATGTGATTATTGGTGGAGAAGTTTAACTCATGGTCTTATTTAGCTTTATACTGATGTTGGACAAACTAGAAAACAGCAGACAGATGTTTTTAATGCAGCAACAAAATAAATTAATATTTAAATATTAAACGAAATTACAAAACACGGAGTAGCTCCAACCGTAATATATAGATACAGGGTCAGTATGTGTTTCAATTTAACAACTGAACATTGAACAAAGACATAATGAAGTGCAATTGTATATGTATGTAGTAGGCTATATAGTAAATTTTTTACTTAAAATATTTCTTTTGAAATACCACCTTTTAAGGACTGTATGCATTTGCACTGTAAGCTTTAAGATGAATCATTTCACATCAACTGATCTGTAATTCTTCCCGATAAGGTGATGAAGTTGATCTGTATTCCAAGGAGTGTGTGAAGGAGACGAATTTGTTTTTTGTCAAGACAATAAACAATAAATAGGGTAAAACAGGACAGTAAAAGTTACAGTGCAGTGTACAATCTGGTTTAAAGAGTAAAATGGAAAATAATTGAGTTACAATTATTTTGAAAAGAGAATAATAAGAGAAGTACACTCTCTAGCTAGTCTGTATTCAGGTCCATAGCAATCTTTGGGTCCACTAAAACTCCAAAAACCCTCGGACACTATAGAGAAACCAGGACATGTCTTTCCGCAGGCCATTTTGATCCAGTTATACTCTGGACCCACATTTCAGAATGATGGGATGTAATACTTATTTTGTCCTCTTGGGAGAACTCTGGTTCCATGAGGAGACTGAAGATAGCAAATGATTATTTCTTTAAACAATCATTTGCTCAGGAGCTGGGGAAATTAATTATTTAACACAGGATAACATTTCGGTATATATCATTTCCAAGTATAAGAGGTCAGAAGGAGCTGGAAATAAAGCAGTAGTTAAAAACATCACTCATTGCTGAAAATTAAAACACTGCGAAATTAACTTATATGGATTCTTCTTTTCAATAGCAACAACACAGTAATATAACTACTCAAATGGAGTGGAGAGACCTGTTAAGTAACTTAACAACGATTATTTAATTAAACAAGGTAATGCTTTGAGTTTTGAGGAGACAGTATTCCTTTGTTCACACAAAGGAATGTGGACTGTGTCCTTTCTCCGGCGTCTGGAGTTTCTCATCAATTCCCATCTGGGTTTGAAGAGTGAAATGGAAATATGTCCTTTAGTGAGTCTTCTGAAATAAAGAGTCCAATCCAGACGTCTTTTAAGTGTTTTATTCTTTGCAAAGGGTCAAACAGACATACAGAGTGCAACCAGTCTGCAGAGTGTAAGACAAAGAGCCAGTGAAGAAACAGGTGACTTTATACAGTAAGAATATGTGTTGTATAACATATGTGCATTTGACTCTAGCAGCTGGACAGAGGGTCAGTGAACTCTTAAGGGGGGAGTAGTGATTGATGGTTATGTAGAGAGTGAACCCTTCTATAGAATTTGACCTCTGACCCCGTGTTAGGGGGGAGTAGTGATTAGTGTTTATGTAGGGACTGAACCCTTCTATGGTGTCTAACAGATGTTTACACTTATCCTACAGCACTGTGCCCTTATATGGATTGGAGCCTTAGTTTGCAGACTCAGACCCTTATATGGTTTTTAGCAGATACCTAAACATGTCCTATATAAGCTATGTTTGATGTACAGAGAGACAGAGTGGTCATCGGGCTGGGTCTCTGCTTCTGCAGAGCTTGTAATTGATGCTGAACTCCTTGATGTAATAAACTTTTATGATCAAGAACAGTGTCAAGCGGATTTCTTCTCAACACACACTCTCCTTTTCTTTCTCTCAGGGAGAGAGAAAGTATTTGGGATCTCCAAATTTATTTGATATAAAATGAACCAATCTACACTGGCTGATCACTACACTGTTCACACTGATTCCAATAGTAGGGAGCTTATTATAATGTCCATTGGTTTCAATCTTAATACTTTTCTGAAAACATGTTTTAAGTTATGATATACCACCACTGGCACACCATCAGGCCTGTCTTTGTCGGGCCCCCGACGGGTGTGGCCCCCGCTGTGGCAGGTGCCCCTTGTTTTTCTGTAATGAAGGTGGCAACCCTTAGAGTAACATTGCATTGAAAAAGAAAATAGTTGCAGTCTCTCCATTAAAACTCTAGAGGGCACACAAGGGCCAACTGCGTTTGTAATACTGATCCCAGCAATGGCTTTACATGGAACACACAGGGAAGCAATGGTAATGAGGAAACACAGCAACTGTGCAATTGCTTGTGTCAGGAATACAAAAATACCCAATGTAAAACCCTGGTTAATTTTTGAAATATATTTATAAAGTTTTCAAGAGCAGGCTTTCCTGCATGATTTATATCATAGAGATCTTAACAGAGTAACTCTGATTCTGTATATTGGCATGGGAATATTTTCACTCAATTTTTCTGTCTATCTCTAATAAACATTTTCTGATTAAAAAGTTTAGGATCAGTGGTAGGGAAAATCCCTGGTTCTCAGACTAGTCTTTCAGAGCTAATTCTTTTTAGAAATATATTGTGGGCCCAAGCTAGATTTTCAAACTCTTCTGCTGATCGGACTATGTTTTGAACCCTAAGGAACAAGTGCACCTTGATGATAAGAAATTCCAAATCAGAGTTTTATCTGAAGACAGTTACAGAGAATCTAAATAACCCCTCAAAATTCTGGAAAGTAATTAAATCTATGTCAGGTACACATGTTGCTTCAAGCCTCACTGAACACATTCCGATTGGCTCAGATGAAATAAAGGATAAAGCTGCTATGGTCAGTCAGTTAAACAAACAATTTATCTATGCTGGGTCTGCATTTGACAGCTCAAATGTAAATGCACCTGTCCCATGTTCTGTCACCACTGCAACTGATAGAAATCTGGATTAGTTTGATTTTAAAACTATTTCAGTTGCTCAAGTTTGTAAAGCTCTGAAAGGCACTGACCACAAAAAAATCTGCAGGTCCCGACAATCTGGATCCTTGTCTTCTAAAGGTGGCGGCAGATGTTATTGCTGAGTCTATTACTCACATTTTTAGAGTCTTATGTCCAATTCAATACCCCAAATCTGGAAAGCTGCCTATGTTCTCCGCTTATTTAAAGGTGGGGACCCGCTCAGAGCTAAACAACTACCGCCCGATCTCCAAACTCTCAATCCTGGCTAAGTTCCTTGAATCCCAGGTAAATTTACAGTTAAAACAGTTTTTACTTGATAATAATATTTTAAACAATTTTCAATCTGGTTTTTGAACTGGCCACAGTACCATTTCTGCTGCTATGGTGGTAATAAATGATCTTATTGGTGCCTTAGACAGGAAACAGCATTGCGCTGCCTTATTTGTAAATCTATCCAAGGCGTTTGATTCTGTGGATCATGAATTGTTGCTAAACAAACTTAGGGATGCTGGTTTCTGTTCTAATGCTGTTAAATGGTTTAGAAACTATTTTGTAGATCGGACTCAGTGTGTCCATGCAGAAGGCCACAAATCTGAGTTTCTTGAGATATCTAAAGGGGTCCCCCAGGGGTATATTTTGGGACCTATTCTGTTCTCTCTTTTTATATATGATTTAGGTATGGACAGTCAAGCAAACATACACTTCTATGCTGATGACACTGTAATTTATACTCATGCTCCTTCCATAGCACAGGTTGTGCAAGAGCTTCAGACTGGATTTCAGTCATTACAAACTTCTCTGCTACATTTTAAATTGGTTTTAAATCCTCAGACAATAAATCTAGCTTTACTGTCAATGCCAAAAAAAACTTGTGGAAAACTTGTGGAAGCTACTTTTTGATTGATTATGGTGACATATTATACACGCAGCCTCCTCCATGTTACCGAGCCTTGATTCAGTGTATCATGCATCTCTATGCTTTATTACAAATGCAAAGTCCTCACTCACCATTGCATTCTTTATGATCTGGTGGCTTGGACATCACTGACCACCCACAGAAAACAGCACTGGTATATTTTTATATATAAAGCCATGCTAGGTAAACTTCCAGCTTACCCTGAGTAGGCGAGTGAGTGAGGACGCTGGCGTGTGTGTCGCCACTTCACAACACGCCGTTTTTCACAAAAACACTAAGTCACTAAGCTTCTTTAAGTTTAATGTCCAGCCAACTAGGATAAGGTGTGTTTGGATCTGCAAATATCTGTATTGCCAACTGCTCGGTACAACTGCGGCTCGGTAGCCTAACGTTACTCACCCATGCCAGCTAGCCATCAGGTGTCTGCCCCGGCTAGTGATCCACCACGGACAAACAATCTGAGATTATCTCTTCCGGTAGCACTGACTGGATCGTTTCACATTGGCTGGGTCTGCACAGCTCCAAGTGGTCCTTGTTTATCGCCCCCCAAAAACCTCCACCATCTTCATGGCCGAGCTATCAGAGCTACTCATCTCCATTAGCTCCACGTCTCCATCCACACTCCTGTTCGGGGACTTCAATATCCATGTGGACTCTTAGCTGTCCGTTTGCTGCTGAATTCCTGTCACTATTGGACTGCCTCAACATCATTCAGCACATCAAAGGTCCCACTCACACCAAAGGTCACACACTGGATCTGGTGTGCTCCACTGGTACTACTCCCTCCCAGCTGCAATGCCTCGACCTAGCTGTATCTAACCACAGTGCCATCCTTTTTTATGTTCCAGTCCTTCTGCCCAGGCAATAACTCAAACGCACCATCACATTCAGGAACATCAAGTCTGTTAATGTGTCATCCCTAGCAAGCACTGTAGGCACCCACCTGGCCTCAAAACCCCCGGACCCCGGGTTGGATGGCCTAGTCACCAAATATAATACAGCTTTGTCTCTCAGCCTGGACTCTTTTGCTCCCCTCAAGACCCGGACTGTCTCTTTCTCCCGTCCTGCCCCGTGTTTCACTACTGAACTTCGCTCCATGAAGGCCACTGGTGGAAAAAGTGGACTCTATCCATCAACAACTGCTGCCTCCTACTCCTGACCCTCTACCCACAACTCACCCTCATGATGGTGCCCCCTACTCTGCTACGTGCCTGCCACAGCACTGCCTCTCCTCCTTCTCCCTTCTGGACGCGGCTCAAGTCGTCAAGTTGGTTAACAGAGCCAAGATCTTGTTCACTGGACCACATGCCTACTGTCTTGGTCAAGGCATGCTTCTCTACCCTCTGTCCCATCATGGTGGACATCATAAACACAGCTGCCATTACTCCTATATTCAAAAAGCACAGTTTGGACCCGGATGACCTCAACAACTACCGTCCGATCTCCAACCTTCCCTTCATGAGCAAAATCCTGGAAAGAGCAGTTGTCGCCCAACTTCATCAACACATGTCCCACTATGATCTCTATGAACCCCTTCAATCTGGCTTCAGAGCACATCACAGCACTGAGACCGCCCTCATCAAAATCACTAATGACCTCCTCATCGCCACTGATTCTGGACATATCAGCATCCTCATTCTTCTAGATCTCTCTGCAGCCTTTGACACAGTGTCCCATACCATCCTTCTCAACCGTGTATCTGAATGTGTTGGCCTCACTGGTTCAGCCCTCTCCTGGTTTCAGTCATATCTCTCCAATAGGGAACAGTTCGTCACCTTTAGAGCCTCCAGCTCCCCCCTGGCCCCAGTCAAACAAGGTGTGCCTCGAGGCTCAGTGCTTGCTCCCCCTCGGCCAGATAATACATCACCATGGTCTCAGTTTCCACTGTTATGCTGATGACACACAGCTGTATATCAGCACCAAACCATCCACTCATCTTCCCCCTCTGTCACTTGTTAACTGTCTGACTGAAATAAAAATATGGATGTCATCCAATCTACTCAAGCTGAATAGCAGCAAAACGGAGCTAATGGTAGTACCTCCCAAGCCGCTGCTCCTGAGGGTAGGCGATCTACTCCTCAAAGTGGATGGTTGCTCCATCTCTCCATCCCAAGAAGTCCGCAACCTTGGTGTCATCTTGGACTCCACCCTTTCCTTCCAGTGACATGTCAAACTTATTACCAAATCTGCTTTCTACCACCTCAAAAACATCTCCAGACTTCGACCATCACTCTCAGACTCTGTGGCAGAGTCTATCATCCATGCTGGACTACTGTAATGGTGTCCTGTATGGGGTAGCCAGCAAGGTCCTGGAAAGGCTACAATATGTCCAGAACTCGGCTGCCAGGGTTCTCACACACACTAGGTCGTGGCAGCACATCACCCCAATCCTCACTCAGCTTCACTGGCTCCTGTTCAAATTCCGCATCACCTACAAAATCCTACTCTTCACCGATAAATAATGATAATAATAAAAAATCTTTACTTGTAGAGCACTTTTCAAAAACAAGTTACAAAGTGCTTTAACAAGTGTAATCACAATAATACCCAAAAGACAATAATACAAAAACAATACAAGATAAAAGCAAGAAAACATTGAAAAGACTAAAGTACACTTTTAAGATAAATATAAAATAAGTAAAATAGAATAAAATATAAGGGATAAAATGAAGTCAAATAAGATCAGGAAAGGCTCTCCTATAAAAGTATGTTTTAAGAAGGGACTTGAAAGAGTCTCGGGGCCCTGACAGCAAACGCTCTGTCCCCTTTAGTTTTCAGTCGTGACTCTGGAACAGACAACAGACCTCTGCCCGAGGATCTCAAGGTGCGTGCTGATGTGTATGGGACTAAAAGGTCAGAAATATAACAAGGTGAGAGGCCATGAAGAGCTTTAAAAGTGATAAATAAAATTTTAAAGTCAATTCTAAAACATACTGGGGACCAGTGTAATGAAGCTAACACAGGGGTAATGTGGTCATATTTCTTTGTTCTGGTTAACGAAACCAGCAGATGGCAGTATTTGTTTTGCCATCTGCTGGGACCCAATGACCAGAATTTCTGTTTTGTCTGAGTTCAGCTGGAGGAAATTATTTGACATCCATTTTTTAACTTCACAAAGGCAGTTGTTAAGTGAACTCAGCATTCCAGGGTTTGTGGATCTGACGGGCAAGTACATTTGTGTGTCATCAGCATAAATATGAAAAGAAATACCATGTTTATGGATAATATGTCCAAGGGGAAGCAGATACA
>NC_060151.1:14126509-14140174 GCF_021292245.1 Micropterus dolomieu
GGCGTGATGAGATGAAGGCGTGTAAAATGGTCTCGGTGTCCTTAAAAGTTAACATAGATTGAATTTTTGCTATATTTCTAAGTTGATAAAAACATGAACAAGCTTTGTGGTGTGCTGCTCGAAATTTAAATTACTATCAAACCAGACACCAAGGTTCTTTGCAACAGGCTTAATGTGATTTACTAGGGAACCAGCAGATGGCCATCTGCTGGGACCCAATGACCAGGATTTCTGTTTTGTCTGAGTTCAGCTGGAGGAAATTATTTGACATCCATTTTTTAACTTCACAAAGGCAGTCGGTAAGTGAACTCAGCATTCCAGGGTTTGTGGATCTGACGGGCAAGTACATTTGTGTGTCATCAGCATAAATATGAAAAGAAATACCATGTTTATAAATAATATGTCCAAGGGGAAGCAGATACAAGGAAAACAAAATGGGTCCTAAGACCGACCCCTGAGGCCCACCATATTTAACTGGACAGAACGAAGAGACATAGTTGTTTACAGACACGCAAAACTTCCTATTTGTCAGGTAGGATGAAAACCATTCTAAGGCAGTAACAGAGATCCCCACCCAGTGCCTCAGTCTGTCTAACATGATGTTGTGATCAATTGTGTCAAAAGCAGCACTAAGGTCCAGGAGTATAGAGAGATCCAGTGCATAGAGAATCCCACAAACTGACCCGTACTTATGCAGGAACATCAGATGGTAGCACAGATATCAGTTGGATCTGACAAGCTGAAGGAAAAGGACTGGAGTGGGTTGCTTTCATTTCTGCCCCGACCAGAGGCACTAAAGCTTATTCCACGTCAGTCCAGAATCGCTTCAGTATTTCCAGGGACAATGATGTGCACCAGGTGTTTCTGCAGATGAACAGCTTGACGACTGAAGATGGGTGTTTATTATTGTGCTCAAAGGCTCAGTGATACAGGAAGCCACAGAGCTGTACACAAACCACTGCAGATGTTACTGTGACAGTCACTGATACAAAGTTCTGTAAAACCACTTTATACAAGTTGTTTTTAAAATGTGCCCTAATTCTATTCTACTACAAAGAGTGGAGTTTATACACCATCGGGTTGATTGTCCCTTCTTATGAAACTGAGCAGAACTTTATATGTAAAAAAAAATGATCTTAGTCCTTCTTGACCCCTCATATCTACTGATGGCTGCCAAAAAGACCAAATTAAAAAAAGTTTGAATCTAATTTAAACATTCATCATTTTGATCACTTTGATATTTGCATATTTATATTTACCCAGTGCTGACGACATAGGTCCCCTGACTCTCCAATGTAGGAAACAGTGTTTGGTTTTTGTATTAGGGTTTATCACTGTGATGACTTGGGGGCACTGTGATATATTCATACAAAAACTTAAGAGTAATAATCTGACACTCTGCCTTTCTTGTGATGGAAAAAAGGACAGGACAAAGTATTTCTCATTGGAATATGAGGTAACTACTGTGTTTATCATTTTTAACAAGAAGATCAGTACTTAGTATTAAGTTAGTAGTTTAAAGTCACAGTTAATGCCAAGATGTAAATGTTACCATCCAGTAAATCTTAACTTAAAGAACTGATTAAGAATCATCACAAACCACATAGATGACACCAGGATCCAATGTTGACTGGGATTTCTGTGTATTTCATACACTTAATGAGCTTTTAACACATTTTACTGGTACACGAGGTTTTTGTACAAGCAGTGAGTGGAGATGCAGCACTGTGATTACTTCACTACTGGGGTCGTGGGACTGAAGTCACAGTATCTACAGGTAAGACACATTTAAATTATATATTTACTGACTAGTTTCTTTTTCTTTTATTAATATAAATATTGCTGGTGAAGAGGTTTACATCATGGTCTTATTTCAGTTCATGCTCATGTTGGACAAACTAGAAAACAGAGCAGCCAGATGTTTTTAACGCAGCTGTTTCTTAGAAAGTGTTTGAAAAAGTTCTTGTTTGGAATTATCGCTTAATGCAGGAGGTGGTTTGACTTGATTTTAAAATGTATTCAGTTGGATTAGAATTGCTGCTGATGAATGTCTGTATCTTTTTATTCACATTATTATTCAATACATTTTATTACTGTGAACAGTAATTATATACCATACAGCACCATACCTACATTTTGTTTTGTAAGAAGTTTCCCTTCAACATAGTAATATATATTTTCTTTGTGTGTTTAAATACAAGTTCAGTATGCGTTGTTTCAATTAAACAACAGAACACTGAACAAAGATATAATGAAGTACATTGTGTTATATAGCATGTTACGTAGTAGGCTATAGTATATAATTTAATTTGAAATACCACAGGGATGACTTTTAAAGGACAGTATGCATTTGCAGTTAAGGTTTTTAGAGGAATCATTTCACATCAACTATCTGTAATTCTTCCCAAAAACATTTTTAGGTTTTTTGATTCACTGTTAAAAATAGCATAAAATCATCATCAGAAATAATTTAATACATTAATTATTATTGTTATATATTATATTGACCCTTGATCCCACAAAGCAGCAGTTGTGGTTTTGAATGTTGGTGGAAGCCATTATTTTAACACGTTCAGCTCTGGTCTGTTTATCTGTGTACATACGAAAAGCACAAATAATAATAATAAATGTGTTATAGTGCTAACTTGTTGATGATTTATATAATCCATTATATTAAGATTATTATTCAGTCTTTTGTATTAGGTACTATAAAAACAGTATTTTAAGCTTTTTAAGATCAACCCAGTGTTGTTTAAGAAAAGCTCACATCCTACAACAATGAGGCTTTTTCATATTTACAGTGATGCTGATGCAGTTACAGTCTTTACATGTTTCTAAAGATAAAATAAAGTGTTTAATATTATACCCAAAGTGTTCAGCATTAATTAAATGTTTTAATCATTTCTTAAATTAGTTCACAATTTCATGTATGTATGTCACATGTATGGTAGTTATTATGATTAAACATTGAACACTTTGGGTTTCCATATTTTAATTCTGAGTTTATAGATGAGCGATTGATTGTCTGTAGCCGTGTTTCCATCAACGTTTTTCTGCGCATTTTGAAGTATCGCATTAGAAAAGGTTAATGGAGATGGCAAAATTCTAAAAAAAAAAATGCTCAGTTTTGCAAAAAGGTTTTTACGCTCGCTTCAGGTGGTTTTTGCCTTTGTTGAAAAAGAGTAAATGTGCTAAATGGGAGATGGAATCACTTTTGCCGAATAACTTCTGATGTAGCGAACTTGTAACTCACATCTCATCAGCTGTTTCCACTGTCGTTTTGCCCAATATTCCCATAATGTGCGGAGAGATGGCTTATAGGAACTTGCCCGCTCGAAACACATTCCTGAGGACCTGTCCATTTTTCTAAGATCAGTGGCCATCAGTTCCATGTGACTGGTTTTGCTTCTGTTTTGGAACCCATAGGCCCTATATCTTGTTTATTAACGTCAACTACTGACGTAGCCACGCTTGCCGTAACCTGGTTTATTCACTCCAAACTCACTGATGGAAACACACCTATTTCACATTTACTTATTTTGTCTTTTTTGTAACATTTCAGAAGTCCCCTTAAAATTCGCATGACACTTAGATGGAAACATGGCTTGTGTAAATTGATGCGCATTTGTTATTTTAAACTTAACAAATCTCCTCTTTGAAAGGAACTGCACCGACTCTGTTCCCTTTGGTTTAGTGTAACTCTGGGACTGTGGATAAAATTACTCTTGGTTGACTTCCACCCAAAGTGTACTTTCCAGTGGACCGATGCCACACTTGGCAAATATTTAATTAACAAGTGATTAATTACGTTTAATCAAAGAGTAGTAAATATGCAGTATTACATATTAGTGCCACTGTATGAACTCAGATCAAATCTGAACTAAAAAAACAACAAAAAAATCAATAGGACATTATTTATTAGAATGTAGTATTCATTACAATGATTTTTGGGCAGCTGTGTCTCTTTTTGCTTTCATCAGTCAAAGGTTATTATGTTTATTGCAATTTTCAGCTATTTATTGATTTATTAGTAATTTATTACATACATAGCCTTCAAATTGGGGTTGTAAGGATTGTATTGATGTATGGCATATGAAAATAATCCAAAGATTGACAGTACAGCATGAAAAAATACTTAGATATGCTCTGGCGGAATTGTTCTATGGCAGGTCATAAAGGGTTTGATTGGATATATTATTGTCATGGTGATTACATGGTCATAAAGATAACAAAGGAGCATGTTAATCTCTTTATCAATAATTGAAGTCAGAGTTTAGACAAGCTATTGATCATCTGTGCTATTGTATTTATATTTACATGTTTTGACACTTTCTCAGGAACACCCACACCACCAACACCACCCACTCTGTTCCCTTTGGTTCAGTGCAAACCTGGGTCTGGAGATAAAATCACTGTTGGTTGTTTTACACGCGACTTCTACCCAAAGAGTTTTACATTCCAGTGGACCGATGCCAGTGGGACCACCCTGACTTCTGAAAATTATCCTCCAGCTGAGAAAAACAACAAATATACAGGAGTCAGTTTGGTCAAAGTATCAAAATCTGACTGGGATTCAAGGAAGTCTTTTAAATGTTCTGTAAATCACAACGGATCTCCCACAAATCTGCAAGTGCAAAGTATGTGATTTTTCAATTTACTAATGTCTATGATTTCTTATCAATATGTCCTCCTCATTCATCCTGCTTTTATCAATGAATGTAGAGCAATATTTATTCCCTCACATTTTCCTTTGTCTGCCTGAAACACACAGCACAATCATCTTATCACTTTGCAGGCGAATGATACAGAATACTATCGCAATAAATGACTATAACTGCTTTTTCCTTCACCTGTTCAGAGCCTATTCCTCCAAAAGTGACTTTGCTATCAGTGCCAAGTGAAGGCACCCAGGCCCTGGTGTGCACGCTTGAGGGCGGTAATGGAAAACTTGATTCATTCAAGTGGAAAAAGAATACCGCAGAGTTGAACAACTACATTCAAAGTCCCATCCAAAGAACTGGAGACTTATATTCAGCTGTCAGTGTCCTGAAGGTCAACAACGCAGACTGGGACAGTAACTCTGTGTATACCTGTGAGGTGACTTACAGAGGAACACAATATAAAAAGAAGGCCTCAAAAGGTGCAGTGCTACAAAGGTTATCACTAAATAGTGAGATAAAGTAATTTATGCTGGATCTTGACATAAATTCCATGACACAGTTTGTCTAATCGTCCAAATGTTGAAAAATGGTTCTGACTACGTTGTTCTCTTTTATGTAGGTTCTTCCACAGTAACTCTGAACCAACCCAGTGCCAAAGGAATTTTTAAGAACAAACAGGCAGAGTTGGAGTGTATCATTACTGGACAGGACGAGACAATTTTAAATACAATTCAAATCACTTGGCAAATTGATGGACTAGATGTGACCAGCAACATTGCTGAATCAACATTGTCCAGCGGCGTTCAGCACAGCAAAACCAGCACAATGACTCGTAGTCTGTCTGAGTGGCAGAGAGTCAACAAAGTGCGCTGTTCTGCCATTAGAGACGATATGACTCCAGTTATTCAAGATCTGACTGTCCACAAAGGAGGTATGTTACTGAGTGATGGAGACTGATTGGTAGAACAGTAATCTGTAGGTCTGGGGAGGCAGCAACACATAATCTGTTTATAGCAAAAATAAAAGCATATATATGAACCTTGTTGGCGTCTCTTTCAGATGGGAGTGAGCCAAAAGTGACAGTCTATGCCCTCCCAGAGGAGGACATCAGCAAAGGAGCTGTGGTCTCTCTGGTGTGTCTGGTCTCTGGTCCTGTGCTGCAGGATTACTACATCGCCTGGTCAGAAGGTTCTGGAAATAAGGCCGGCATCTATATGGATGGCATTAACTTCCCCCCACAGAAGACCCAACATGGCTACTTAGTTACAAGTATTTACACCACCACCAAGGAAAAGTGGGACAAGCACAGCATGTTCTACTGCAACGTCTGGCCTGCTGGTAGAAGTGTGTCTGTGAAACCCAAAGGAGTGTCTAAGGCCCAGGGTAACTCAATTGAATGTGATAAATAGTAGATTCAACTATAAATGTGATATTTTGTGCTAACATACTGCTCTTTCTCTGTGTGTGCTCTCTGCCATGGGAACCTGTGCACTCTGTGACGTCATCATTTTATGTAGCTCCTGTCACAGTGACACTGAACCAACCCAGTGCCAAAGAAATTTTCAGCAACAACAAAATAAAGTTGGAGTGTATCATTACTGGACAGGACGAGACCATTGTAAATGAAATTCAAGTCACTTGGCAAATTGATGGACAAAATGTGACCAGCAACATTGCTGAATCAATATTGTCCAGCGGCGTTCAGCACAGCAAAACCAGCACGATGACTCGTAGTCTGTCTGAGTGGCAGAGAGTCAACAAAGTGCGCTGTTCTGCCATTAAAGACGATATGACTCCAGTTATTCAGGATCTGACTGTCCACAAAGGAGGTATGTTACTGAGTGATGGAGACGTATTGGTAGATTTGCAATATGTAAATCTGGGGAAGCAGGGACACATGTCATAATAGCAAACAGAAAGCATATATATGAACCTTGTTGGTGTCTCTTTCAGATGGGAGTGAGCCAAACGTGACAGTCCATGCCCTCCCAGAGGAGGACATCAGCAAAGGAGCTGTGGTCTCTCTGGTGTGTCTGGTCTCTGGTCCTGTGCTGCAGGATTACTACATCGCCTGGTCAGAGGGCACTGAAAATAAAACTAGCAACTATAAGGATGGCATTAACTTCCCCCCACAGAAGACCCAACAAGGCTACTTAGTTACAAGTGTTTACACCACCACCAAGGAAAAGTGGGGCAACCACAGCATGTTCAACTGCAACGTCTGGCCTGCTGGTAGAAATAAGGCCATGGAACCCAAAGCAGTGTCTAAGGACCATGGTGAATCACTTGAATGCAGAAAATAGTAGATCCAGCTTTAAATGTAGTATTTTGTGCTAACATGTTGCTCTGTCTCTGTGTGTACTCCGCCGTGAATCTGTGCACTCTGTGATGTCATCAGTCTTTGTGATTGTAAAAATAAGTGTCAACATGTTAATTTAGTTTTGTTTGTCGTCATTTTGTGTTTCCGTCTTTGTCACATTGTCTAACAGCTTGAGAAGTGTGCTGACTGTTTCAAATAAATGTTGCATGGAGACACTTTTGTTACATGTTCATGAATGACTTCAGTTTTTTTTAAACACACATATAAAGCACATATACACAGTAGTGTACCGTATGTTCATATGGAGAAACGTCCACACATGATGTTATCAAAGAGTGAATAATGTTCAATTCTAGTTTATGAGCATTATAATAAAAAGGTAGATATCTTTTTCTCTCTTTAAAAGTGCTCATAAATGTGTTATCTTAATAAAAAAATTCTTTGTTAACACACACACTCACTCACACACACACCTCATCTAACCACCTATACCTTCCTCTTCTTAGATTCTCCTTCAGAGTCAAAACAGAGTTGGGGTCTGAGCTGCATAGAGGATGCCATTGAAGAGGATGAGTTCAGCAGTCTGTGGTCCACAACCTCCTCCTTCATATTCCTCTTCATATCCTCTCTCTTCTATAGCATGATATTCAGCCTGGTCAAGGTAAACATGCAGGGCATTTCTACATTTCACTTATACTAAGGACTTAAGACTGCATAAGATATAATACAGGATTTACATATGAAAAAAGTATACAGTTTGACAACGTATGACAGAAGTTATAAAATAAAGCCCAGTCAAGTAAACAATAAAAATACCACATAAAGTGAGACACTTTGGACCAACTCATCTTTGCATAGTTTTACTGTGGGTGGGACAGTTTTTTTCTCGTCTTCACAGACAAGAATGTGCAGAAGAAGAAGAGGTCAAAGTGATAGTGATTTTCTATCTGTGCTTGTAACAGACAGAAAATCTTTGTGTGTGTAGTGCACATGATCCTGAAAAAAGAGACCCTGTTAATGCACATTAATACCTCTATTTAGCTTAATAAAATTAGACAGAAGACACAAAAAAGTAAGAAAATTCAAACATGTAATATATTCTCAGCAATATCTGTAAAGTCACAATATTATTTTACTAAATTGCTGGCAATAACAACGACAACCTATTTTTCAGTTAAAAAAGGTTTGTTGTGTAGGTGATTTTGATGACCACAACTGCATAGTAAAGTGGTGTGAAATACATCACACTTTCAGTTCTGTTCTGAACAGAGTTTATTGGCACAGCCAGCCAGTACAAGTGAAAGTGATCAACATTTAGCAGCAGCAGAGTGAAGAACGTCTCCAACCAAAGACGATGTGCTGTTTTTTGTTTTAAATGCTCCACTGCACAGACACTATTTACAGTATCATCTTTAAGAAACAAATCACAGGTAGTTACAGTGTCTTCGTGTCTGAATTAAATCTTTTTATGCAAGTTCTTGAAAAATGTTATTAAAATGAACCAATCATCCAACCACAAATATAATTATTATAGAACACCTGCTGCAGATCTGTTGGCCACAACTATCTACTGTATTGAAGACACACAGATCATTTCGATATCAATTCTCGAGCTGGGCGAAACTCCAGATTGAAGTGATCAATCAAATCCTACCACTGTTTAACAATCTGTATTTGACAAGTGAATATAATATATTGTTTTAATTGTTTGATTTTTTTTTTAGATGAAGACAAGATAAAGGATGAGATGGAGGCTCAGCATAGACGACTAGAGGTCTTCATTTGTAATTTGTCTTTTTTATCTAGTTTTAAAAACTTGTACATTATTGATAATCTCTTGTACAGTTGCTAAATGAAGTAGACATCATATATAATAATAGCCTATATATTAAAAATAGTTCTCTGTAGAAAAATAAAAAATACAACTGCAATTCTTTGTTTATGTGAATAAATTTGGTTTGTTGCCACATTATGATACAGAAGTTATTGATAAACTTTCTTGAATTGAATTAAAATGTGTTAGTGAAGTGTAGTACGAACTTGTAATTGATATGTAAATAACACTTTGTACTGTAGTAGAATTAGTTATATTCTGTATGTGGTTTTTGCATTTTGTTATTTTAATATAAATCTTTGTTTTCCATTTGGGCATCTTGCTTTAATCAGTAATTCAACAAACAATAATTTTTTTTATTAAACGATAAGATTTTGCCTGACAAAAACGGTAAAAGAAGTATGAATGTGAGAGATAGTGTGCTTGTGAGGATTTTGTTCTGAAAATCTAAAATTCTAAAAAAACACCACATCAAGTCAACATACTGTAAACTGCTGTTATCAGTGAAGCTCTGAAGGTTTTTCAATTTCCTGGCGTTTCTGAACATATTATCTTTAGAGAGTCATTTCCCCCTCTCTCTGCACCTCAGGGACCGCACCTGTTGCAGTGAAACTTTGTAGAAACTGTCAGAGCTACAAATAAACTTGAGAAACTCCTCTTTCACTCTTTATTTGTATGTATGTATCCGGGCGTGAAGTGACTAATATGACATGATCCATCGGTAGACAAGGACTGGCTATGACAATTATCCCAGTAAAGTCCATTTACAGCAAGAAATGACAGGGAAGGAAAGATGTGGTCTGATGTTACCACCTATCTTCCATAAAATGACCATAAATGTATCACAATGCCGTAAAGGTGTGCTCTGCTTCACTAATTGTTGCTTCTTGTTTAGTTTTAATCAAGCAGATGATATTAAATATTGTAGTGGTAATGTTGATAACCAAGTTACTCAATATGAAACAGGTGAGAACATTTTTGAATGTACAAACTTATATGGACACTTCTTGATTAGTAAACATTCATTTTAGTTTCACTAAACAAAGAATGAGATTCAATCTCGATTTCACAGTTCTTTTTTTCATGTGCCAAATTAATTTATGTGTTTTTTTAAATGTTTTAACAGGTGTTGATGGTTAGACTCTGATCCAATGGTTAAAAAGCCTGGGGGTTTCACACAGAAGGACCTGCACAGCCTCTGGATTTCGTATTCAGCAGTTTGGATATGAGCTAAATCTGACAGGCTCCTGGAAAAGTAGAGTGGGTCACTTACATAAGCACCGCTAGTTCTTCTATAACTCCCATTCAGTCACCATCTCCAGAGATGACTCCGGCAGTAAGCTCTATCTATAGTCTAAAAACTGAGGATACTGTGCCAGAGAGACAGTAGGAGGTCATACGATAACTACTTCCCTAATTACCACCACCGCTGGGAACATTCACTTCCTACCACTTTTTTGCAAAACTGCTGATTACTCTGTATTAGCACGGTGAAATTGTGTCCCCATGCCTTGATTAGTACATGCATTGAGAATAAAAAAATATATAAAAATATATATATATATATAAATCTGCACAAAATCCTTAAATTAATTAATAAATTAATAAGTAAATAAATTAATTAGTTATTTATTTATTTATTCTTAATTGTGTAACGCATGATTCAGGGTCTTAACATAAATATAGTGATGACCCAAGACCAATTTCCTTCAGCTGCCTTTTTTATCAGGTACTATTGATATGATTATTATTTTAAAAAACCTACAGTAATCATCCTCACTGGGTTGATTACAGCCATCTGACAGGATTAAGAATTGAAAGATACATATTCTCATGAATGAACATGCAGAACTTCATCAAGTGCAGACCATCGTGCAGACTCATAAAACTGGTAAATAAAAAATATAAAAAAATTATTAAGGTTGAGAGGACTAAACAGTACTACACATGGACATACACTCATACCAAAACACATCACCACTCAGATAAATAGTGTAGTATGTGTTACAAAACCATCCATCCAGCCACTGAATGCTCAGCATTTTCACAGCTTCTTTTCCCTGTTTATTGTCACGTTGGTGCTGGAGTGTATCCCAGCATGCAGTAGCCGAAAGGCAGGGACACGTCCTGACAGGTTAACAGTGTATCAGCTTCAAACACAATCAAACACCATCTTTCTATATTTTAAGGATTCACAAGCAAGTTACAATATATTGAAATAGACAATAATCGTAGTACTTTCTTTAAAGAAGGGAAAGCAGACATGGGTGTTTTTAATACTGATCCCAGCAATGGCCTTTCATGGAACGCACATGGAAGTGATGGCAGTGAGGAAACACTAACACACAATTTTTTCCCTCACCCTGTCAACACACATGCAATTTAGGTAAAAAAGCTGTTCTAACTTTTTCAAGTTCTCTTGTGTGTCAGCGTATTTTGTCTGTATACCTACACGTGTGTATCGATCAGTTTTGTTCAATGTGCACCCTGTGACCATGAAAGTGACAAGAAGTTTGGACGATCGACAGAATCCTGATAGGAGTCTGTTACCAAATCTGTTCCTCTCTTCTGGCCATAAAATCAATAAAATATGTATCACAATGCTCAGTAGTGCTGTGTGCCATTAATATATATGGATCATATGTTGGTTATCTGTTTGTTACAGGCTGTGTCAGCCCTGAAACCTCAATTAAAGTAAAGCAAATGTTAAAAAAAAATAGCATCTGAGTAAATAAGAGTAAGTATTTTCAGCACTGTGAGGAGGAGTCATTACAAATCTTGATCTCTTCAATCTTTATTTATCTCATTGCAAACTGAAGAAGACAGACCAAACCACCGACCAGATATTCCAACACTCTCTGTTCGGATCAGACTGCTTTTCTTTCTGTGTTTGCAGACACACTCTGACCGAGTCTGAACCAGCGCTAAAGCAGCATAAAGAATCTTACAAACTGAGCTGATGATGCAGAAAAAACTAAAGCTTTTTTCGCGTCAGTCCAGAATAGCTTCACCATTTCCAGAGACAACATGGACCAGGTGTATCTGCAGATAAACAGCCTGACGACTGAAGACTGTGCTGTTTATTATTGATCTCGAAAGCACAGAGATACAGAAAGCCACAGAGCTGTACACAGACCACTTTATATACATTGTATTTTAAAATACCTCCTAATTCAGAATATTTGATGCATTTCTCCACGCTATGCTTCTGTCACAACTTGTCCTAAACTTAAACAAAGAGTGGAGTTTACACACCATCTGGTTGATAATCTCTTGTTATGAGTCCTTAGTCCTTCTTGACAACTGATATCTACTGGTGGCTGCCAAAAAGACCAGATTAAACAAAGTTTGAATCAAATTTAAACATTCATCATTGCTTTGAGATTTGCATAGTTATGTGTTTAACTATATAACGACATTAGTTATTGTCAGTCAATATATTATTAATTTTTTATTTTAATTTGAGTGTTTTATGTGAGAGTTCTTCAAGTCCCTTAACAACCTGAGAGTTTAAATATGATCGACCTTGAATATGAAGAACCTTGGCGTTAATTTCAGTTCTTCGGGTTAAAATAAATGTAAGCCTTGTCATGGTATATTAATGACAGAATAATAGTTTAAAAAAGCATAAAATCAGTATACTGCAAAATAAGAATTCACTAACCTTAAATATAGTTTTCTTGATTTATTCTTAGCCACTGCTGATGACGTAGGTCCCCTGACTCTCCAGTGCAGGAAATAGTGTTTGATTTTTGTATTAGGGTTTGTCACTGTGATAGCTGTGTGGGGGGCACTGTGATATAGATCCATACAAAAACTTCAGAGTAATAATCTGACACTCTTGTGATGGAAAAAGAACAGGACAAAGTATTTCTTATTGCAATATGAGGTAACTACTGTGTTTATCATTTTTAACAAGAAGTTCAATCAGAAATAAGAAATTATTTCTCATTATTTATCAGAAATAATTGAATATGTTAATTATTATTGTTATATATTATATTGACCCTTTATCCCACAAAGCAGCAGTTGTGGTTTTGAATGTTGGTGGAAGCAGTTGTTTTAACACGCTCAGCTCTGGTCTGTTTATCCGTGTGCTGGACAAAAAAGCACAAATAACAATAAATGTGTTACAGTGCTAACTTGTTGATGATTTATATAGTCCGTAATATTAACATTATTATTTAGTCATTATTTATTCTATCATTAGTTACTATTAAAATATGTTGTGTTTTTCAATGAACACAGCATTGTTTCAGTTTATAAAAAGCTCAAATCCTTTTACAATGAGGCATTTTTATATTTACATTGATGCTAGACAGTTACTGTCTTTACATGGTTATAAAAATAACATAAAATATGTTTATCATTCTACCTGAAGTGTTCAGAATTAATTAAATTTTGAATTACTTCACAATTTCATATATGTAAGTCATATGTCTGGTAGTTATTATGATTTAACACTGAACACTTTGGGTTTCCATATTTTCATTCTGAGGTAAAACCATTCAACCAATAATTCCTTTTTTTAGATGAGCAACTGATCATCTGTAATATTGTGTGTTTGTATTTATATGATTTTTAACTTAAACAATCTCCTCTGTGAACGAAACTGCATGCAACTCTGGAAAATCAAATATTTGATTAACAAGTGATTTATTATGTTTCGCAAAGAGTAGTAAATATGCAGTACAACATATTAGTGCCGTTGTATGAACTCAGATCAAATCTGAACTGAAAAACAACAACAGAAAAAAACAATAGGACATTATTTAGTAGAATGTAGTATTTATTAAAATGATCTTTTGGGCAGATGTCTCTCGCTACACATTCATCAATCAAACTGGCAA
>NC_060151.1:14140274-14154707 GCF_021292245.1 Micropterus dolomieu
CTTGCAAATACACTAGATGCAAATTGGAGAGACACACAAACATTAAAGGGAGTATGAATATAATCGATGGTGTGCTTGTGATAAACAAAGCATCTGTGACATCTAAAAAAAACACCACATCAAGTCAACATACTGTAAACATCTGTTATGAGTTAGAGTCTGAAGGTTTTTCAATTTCCAGGAGTTTCTAAACATATCATCTTTAGAGAGTCACTTCCCTCTTTCTCTGCACCTCTGGGACTGCACCTGTAGCAGTGAAACTTTGTAGAAACTGTCAGAGCTACAAATAAACTTCCTCGAGTGAGAGAAACTCCTCTTTCACTGCATTTATTTGCATATCAGCATGTAGGCAGGAAGTGGCTAACATGTGTACAGCAGGCACACATTCTCACAGTCAAAGGCAACACAAAAACTCTTCAGAAAAGTGTCATCGTATGTATTTTCACAAATGTGAAATACCATGAAGAAGCAAGATAAATTATGCACACACATGCAGGGTAAAGACTAAACAAGGCAAACATCCCAGATGTTACTTAAGTAAAAGTATGTAAGGATAATCAGGAAAATGTTCTTAAAGTGTTAAAAGTAAAAGTACTCAAAGCAGATAGAAAACTGTCCCCTGTGACTGTTACTATTATGTATTATTACTTCTTCTTACTATTCTTATCTTACTATTACTAATCCATCAACATAAAACCAGGATGTCGTAATTTGTTGAGGTTAAACTATTTTGCAGCAGACTGCAACTAATGATTATTGTCATTATGGATAAATCCGCTCATTTGTTTACTACATTAATCGATTGTAAAAATTGTCACAATTGCCCAGAGCCCAAAGTGACCTTCACAATGCTTGTTGTGTCCGCCTAAACCTAAAAGTGATTAAATTAAAATAAGAAAGAAAGTAGAACACTGGTACAGATTAAACAAGGCAGAAATGCCAGATATAGTACAATTATATGTGTGCTTACTGTATGTTGTTTGTTTTCTGTACAGAGTTGTCAGTTCATGACTGATATAGAGCTGGATAGTTTCATATTAGCGATCTTGTTGGTATCTACAGCATCATGGCAGAACACAGCAGAATTAGAAGTCTTTGAGCTCTTGTATGATGAGTTTGGCCTCATGACTAATTCCTTTTAGTTATGTCTGGGGAGCTCCCAACTGTCAGGCTAAGGACACTATCAAAACCTCAACGGTGGGGGCATTTTACACAAATGAATGAAGATACAGCAGAACAATATATGACAAAATAGCAGTTAATACCATATTGAAAGATTTAGAGAAAATGCTCTACATATGATGCACTAGTTCTTCAGCACACTTATCATCTAATCATGTATTCCATTATTATATAAATACCCTCTTTTGCTGTTTAATCTAGCCATTTTAACCACAGTTTTTTATTATAGCTGTGAAAAGAAGTGATAATTAGAAATTGCTTTCAGACATTCACTGAGAAGGCTGTTTATTGAGGAGTGATGGTTGAAATCTGTAATTGTAAATGTAACTGCAGGATGCAGTTCTGTTTGGCCAGAAATATTGACCAACCGTTTTTTACACAGTCTGTTTTTATGTAATTGCAACGTTATTGTGCATGTAACATCTGTAGGCCTATAGTTACCGGTGGTTCCAGCAAATGAGCGTTACAGGTCACAGAAGTCTGATAAAGTTTCTTTATCAGACTTCCCCAGATAAAGAATTTTTTTTTATTAGGGATTGGTCTTTTTCCTTATATATATGAGTAGTCATGATCTGACTTTATTCTGCACAAGACGAGTCTGCAAACAGCGAACATGAAAAGAGTTGGTTAACGTTACCTTGCTGAGAAGGTGGAGGTGTGCAGCCTGCATTACTCACTGCCATATTTCAAACTGGCCCGCTGTCATAAAATGTTGAAAATAACCGAAATAACCTTGTTTTGTAGACGCATTTTTTAAAACAATAGCAGTCAGCGCTAATCTCACTCACAAAAACATTGCATTTCCTGTACTTCTGAAAATAAGTAAACTTGTGTTTTGACAATTAAATGTTTTTAATGTGAAGCTGCAACAGTAGGCCTAAATGTTCAGTTTCCGTTAGCAGTAACCGGGAATTTCACCACAGATGCACAGTTTCTAATATTGCAATTACATAAATATGGCAATAATTCCATCGTTGGCCATTCTACGGGCTGGATGGGAAGCTTTGGGGGGCCGGATATGGCCCGGGGGCTGCCAGTTGATGATCACTGTTCTAGGGGCTGATAGATGACCTACTTCTTTTAAACTAATCCAATTTGTATTGGATTGTATTGGATGTAAACTTGTGTTTATTTATTTCATTCTTCATAGTTATTTGTTTGTTAGTTATTGTATAATGCATTCAGTTATTCAGGGACGTGCACAGACATTTTGAGGAGCTCAAGTGAAAAAAGGGCACTTCTTATATTTAGAATAAGTGATGACACCAAGGAAAGGGTCTTCAGCTTCACACAGCCAAGCAACAGAATACTGAATTGCCTGACTACATTAATGTATTGATCAAATACATAATCATTATTGCCATTATAATTACACACGCGCACACACACACAGACACAACAAGGACTTTGTTTCACATTAGAGGGAGGGCTGTCTATATCATGTAAAAATATATCAGCATACAAATTTATAGAATTGATAATTATTAGATGAGGAGCCCATGATCAAAATGATGAAGTTACTGTTTAAGGCAGGACCCTTTTTCATGTATAGACTAGAAGTAATTTTTTTTTATTTTGGTGTATTTTGCTTCCATGTCTTCTTTTACTTTAATGGAAAATAAACTTACAAAATACACATTTAGATGGAGTTTGTTTAACCTATTACCCTCTGTTTGTTTGCATTTGAAGATTTCTTTTAAATAAGCCAAAACAAGCTAATCTGCATATTTAAATATTCAGGGAAAAGCCTCTTGATGTAAATCATTAACTGGGGAAGATTGGAGGTCATATGCTTTAGTTATTTTTTATGTTTGCAAACAATCACTTGCAATGTCTCCATTAAGTAGGCTACAGTACATTAGCCTGTATGACCATGATATATTGCCTTAGCTAAACTTTAGCTTACTTATTAGATAGTTGCCTAGCTCATGAGTCGTGCCTGTTAGCAAGACACAAGTTAACTATGTTTGTCTTTTGGCTAATTAACTGTAAACTCGAGGCACTGGTAGTTTAGTCTTTTGTTCATCACCACTCACCTCCAGTCTATGCTACACACAAGCCAAGACAACCACAACTGGGAGAGAAGCTGGGAGGGGCTGCTGCTGTCTGTCTGTGTGTGCTGCACCCCAGAAAAAAAGGGCACTTTCTCTTGTATATAAGAAAAAGGACAAGTGCTCAAGCCCCTTTGATGTCCATGTGTGCAAGTGCCTGCAGTTATTGTACTTTTAAACTAAAAAAATATATCCTTCTTGAGAATAATACCAAGCTACCATGAACAAATATATTTGATAACATTTTTAATTTCAGGTTGTTAATGTGTATGAGGGAGATTTTGGTTTATGTTCCAGCTGGTCAATAGAAGTCAGAAACGTGTGTATAGACTACCATCTAGTGGCAAAATGCTTTAGGAGGATTCAGTCTGTCACTTGGTCTTGATGCAGTACATTGATAAGAAATGTAATTGGAAATACAAAACACTACGTGTATGTGAGAGGATTACAAGATAGTAAAACACAACCACAAAGAATAACCATTAACTCATTTATTTCTTTATCCAACTCATCCAAGTCATATTGATCCTGAAAGCTGTCCCAACATTCTTGCTCATCGCAGGAAAACACAGATCACAGAATGTAGACAGTACAGGGGGCGGCACGCGATCTGCTGACTTAAATTTGCCAATTTTGCCCTTTTAAGTCCAAAAATCAGTTGATTTGTTGCTATAAATATCACTGGGCGCCATTTTGATTATTGTGCAATACCTGGGAGCTGTGCCTGCCTTCTCTCGCCTTTTTCTGCCGAACAGGAGAAGTGCCGCTTTGGAACACACAATCATTCTTGCGGTCTGGTGGCGAGTTGTAGTAGCTACAGCACAGTAGATAGATCAGGTAGATCAGATAGATCAAATGAAAGGTCTGCTTAATCCGCCCCCCCCCCGCCATCACTGTGGGATGTTCCCTTCTGAAGTTACACGCCTATAAAGCAGGGGGTGCTTTTGGTGAATATTCACTGTTTATCAAGGAGCGGAGCAGGATATCGGGCTTACAGGCAGTTGAGGAATCCAAAATCCAACAGACCAAGCAGCAGAGGAACATTTATACACCAGGGACTAACGAGCAGGCGGGAGCAACACAGGCGAGAGGGTTCATGACTAACAAGACAGGAAGGCAGAGAGACAGCAGGGGAAAACAGAGAGACAGGCAGGCAGAGGAATTACTGGGCCCCATTTCAGAAAGCAGGTTCAACAAACTCTGAGTGTAAGCTTGAACTCTGGGTTGACGAACTCTGAGCTGTCAAACTCAGATTTTCAGATTTTCCGGTTTCAGAACAGGTGGAACCTGCTGGAAGCGCGTGCGTGGGGATGAAAAAATGGCATCATCAATGGAGTTCCAATACTACGATTCACCATGGCAATGGGTAAATAAAGGCAGAGTCTCTGCCAGCGCAGACCATGATTGGCTATAAAACGCAGGAGTGGAGGAAGGATCGATACGTTAACAATATTAAATTTTTTTTTATCATTTACCAGACTGGAATTTCCTGAATGAATGATAAAGTGCTGGAATTCTCCTACAGCCTGTTATTCATTTTAAATAGGCTACAGGCCTATTCAACCGTAACCTGACGGGACTAAATGCCGGTGGGAATAACTGAAAATGAAAACATTAATCGAACAGATTAGACATAGTTTAGGTTACTCATGGACCTGTGATTGTAAATTGACAGTCCAACTCAGTAGGCCTATTAATGATTTTTTTGCAGTGGAAAATGTGTCTAGGTTCAAACTGACTGTGAAGTTTTAGACGTCTATGTTACATTAATAAAATCTTGCCCGTTTCATATTTTATGAAATGCTGTCAAAACACATTCAGACTATCAGTAGATAATGAAAAACTACATTTATTTATTTCAGCTGCACCACAGTCATCCTCATTTAGACATATTCACATCATATCCAGTTGATAACTATGATAGGAATGTTCAATCAGTGCGACTACAAGATGAAAGGTTACAGTTCATTCATCAGTTTTATACAGATCAGTTTAAACAAGTTAACAGTTTTTGTGCAACTGTTGCCAACCTGACAGCTGTTAGCCTATAAAGGACAGTGTAGCTTATAGATTTTATTCTGGGCTGAGGATTAATTTACAATGTCCAAAGAGAACTCTCTGTCCATACATGACAGATTGATCATAAAAGCTGTTCAACGTCATGTTTAGTAAAAAAAATAATTAATAGCCTATTTAACCATGATTTTGATGTTTCTAAAGACGTAATTGCGTTCCAATATGTGCTTTGATATCGACAGTATAGGCTATGAATGAGGAAATGTCAGACAGCCGCTTCAGGCTACGCAGGAGTCAGAGAGAAACTTAGCGTTAGTTGAACCTAACCTCCTCGAGAGGAGGTTAGGTTCACAGAGTAAGTTGCCGGGGTTAGAGACCTAGAGTTTATCTGATCTGAGTTTCCCTCATCTCGGGCTCAACTTACTCAGAGTTTTCACTAAACCCACTTCCTGAAACAGACCTCCGGAGTCAGACAAGATAACAGAACAACACAAACAACCTCAACAACAGACTAAGATAACTGAACAGAACAGATTAACACAATGATAACCAAACTGACAATAAATCAGGCAGAGCTCCCAACAACACTAGCAGACTGGACACAGGACAACAGAAAGGACTTGAAACCCAAAACACAACAGACAATACAGGCCTAACAGATACTGAACTGATCAAATAACAAAAAACTCACAGAAAGCTAAACTAAGCAAAGCCGACAGGCAGAATGTGACACTTTCAATGTTATGTTATTTGGAACATGGTTGTATGGACATAAATAGTCTTTTAAAGATAACTCCCAATAAAAGTCAACATTTAAAGCCCCCCCTCCAGTGTATTTTGACATATCTGATATTTCATATTTTTCTGAGTCATTTCCTTACAATGTTGATTACCCACATAGTTCGGCGAATATTTTCTGACAAATAGCTTAATTTTGTGCTCAAAGTAGCAAAAGTTGCTTAGTTGTTAGAACAGGGTAGTGACGTATAACTATAGTAATTCCATAAGTCATACGTCATTCTCCAAGCTTGCACAGGCGCACTGTCACGCCTCGTTAAGTCAGAGCATTAATCCAATAAACGTCGTTGTGAGCTAGCTAACCAATTTATCATGTAATTTACTTAGAACTTACAGTAGGTATGTCTCTCTTTCACCTGCCACCGTCTTATTTACAGTCTGCAACATGCATTTTACTGACGGCCGTTTTACCAATGCATCGGCGGAGGCAATCGTATCAGAAGTCTTTACATACAGGTCAACAGAGTAATAGGCCCCCCCACCCCCGGGGTAAAGTATGCGCACCATAAAATGTAGTGGGAGTTATCGTGTGCAGTGCGTGACAGGACCATCAACTGTCTGATTGCTAACAGTTGATACTCTCACACTAGTTCACACTAATCATGGGTAAGTAATAGCTACTCCTGCCAGACAGTAAAGTGTACTAAACTTTACAGTGTAGTGATGCTAACACAGCATATCGTTAGTGAACACTCCAGCCGGTCAGTTTTTGGTTGTCATGATAATGTATTACATCCGACTATTAACCACACTCCCATTCTCTGTTAGAGAAAGAACGTTAACCAAAAACGGCAGTTAAAACTGGCTAGAGGGGGGCTTTAAACCTGCCTGGTATATTTTGAAAATGATATGATAACTGTTGTATTTTAGTTTATTTTGATCAAATTTACAGTTACAATTGCATTCCAGGTGTATTAAATGACATTCAGTTGTATTATAATCTATCTTATGATGGTTTTGATTGTTTATTGCATTACAAATATAGCATTTTTAACAGGCGAAGATGAAAATATATTTTTCTTTATTGCATCTCCATTTAGTCTGTAATGGTAACATAAACATGTTAAATTATAATGGATTTATATTCTTTAGCTTCTTACCTTTCAAAGGAGAATTATGCATCCAGGCCAAATGGTTGAGAAGTTATTCCTGATTCATTTTGGGTATGTTATTTTAGGTGTTTTTTCATATGAAAAAATATGAAGTAACTTTTGTTGTGCCATCTAGTAAGAAGGGAAGGACTTTGATGGTAAGAGATCAGCTTTTGCCTGGCAATGTGACTATAGGGATTTTTCAAGATATTTGGTGGATTTGTGGTGATAAGGCATATATGTTCTTACCTTATGGATGGATAGGATGTTGTTACATGGCGATGCTAAAACTTCCATATGAGGTGTTTACAATCCAAAAAGGGGAAAGACCTGCTATAGCTCATTCTGATCCTGGTTCTGGAAATGGGGTGAAAAGGAGCATGGCACAATTTCATAATCTTGAATCCTACCATTGGAGGATAAGTCTAGGTGAGAAGTGGGGACTTGGACTTTTTCCATGGTGTAACATTTTTGGCAGATCACATTTATAATATTATTTATACTTTGCAGGGTTTTGCAAATGAAACTATATGAGGGTTTAATCTTCTGTCAAATACTCAAAGAAGTCACAGACCGACATTGTTGAAACATGACATGGCTCTCGACTACATTTTAGCCAAACAAGGTGGTTTGTGTGTGGCTATAAACTTGATGGGGGACGGTTGTTATGCTTTGATCCCCGATAGTTCTATTATCACTAGTGTTATAGATGCATTAAAGAGTATAAGGGATACGTTTGGTCAATCTGAGGGAGCTGGATGGTCAGCAAATACTTCAAAAAATCAGTTAGGACCAGTGGTGGTTCAGATTTTGGTAGCAGCTTTTGTAGCGCTGTGTTTGATGTTTTGCTTTTGTATGGTGGTATTGACTTTTGCGAAAGCTATGATATTGAGATGGGTTGCAGTGGTAATGCCTGGGGAGAACACTCAGATGCCTTTGTTAACTATGGCTGATTTAGATGGAGATGATGAAGTGGAACCAGATGAAGTAATGATGGAAAGATATCCATTTTAATGTTACTTTGTATTTTCATACATTGAGGTTTTAATTTTCATGTGTTATTTTGCAACAAGATACTGGTTGGTGTTTTCTTTTCTTCCAGATATATGGGGATGTACAGATGGGGATACAGATACTCAAACAAGGACAATATGAATGGACTTTGGACAAGGACGGTGTGGAAATATCTAACTTTTTGTGTTAACTGTGTAAAGACGTACTTTCGGTTATGGAGTTAATATATGGGGACCTCAGGTTTTTTCTTTTTTCTTGATGTTTAGGGATATAGGGTCTAGGCAGGGAAAGTTCCGTTGTAGGGTCCGATGGGTTGACTAGCCTTAATTCGGACATTGTTTTGATTTTATTTCATTTCCTGAGGTTTTCACATGTATTGGCTAAACCATATCTCTGCATAGACTGATAAAGATGTCTTTTATTAATTAAACTGGAGTACCATGCGTGGCCGCCTAAGGCAGAGGGGCCATGAGAAAATTTTCCTGTCTAGATTGTCATGGAGGGAATTTGGAATGAAGGCTGCCGGACAGGTTTTTCGTTCTCACAGTTGATATATTGTTAAAAATAATACTGCAAGAATCATGTGTTGGAGAAATTGTTATCTCTTTTTGTTTTTCGAGACTCAATTAAGTCTCGCAGGGGGGAATATGTGATGTATAATATATGTGCACTTGACTCATAACAGTTCAAAATAGCACTGTAGCAGCTGGACAGAGGGTCAGTGACCTATTAAGGGGAGAGTAGTGATTATGGTGGTTATGTAGAGACTGAACCCTTCTATAGAATTTGACCTCTGATCCCTTGTTTTGTTACCTCAGAATAGTACTGAACCCTTCTATGGTATCTAACATACACCTAAACACATCCTATATAAGCTATGTTTGATGTACAGAGAAACAGAGTGGCCATCGGGCTGTGTCACTCTCCAAGCTGCTTCAGAGCTTGTAATTGATGCTGAATTCCCTGATGTAATAAACTTTTATGATCAAGAACAGTGTCAAGCGGATTTCTTCTCAACACATCATCGCAGCATTATTGTTCGGACACCACAGGCACTCTGTAGTTCAATACGTGTAGTGTAGTGTTTGGCTGCCAGCTCCCCCCCAACACCAATTAAAGGAAAACCTGTGGCCCTTCATGAGTACCCACGTCCCTAATATAGAGGATGTATTTTTTGCAATTCTCCATTCCCTGCAGACAAATTCCAGAAATTGATAGACATCCAATGAAATAGAGAGGTAGATACTTTATGAGTGGAAACCCCACCCTCCAAAGACAACAAGGCTATTTGACCACTGGTTGTGTGATCGAATGTGACCATGAGCATTGGCATTTTCAGAAATAAGTAGTAAGCAGAATGTGCAGTGGGCATTTAAAGGTGATATGACTCCTCTTTCATACAGCAGTAAAGCACAATAAACCCCTGTAAATCAACAATATACAAATATAGTAAGTGGTTAGTTTTGCAAAAAATACTTTATAATGAGCTCACAGGACCAAATTTATGATGGTCTACATTAAAACCCTTTCGCTTAATCTGCATCTCCAACCTGATTAAGCATACTGTCTGATGTACATTAAGGCAGCAGCTGATAACAAGCAACCAAAGCACTGCACTGCCCTGTAGATGCATTCTGGGAAGGTGAGCTTAAAGATGAAGTACCCAAGTAGAAAATCTTGCCTGTGCTGCCATCTACAGGCTTCAACATGCACTGCTCCCACTCTGTAAAGTAGAGCACTTTACAACACATTACTGTCAGATGCTACATCACACGTTTATTTCAGTGTTGGGATTTGAATGAAGTCAGTTGTCTCAGAAGAAGGATCAACATGATGTCGCAGCTAAAAAACAGACACACTAATAAACTTAAAAATTATAAATAAGTCTGTGATTTATTTATCACCGAAAGAAACTCTACATATATAAATGAAATAATACTAATAATGACATTAAAAAACTCACACATAACACCACCACCAGGAGACATGGAAGCAGATGGCTTTGATTCGGTCCATGTCTCTTTTTTAAGGTCAGCTGCAGACAAATTGTGCAGACAAAATAATTCACTTGCCATAATGCAGTAGAGGTTCAGTGAACGTCAACCGCCGCCCTCCCTGTTTGCTCTTTGATGTAGAATGTACTTCACTCAAAGCTTTAATAAGATGGAATCATATCATGCTGAAAAAACACGCAGAGAAAGAATTGCTCTATTTTAAAAAATAGTCTCTCTCCTCTCTCTGAAGCTATTCAACAGAAAATCACAGCGTTTTAAACCATGTCAGAAAACTTTGTGGTCTCTTTCAGATGTGGAAAGGTATTTGTAAGAGCTTGTATCACTGTGGTTACTATAGTAGCTGGGGTTACGGCACAGTGTTACACACCAATACAAAAACCATGTTGTGAGACTCATCTGTCTCTCTCCAGTAAATCGTAAGCAAAGCTCCAGATGAATGACCAAATGAGAATATCACATTTCTGTCATATAAGATATTGTAACTGTTTAATTGCATTTCTTCCAATTATGGAAATAACCCAGTGATGAATGTGTTATAAGACAAATCATTGACTGTGTTTATATGCAGAGAATTCTGTTCTTAACATACACAATGTCACAGTTATTAAATATCATTCAGTTCAACACAGTTGCCATGTAATACAATGCACTATTGTATAGCAGCTCATTTGTTGCTGCATATTAGCAACATTAACTAACATTCCACAGATAACATATACATATAACTTATACTACAGCATATAACAAATAAATACAGAAATACAGTATATTTGCTGACAGTGCAAAGAAGCACAGAGATTTTAACTTTAATTATTATTTATTATAAATGTTATTATTATTTAATAATATAAACACTTCCATCATGTTAAGTAGTCACAATTGAATTATTATTCCTACCATTGAACAATTAGAAAACAAAGCAGGTACTTACAACGGCCATCCCACTACCACAATAATTTTGATTTTGAATAATTTAAATGAAATGAGCCAGAGCTGTTGTAGTGTGTATTGCGGATAAGAGAACTGCAGCTCCACTTTGGCAATAGGTTTTTGTATTGTGGTGTATCACTGTGTCCTGGGGTGGCCACAGTGATTCACACAGTTACAAAAACCTTTCATGAGTCATAGGTCTTTATACTGTAAATGAAAGGTGTATGTAAAAAACTGCTGTGGCTTTCTTAATATACAGTCAGCCCAAATGAACTAAACTGTTGGATATGTAGTACTTTCAAGATTTAATAAATGACTGGGCAGAGTTTTTACATCACTGATACAGCACGATCAAGTATAGCACTATTACTGTTGTCACCCAACCTCTGGATGAATTTTATGAAATATGAATCCTCCTGTTAGAGATCATGATCATGTTTTCTGCTACTGTAGTTTTGCACAATATATATGTGTATATAACTGTATTTATATGTATTTGTTATATTCTTGTGATGGTGAAGCAGTATCAATTTAGAAATGTATACAAAAATACCCCATGAATAAATAAATAATAAAATGAAACATTTGAACTGCTGATTCTTTTCACATGATTTGATCTTAACATGACTAACTGAAATGAAAAACTCTCTAGATCAAGAGTCTTTTCATGTGCCGGGTGGAGTTTTTGTATGGGATTCTATCACAGTGCAGAATAACGGCCACAGTAATACATCCTGTGACAAAAACGTCTTTCCACTTGAGAAGGAAATGTGGTGAGGATACAGAAAAAACAAGTAGGTGAAATATGTATCAAACTCAAAAAAGCAGTCATCAGGGAACTTTTGTGTTGCTGATTCCTTTCACATGATTGGATCTGAACATTACTCATTAGAAAATCAAAAATCAAAAAAATAGTTAAAGTGTGTGTCTTGATAGCCAGTATGCAGTGTGGAGTTTTTGTATGGAGATATATCACAGTGCAGTATATAGCAGCGGCCACAGTGATGCATCCTATGACAAAAACCTCCTTCCACTGAGAAGAAAATACTGTGTATGGCACTGATACAGTAGGTGAGACTGCTTTCTGCTGCCTGAATGTGTCCAACAAAACTCTTCCAAGGAAAAGCAGTGATATTTCAATGCTGACAACAATGTGTTGTTACACAAAGAATTGTGTTATCATCCTGATCCATTAAATAAATGTTGAGATATTTCAGCCTGGACCTAAGTGGTGGACAGACCACCCAACAGACCAACTTTGCCAGAGAGCCATGCTGCTAGCAGGACTAAAAGTCACCAAATTGTGACAAATCTTATTTTCAAAAACATAGTAGTTTAGCACAATGTATATAAATAACTGTATTTATATGTATTTGTTATATTCTTGTGATGGTGAAGCTGTTTTTAGGAATGTATACAAAAATACATCCTGATTGAATTAATAATAAAATGAAACATTTGAACTGCTGATTCGTTTCACATGATGTGATCTTAACATGACTAACTGAAATGAAAAACTCTCTAGATCAAGAGTCTTTTCATGTGCTAGTTTGCAGGGTGGAGTTTTTGTATGGGATTCTATCACAGTGCAGTATGACGGCCACAGTGATACATCCTGTGACAAAAACGTCTTTCCACTTGAGAAGGAAATGTGGTGAGGATACAGAAAAAACAAGTAGGTGAAATATGTGTCCAACACAACTTTCTCATGAACAGCAAATATGTTTAACCACATGTTCACCATCTTAGTTTAACATGTCAGCTTGCAAACATTTGCTAATTAACACTAAACACAAAGTGCAGCTACAGCTGATGGACATGTCATTAGTTTTACAGGTCCTTTTAGTGTTGATTTTGACTTTTAGTGTAGACCATAACTTTGGGAATATCAATAAATTGCTTTTGCATTGTCTGATTTATTTGTAAACATCCTAACATTGATTAGATGTAAAACGTATTGCTACAAACACAACCAATACCCCTAATTAAAAATGTGTTGTTACAGTCAACGGCTGTCACCCCTCCCCACGATGGTAAACATGGAAAAGGAGTGTTGAATAAAGATGCTTACGTTGATTTCAGCTCTTAGTGTTTGTATGTGGCTGTTTAATGGGATTGTGGATCTTTCAGATCAATTTGAGAAGTACCTATTATCTCAATCCACATTTTATTTTGTATCATGTAGGGAACCATGTGGGAAACTGGTCTTGTTCTTGACTCGGTCTCGCCCTCCCTCGGTCTTGTTTTTGACTTCTTCTCAGCCCATAAAATCTTGGTCTTGACTTGGTCTCGGTTTGGGCGGTCTTGACTATAACACTAGGTACTTGGTCATAACCAATGCACTGGGCAAATTAAAACATTGACCTGCTGCTTAGGAAAATTTGAGGATGCCAAAGCCATTTGGATTTATCCTCTGTGAACCATAATTATGTGTGGTGAATGTTCTGGAGCCAATTGTTGCCGTGCATCACCCAAGTGGATGCTACACATTGGTGGTGGTTGAGATAAGTCATGTGTGGTCGATGTAACTTCACAAAATCACCATGAAAAAAGTTGATATTTAATGGAACAGTGGAGGATAACTTGCATTTATGTGGAATTGTATTTCTTCAGTTTTGCCCTAAAAAAACCCATAAAAATCATAACACCTTGGTTTGTATCAGCAAAGATTCAATGTTTCACATATAGAAACACAAAAAAGATATTTGTGACTACTTCCAGTGAACTGCTTAACGCCGATTGTTGCAAATTCGCATCACACCTCTTCCTTTCAGACTGCAGCTGAGGTAGCGTATGTATTCCCCCAATGCCTGTTTGCATATATTCAATACATACCTGGGAACCTTTTGCAAGCACTGGTTTTTCATTTATGCCTGTTGTCGCTAATTTGCATCATACCAAATTTGTTTTTTGTTTTTATTGTAAATAAATTCAGGCATCAAGGGTTTGATTTAAAGCTATTTATGTTTTAAATGTGTCTTAGGGGTCATGAATAAGGATTCACTATGTAATTATTAAAATAAATATGATGGCTGCTGACTATCAGACTAACATATTGTTAACCTAGGGGCCTGAAATGCCTGAAAAAATATACTGAGTATGAAATATGTATCCTTCTGTCACAGACTGTTGATCTTGTTTTAGGCTGCAGTGGTTTTGTTTCTTATTCAGTTTAGGTGGATGCCATTTATCCATGGTTTTGCTGCACAATGTAAAAATATTTGTAACAATATTTGTGTGTTTGTTTTATTGGATCACTAAAATAATTGTGAAGCCCTTTTCAGGAGTGTCATGGCATGACCAAATGAAAAATAACAATTATCAGGGAACTTTTGT
>NC_060151.1:14154807-14188954 GCF_021292245.1 Micropterus dolomieu
AGTTCCCTATCTGACAAGTTTTTCACCCATCTGTTGTCTGTTTCAAGTGTTGTGGGGTTGTTGTCCTTTCTCCTCCAAGACAATTCTCCTGTTCTGTTGGTCTGTCTGCTCTGGACTGTAGGTTTTGGAATTTCCGGGTCTGTCTTTCTTTGCTCTTGTTGTGCTGGGATAGCTGTGCTTTCTTGATGAAGTCCATGACCTTTCCCAGTGCTGTACTGGGCAGATATGTTTCTAGTTTGTGGTGTATGTTGTCCATTTCTTTGTTCAGGGCTTCAATTGTGAAGTGTATCTGTCTCACTCTCTCGTTCAGTAGCTGGTGTTGTGCTTTCTCCAGGATTATTCCGGCTCTGTGTCCTTTTACTGTGGAGCCTAAGTGTAGGCTGTTGGGAATAAGTTTGTGTTGTCTGCATCTCAGGTTGAATCGTAGGTGATTCCTGTAGTCTGCAATTTTCCTGGCTGTCCTTTCATACTCCCGTACCAATCTGAGGGTGTTCATCCCAAAATGATTAGCAAGATGTCTATGAAGATGAACGATGGTCGTTCAGTCTTGGCCACAGGTAGTCTCAACGACTGTAACGACTGTCGTCACAGCAACAAGGAACACTAACGAACCAGCGGTATCGATGACCCGAGATAACGACCCCCTGAGGTTAAATAGCTGAGTTTCCCTGCCAGTCAGTCAGAACTGAAGAAGTCCTTTGGATAAGGGACGAAACGTCTTCCAGTAGCTTCAACCAAGTCCAGTTGCCCTTCATTTTAACCTTCGTTGGAGTAGTATGAAATGTTTTTTTACTTGCGCTTTGCATGCAATTTGTGAAGACATTTTAATAAAGAACTGATTTATTATACAAATCGGCTTTACACAAACATCATTAGGTTTACACACGTATTTAGTACAGGGAACTATTGGAGATACTGGTATCTACCTAAACATCCGAATTAAACATGTACTAGCTGTATAAACTGTTCAACAATTACAACTAAATGTCTATGAAGTCTAAGCTTGATGAGAGAGAGGCCGAGAAAGCTGCCACAGCTCTCAAGAGATGATCTTTATATGATCCAAGCTCATTGCATACAAAAGTACACTTGGATTAAGAATATGAAATTCACTAAAGCTAGTGCACATTTAAAAACATAGGCCAAAGACAATCACCAAACCAACTTCAACGTATTTATCGACAGGTGAAGGTGGTGCCTGACAAGTCTATAAACGTAAAAGTAAATGGTGCATAAATTAACAGGAATTGCTCTTTTAAGTGATTCCATTTCAAAACAGGGACTGAGTGCAAGAAGTTGATGATATTTGCAACTACACAAGTCCAAAGCCAGAACGTATGGAACTGAGGGCCATCATCAAGTCCTGGTGAAAGATCTTATAGGTCTGGTAGTGGCTGGGGAGCTTCAACTTGAAGAAGCAGGTGAGAGCCACTGTGTCTTGTTGGCAGTTCCCACCCCACCCAAAACTTAATCAGATCACGTAGCACATCTGTTGACGCTATGGAAGAGAAAATTGTACTTTAAAAAAAACTCTACATTGGAGATCTTTAAAAAAATATGAAGTAACAATTCTCTCATAAGATTATCTTTTCAACAAATTCAGTTATTGCACTCTTAGATACTCAAGTAAAGATAACACATCAGCAATGCTTGCTGTTTAGATAGGGCTTCAAAACAGATGACAAATATAAGACATCATTCACATTTATGTCTTCTCCTTTCCCTGTGCTGCAGCACAGCAGTGGATAGAAAGAAGGGAGAGAAACATGACCATTTGACAATAAAACAGTAAACCAGCTCACTCCGAGATGAAATGAAACACAAATGCACATAAACATAAATATGAAGAACCACTTTATTATTGTAGCAACTAGGATTGTTATGAGGAAACAATTATGTGTGAATAAGGATGAGAATGAAAAATAAGGATATAAAGACCATTTAGAGTTTTACCTTCTTCTATGAATTTTCTCAAAAATCCAGTGACAAGACTGATTTTCTCCAATGGAACAGTATCATCCTCATCCTCGTCGCTGTCCAAGTTGGGTTGTGGCCAGGTAATTCTCTGGATCACAGTCTACAAAGGATCAAATAAACATTTCATGTGAGGATTGAAACTTTTATTAAATGTTGCAAAGTGATCTCAAAATTGTAGTCATCTTTTTATGAATGAATAATCTATTTCTGTCACATAACACAACTTAAACATATGACTAAAATAAACCATTCATTTTAGATGTACACACCCCTGTGACACCAAAAAAAACTACACACAATCTTTGCAAAATATTAACATAACCCCCCCCCCCCCCCCAAAAAAAAAAAACAACATGCCAGCCCAAGGCTCACACTAAGTTCAGACTACACAACTTGCTGTCTTGTGACGGGAGTCTTGAAGTCGTTCGGTTCGACTGATCGGTGATAGGGGGGTCACACACTACACGAACTGACAGCGGCTGAGTCACCCGATGCAGGTCTCCAAACCACGTTTTGTCAAGAAAACCTAGGTGAAATGTGAAACAGGAAATGACGCAAACCTACACACGGAACAGCTGTTGTTTGTTATTGTAAAGATACCAATTATAAAGACAAAGAATCTGGGTGAAAGAATGGATTAGCACACTCAGGTAGCAGGGATTGTCTGAGCTACAGAGAGAGCTGAGGTATGTAAAAAGGGTTTGGTAGTGAAAAAGTAGCTGCCTGCTCTGATTGGCTGGATATGGATGTTGAGTCGGCCGACTTCTCCAGATATTTGTCATGTAAGATATCTGGCTGACGTCTAACCTGTGGGTTAAGCTCCTCACTTGACTCCCTAGGCAAAATTAAGGGGTGGACATCTGGCCTATCTGAAAGAAGTGGCCAGATTCCTGTTTGTTTAAGGCCTTTCTGTATTTGTTTAACTGGCTGTTTAACACGGTGAAGTACCTGCAGACAGAATTGAAAGGACAGAAGGTAACATTTACACAGAGGCACTATTTTATAGGAAAGAGACCGTAGTCACAGATGTAACATAAGTTACACAGCCAACCTCCAATATAAATACTAACAAGGTAATTTATAAAACAATTACTGCATGTGAAAGCAGTTCCTGGTAGATCCCTGCATTTCAGCCCGAGCCCGACGGGCCCAGACTTATTTACGCCCCTGGGGCCGGGCTTCGGGCCACTTTTCACGTCATAGTTCACATGCGGGCCGGGCCTCGGGCCTTTTTTGGGTGATCCTTTTTATATTTTTAGACAGTAATTAAAAGAAAATATGAGAAGTTGACGTCGACGATAGAAAACAAGATAGAAAGACATTTCATAACCTGTTTTTAACCTCTCTTATAGTTACACTGACATATGACCGACATGACAGTCTCATGCACGCACGCACACAGAAGGTTTCTCGGTGAGATGTGCTGCTCTGGTGGAAACAGCACGAGACCCTGCTACCGCAACTATCAAGACTGGCTTGCTCTGTGTTTAGTGTCCCCGTCAGCAGCAGCAGCAGCAGCAGCAGCAGCAGCAGCAGCAGCAGCGAACGTGTCTTAAGCCAAGCGGGAAGACTGATAGAAGAGAGAAGGACGGGCTTAAAACCTTCCACTGTGGATGTTGTTTTTTTTCTCCACGATGCTCTGTAAGAGACTGTTCTAACTTTTCGTTTGATTGGACTTTATTTTCGTTTAACTGTTGGAAACTACTGGAAAAAAGAATGTCCATGTTCTTTGGTGCATTATAAGGTAAGATAACCTGCAAGTTTGTTTTTAATTTATTTTATTTGTTTAGATTGTAGGCTATTGCTCATTTCATTTGGGAGCGCTGTTGGGAGCAGCCTGCCTGTCTCACTGTAGTATTTCAAAAATTTTGTTTTACTCACTGTGGTTTAATAAATAAACATTTATTAAACTAACTGTCTGTGTATTAACATTGATTTGAGAGGCTAAATTGATCAAACATGTTTTACTCGCTGTCGGCTCAGCTGCTTGGTCGTCATTAAAAAAAATGCTCCAAACATTTGTCTAAATTGACTTAATAAAGAAATGAAACATAACTAACAAAACTGACATATTTTAATGGCTGCCAATAGGGCAGGCTGTCGCTGTGTAATGGAAAAAAAAAAAACAGGCTCGGGCTCGGACTCGGGCTAGTAACTTTGATGAACTGTCGGACACGGGTCGGGCTAGGGCCTGAGCGCCTCGGACCAGGGCCGGGCTCTGGCCTAGATTTGAGGCCCGAGCAGGGCTCTAGTTCCTGGAACAGCCAGACATGATTGGTGGAGGTTGGAAATGGAAGATCCCAGGACAGGCAAGATCAGTCACTTTGGTGTTTTCTTCTGCAGTAAGTTCAGCATTCTTCAGCTAAAGCAGGTATACATTTACAAAAGGTAAAAGAATTTCATAATTACATGAAAAGTTGTCACCAGGCAATCCACAAAAAGTCAAAAGGTACAATAAAAATAACTAAGTAAATGACACCAAAAGCTTTGGAAATCACAAAATGTCTCGGCACAGACATGTGTGACATGAACAAAACAAAAAAGAGAACCCGATGTTCTTTTTGCCCCTCAAAAAGGGTTGTAGGAGTAGCAGAGCCTTAATTAAAAAACAAAAAAAGAGGTCAAGAAACATTGAGCATTATGTTTAAAAAAACATGCTTGATCACAGTTGGACCCAAATATGTCTTTGGAGGTTTATTTAGATTAAGTTAAAACATATTGTTTATTTAAAGTAGAGTTTACATGTCAATACTATTCCCTCATTTGATGACATTAGTGTCCAGTTTTAACATGAAAACATAGATGACACACAGTCTCTCATATATACAAACCTAAATTTATTCTGAAGCCAGTTTTCAATTTCTGCATGGCCATTTACAAAACATGTCTGTTGACACCATCACCCACTGCTGCATCTCCTTGGGGGAAAATATTTGAGATGAAAAGGACAATCGACCAGATTATGTCAAGTAAATCTTCTCTGAACAACTGGCATGCTTTTTGGGGGTCGACTTCAGTGGCCCAGGTTGAAGCTGTAATTTACCACAAAAAAGTTGTTGATGCAAAGGGCCTTCTAAATGGTACACTAATGTCAACTTATTTCCAAAGCAAAAATAATTTTGTTTCAGCAGTGACATTTTGAAATACCTGCAGGTTAATGTAATATATCAAGGGTAAGTACTTGAAATCCATATTCCTATTTTAAATCACTTGACAAAAGTTACCTGCTGACGATTGTGGAACTGGCTGCTACGTTGGGTTGAGCACAGTTCATTCTTAGAACAGACCAAATAAATTGTAATAACAAAAACATTGCTTGGAAAACAGCCAAATCATGAGGTGATTATTTTAATTATTTACCATCTTTTTGGTCAGTGGTGCCAAATGTTTATATTAATTCTTCATGCGATACTCTAATGAAATGACATTTTACACATTTACATTTACACGTGTCCTTCCTCTCACTCAGAACATGTCATTATATTCTGATAATGTCTGACTATCAATTACCTGAATCTATCAGACAAACGTCCTACCTGTCACCACATGTGCTTGCATGAGATGGGAGAACATCAGCTGGTTACAATGCAAGACAGATTGGGCATACCTGCAAAAAAATGTAAATACTTTTTGTACATGAAATTGTAAGAATAGTGTAATGTTTTATGCATCTTACAGACATGTTATATTCACTAGCGACAGTAAATATGCTATGATCAAAAATTAGTGTCACAGAGTAAAAAAATAAATTCAGTTTGAGATGTGTTAAGCCCAATCTATTTATATATCTGCAAGCATCAAATTATTCTGTACTAAAACCTCTGCTTACTTACTTTATGTGATGAATAAAAAAAAATGCTTTCTTTCTAAATTCCAAAAGCAACAGAAAAGACAACATCTATTACCAAGGATTCATCCATGCCTACGGTAGATGAGACTGGCTGCTCAAGAACTGAACATTCTTCATCAAGACATGTCCCAGATTCACTCTCCTAAAGAAATAAAATTAATAAAAAAAAATATATAATAAACAAATACTTAATACTTTGAAACAGTCATTTGAACAAATTAAAAAAGTGAAATGAGAGACATGTTGTAATACAGCTTACAGTCACTGTGCCATTGCATCCCTCTACATGCAATGGCAACAGCTGCAAAGGCATTTGACTGCCACATGTAATGCATTTTGACTGTGGCATCTTGGCGAACTCTACTGAATCATAGGAAAGTGGTTCAGTAGAAAGCTTCTGCTGTAGTGGAACTACAAATACTATGTTTTTCCCATTGTTAGATGCTGATTTAAGAAGCCTTGTGGAGTAACCCTCAGCGTCAGTTGGAATTATGGACAGCTCGCAATGTCCGCTACCACCTATTTTGAAATGGAAAGAAGTAAGAGTCCTTTAAAACCTTGCAGTCTCACAATCATTAATATTAAAAGTTATATTTTGTCAGGCAAACAAGTCATAGCACTGTCCTCAACAACTTGAATAGTGGTGTGAATGGTAATTCATCGCTGGACATCACATGACATATCTCTGAACTATAATTTTTGTAATTGGAGATTTAGAAAAATTCTACCTGTAGACTTGAAAAACATCCAACCTCCTTGTAAGGTCTTCAGTTTAGAAAATTCCTCCTCAAGTAGAGCCACAATCTTTAAAAAATTAAATGATTCACTATTCTGCAAATGATTAACATTTTTAATCATTACCCATTCTACAATATTATATACTATATGATTACCTCATCGTGTTTCAAGTGGTCTGGCATCCTCTTCCCAAGGCCAGTATGGTCAAGTTCTAGCTCTTCTGAGCCGTTTGGTGTGAACTGACTGGGTTCCGAAAGGACATACATATGAAAGTCCGTCCTTTTCACAATGCAAGGGGCAGGGGTTGAGAACCGTCATTTTCCTCTTGGCTGATCTGTATTAAACATACTCGGGAACTGCCTGATGTGGGAAAGACAAAAAAAGATTTGTAGGGAAACCAGATATTTTTAGTTTACCTACTTTTCAATGATTTAAATAATAAATGTCTCAATAAAAGTATAAAATATACTAACGCTATCCATTGCTGTTCCAGACACCAATATTAAATGTGTCAGAAGAATATTACTCACTGTCAGTAAAGTGAACATGTGTCACTGAATAGACAATACATGACGCTTTATCTGACTGATTAATCTTTTCTTGAGCATCAAATGTCAATATTCATGTGAATTTCTGCTTTAGCAACATTCTTCACCTAAACATTCATGCAAATTAAGCTAATTGAAATGAAAAGTTTGGGACAAGCCCAGCACCTGCATGGAACACCACTGGTTGTAATTGCAGCATGAGAGGAGCTGGGAAAACAGACTACAGAAGAATGTTGCAAAACAAGCGCAAATATCAGATGGTTCCACATCCATGTGAGAACAGAACATTACAGAAACAGAACAAGACCGTAGGACAAATCGATGAATATAATAGACATATTCCCTGGCAGTAGGGTTGGGTATCATTTCAATTTTGTTGATTCAGATTGTGATTCTGCATATCGATCTTGTTCTTATTGATTCCCAGTTGTGATCGCCCTCCCCAGGTGTTTTTACTTTTATTGTTTCATTAAACTAAGAAATGTATTTTTTTACTGAACATTCTGCTTTTTCATGCTTTCACTCTAAAGGCCAATTCACACAGATGCTTTTCACATAGAGCTGCCTGTTGCAGCGAAGTAATTTCCCCTGCTGTGATTTGTTGGGGCTCAACATCGAGTAACGTTAGTATTGTCACTTTTGATAAATTAAGTAATGTTAATTTGTTGCCATATTGCACAGTAAGGTGTCAGTAGATCTCACTTCACTGCCCAGCCAGCAGCTTTACTGTCTGAGCAAGCAAGCTGCTGGCTGCTAGTCAAAGTTACACAACACTGCCAAGCAAACTCATTATAGTTTGACCATGTATTCTTCACATGTAGCTATATCAAAATATTGTTCCCTTAAGGGCACGTCTGTCAAGTCAATTTGCATACGTCAGCAACGCGCACACACGGTGCGAGCAGAAAGGGCTTCCAAAAGTCATTATTTCTGATGTAAGTATTTCTGACTCTGATTCATTTAATGTTAACAACTGCGCTGTAGTAACATTATAGCCACCGAAGAAGCGTTCCACAGAAGGAAACATGAAAAAAAGCAGCAGGCATGCAAGAAAGACTGAACATGAACAGCCTTTTCAATTTGGCGGTCATCCCTGCCCGCCCTGTGGCATAGTGATTAGCGTGCTAATGTTAGCATTGGCTGATGATATTGGAGCTAGAAGATGGACTGGAGCTACATTACTTCAGAGCTACTTAGCTTCTCACATGCATTGCACTTCGCCTCGTAGTTATTTTAAATAAAGTGAAGCCACACATTTGACCATTTACACGTCCATCTGACATTAGCCATACATGCTGGTATCCCCCTTCAATCTCCACAGCACTGTGGCATGTAAACAAACTCAGGTGCTAGTTGCACTAATTCCTGAGGCCGCCATGTCCCGGCAGGTAGATAAGTCCTTAAAGATATGAAGCATTTTTGTTGCAATAATAAAAGGTTTATGTCGGGTTTAGAAACATTAAGCAGAACCAATTTTTTTACCCCCCCCCCGAATGATTTTTGTTTGCATTAGTGAATCTTCTGTGCTTTTTAATTTTCTGTGTGCATTTGTGTATCCTGTGTGTGTATTCATGAATACTGTGTGTGCATATGTGAATGTAGTGTGTTCATTTATCTTTTTTGAGACTCTTTTAGCTCCATTTTATGTATGTCAACAAGGCCTCTGGCGCTTAACTTCCTATATGGGTCACAGAATCTGATAGGTCACACATTTTGGTGTCAAACCGGCTTCCACACCTGTTGCTCATTGGTAATTATGACGTCAGTGGAGGTGTGATGTTTAGGGGCAGTCCAGCCAGTAAGTAAAACTTAAAATCGCACACACATGCATTAAATCACACCACTCCACATGCGATAAAAAAACATACACAAATAACACACTAAAAAAGTAAAAAAGCACAGCACACAAATTGAAACACACCAGATGCATAAAAAGTCGTCATTTTCTGGCCCTGTCACATACTGTCTGATGTACATTAAGGCAGCAGCTGATAACAAGCAACCAAAGCACTGCACTGCCCTGTAGATGCATTCTGGGAAGGTGAGCTTAAAGATGAAGTACACAAGTAGAAAATCTTGCCTGTGCTGCCATCTACAGGCTTCAACATGCACTGCTCCCACTCTGTAAAGTAGAGCACTTTGAAACACATTACTGTCTGATGCTACATCACGTTTATTTCAGTGTTGGGATTTGAATGAAGATAACATGATGTCGCAGCTAAAAAACAGACACACTAATAAACTTGAAAATTATAAATAAGGCTGTGATTTATCTATCAACGAGAGAATCTCTGCATATATAAATGAAATAATACTAATAATGACATTAAAAACTCACACATAACACCAACACCAGGAGACATGGAAGCAGATGGCTTTGATTCGGTCCATGTCTCTTTTTTAAGGTCAGCTGCAGACAAATTGTGCAGACAAAATAATTCACTTGCCATAATGCAGTAGAGGTTCAGTGAACGTCAACCGTGTTTGCTCTTTGATGTAGAATGTACTTCACTCAAAGCTTTAATAAGATGGAATCATATCATGCTCAAAAAAACATGCAGAGAAATAATTGCTCCATTTTTTAAAAAAAGTCTCTCTCTCCTCTCTCTGAACCTATTCAACAGAAAATCACAGCGTTTTAAACCATGTCAGAAAACTTTGTGGTCTCTTTCAGATGTGGAAAGGTATTTGTAAGAGCTTGTATCACTGTGGTTACTATAGTGGTTCGGGTTACGGCACAGTGTTACACACCAATACAAAAACCATGTTGTGAGACTCATCTGTCTCTCTCCAGTAAATCGTAAGCAAAGCTCCAGATGAATGACCAAATGAGAATATCACATTTCTGTCATATAAGATATTGTAATTGTTTAATTGCATTTCTTCCCATTATGGAAATAACCCAGTGATGAATGTGTTATAAGACAAATCATTGACTGTGTTTATATGCAGAGAATTCTGTTCTTAACCCGACCCTCCACTGAGCAAAGTAAGTCAAAAAACACAAAGTCACAGTTATTAAATATAATTCAGTTGCCATGTAATACAATGCTAAGTGTGTTAGCAGTGTAATGTTAGTTAATGTTGCTAATATGCAGCAACAAATGAGCTGCTATACAATAGAGTGTGTATACTACAGCACACAACAAATAAATATATTAATACAGTATATTTGCTGACAGTGCAAAGAAGAAATATTAACTTTAATTATTATTTATTATTAATTTTATTATTATTTAATAATATAAACACTTCCATCATGTTGAGTAGTCAAAATTGAATTATTATTCCTACCATCGAACAATTAGAAAACAAAGAAGGTACTTACAATGGCCATCCCACTCTTACAATAATTTTGATTTTGAATGATTTAAATTAAATTAACCAGAGCTGTTGTAGTGTGTATTGCGGATAAGAGAACTGCAGCTCCACTGTGGCAATAGGTTTTTGTATTGTGGTGTATCACTGTGTCCCGGAGTGGTCACAGTGATTCACACAGTTACAAAAACCTTTCAAGAGTCTTTACTGTATACTGTAAATGAAAGGTGTATGTAAACAACTCATGCTGTGGCTTTCTTAATATACAGTCAGCCTATATTAACCAAAGTGCTGGATATGTTGTACTTTAAAGATTAAATAAATAAATTGTAAGTGTTTTTACATCACTGATATAGCGCGATCAAGTAAAGCACTATTACTGTTGTCATCCAACCTCTGGATGAATTTTATGAAATATGAATCCTCCTGTTAGAGATCATGATCATGTTTTCTGCTACTGTAGTTTTGAACAATGTATAACTGTATTTATATGTATTTGTTATATTCTTGTGATGGTGAAGCAGTAGCAATTTAGGAATGTATACAAAAATACCTCTTGAATAAATAAATAATAAAATGAAACATTTGAACTGCTGATTCTTTTCACATGATGTGATCTTAACATGACTAACTGAAATGAAAAACTCTCTAGATCAAGAGTCTTTTCATGTGCTAGTTTGCAGGGTGGAGTTTTTGTATGGGATTCTATCACAGTGCAGTATGACGGCCACAGTGATACATCCTGTGACAAAAACGTCTTTCCACTTGAGAAGGAAATGTGGTGAGGATACAGAAAAAACAAGTAGGTGAAATATGTGTCCAACACAACTTTCTCATGAACAGCAAATATGTTTAACCACATGTTCACCATCTTAGTTTAGCATGTTAGCAGGCAAACATTTGCTAATTCACACTAAACACAAAGCGCAGCTACAGCTGATGAGAAAGTCATTTGTTTTATAGGTACTTAGTCATCACCAAAGCAGTGGGCACATTAAAACATTGACCTGCTGCTTAGGAAAAGCTGGGTATCACCAAAGTAATTTAGATTTATCCTCTTTGCTCCATGTGTGAATATGTGTGGTGAGCATTCTGGAGCAAATGCCTGCCATGCATCACCCAGGTGCTACACGTTGAGATGAGCCATGAGTGATTGATGTAACTTTCCAAACTCACCTGAAAAAAGGTGAGATTTGATGGAATAGTAGAGGATAACTTGCATTTGTGTGGAATTGCATTTTTCATGTTTTACCCTAAACACCTTGCTTTGTGTCAGCAAAGATACTATTCACACACAAAAACACAAAAAGATATTTGTGACTACTTCCAGTTAGTTTGATGTCAAGTTATCTATGCTTAGTTATCTATTTGGGGGTATAAACCCCAACGTATCTCCAGTGGATGCCATTTATCTATGGTTTTCCTGCCCAATGTATATCAATTACCATATTTGTGTATGTCTGTTTTATGTATCATTATCAGAATTGTGAAGCCCCTTTCAGGAATGTTATGGCATGACCGAATGAAAAATAATAATCTTTAAAAAAAAAGCAGTCATCAGGGAACTTTTGTGTTGCTGATTCCTTTCACATGATTGGATCTGAACATTACTCATTAGACTAATATCAAAAAAATTGTTAAAGTGTGTGTCTTGATAGCCAGTATGCAGTATGGAGTTTTTGAATGGAGATATATCACAGTGCAGTATATAGCAGCGGCCACAGTGATGCATCCTATGACAAAAACCTCCTTCCACTGAGAAGAAAATACTGTGTACGGCACTGATACAATAGGTGAGACTGCTTTCTGCTGCCTGAATGTGTCCAACAAAACTCTTCCAAGGAAAAGCAGTGATATTTCAATGCTGACAACAATGTGTTGTTACACAAAGAATTGTGTTATCATCCTGATCCATTAAATAAATGTTGAGATATTTCAGCCTGGATCTAAGTGGTGGACAGACCACCCAACAGACAAACTTTGCCAGAGAGCCATGCTGCTAGCAGGACTAAAAGTCACAAAATTGTGACAAATCTGATTTTCAGAAACACAGTAGTTTAGCACAATGTATATAAATAACTGTATTTATATGTATTTGTTATATTCTTGTGATGGTGAAGCTGTTTTTAGGAATAGATACAAAAATACATCCTGATTAAATTAATAATAAAATGAAACATTTGAACTGTTGATTCTTTTCACATGATGTGACAAAACTCTTCCAAGGAAAAACAGCGATGTTTAAATACTGACAAAAATGTGTTCTTACAACAAGATCTGTGTTAGAACATCATTACCGTGGAAAAAATGTGATTATCAAACAAACAAAACAGCAATAATTAGGTTTCAGTGGGTACAAATTTTGATAAAATGTAGTTAAAGTGGAAAGGAATGTCATGACAGGAATGTCATTGGTTTTACAGAAATGTCATCATAAACCTAAGCATTGGACAAATTAAAATAATGACCTTCTGATGGCACTACAGGAAAATTTGTTAAAAAAATAAATAAAGTCAATTGTGGTGGCGCCGGTTAGCTCACTGCTAGAGCGTGTTCCTCATATGCAAAGGCTGAGTCCTTTCCACAGAGGCCCTGAGTTTGTGTCCGACCTGCGGCTGTTTGCTGAATGTCGTCCCCTTCTCTCTCACAGTTTTCCTCTCTTTCAACTGTCCTATCTGAAATAAATACACAAAAAGTGCACCAAAAATGTGTATATAATATTCAATTAAATATATGTAAAGTAATTTAGATTTATCCTCTGTGCACCTTGGATATCTCAGATGTAAACTAGATGTCAAGCTATTTCACTAAAAGTAAAAAATGTCAACCTGCTTGTAGCGTTACAGGAAAAGTCAGGGGATCAACAAAGTCATTAGTATTCATCATCTGGGGACCATGAATGCGAACAAAATTTCATCCTGAGCCATAAGATAGTTGTTGAGATATTACGGCCTGGACCAAAGTGGTGGACAGACTGTGATAAATGCGATTTTCAAAATCACAGAATAATTAGGGTTCAAAGGGTAAAATAAAAAATTATATGAAGGACAAGGGGAATGCTGTTTCATGATTATTGTTGCTGAGTTCATACAAAACCTGATGAAACGTATGAGGCAAAGGTTTTTGTATGAGTATGTGACACTGTGTATGGGGGGAGCCACAGTGATATATGGTAATACAAAAACCTGAGCTGAAGTGGACCACAAATTAACTGTGCCTAAAGAATAAGAGATGTAAAGGTAGTTTCCCCAAATCACTCACTGTGATATTTAATGGAATAGTGGAGGGTAAATTTAATTTATGTGGATTTTCTTTTCTTTCATCTTTCTGGTTGTAGGATTGGTAGTTGGCAACATCTGTTTTGTCTCACATTTCATATGAGAAGGACGTCATTCAAGCATGGTTTTACTGCACAATGTATCAATAACAATATTTATATTCAATAAATTCATAACATAAGTTATCACATTGCACTATGCATGTAAAGTCCATACTCCTGTGATATTTTTTACAGTGATATACAACTAACAATACCCACCACGAGCAAGCAAAAAAAAAAAAAACTCCCTTGAGTGACAGAGAGAGAGAAGAAAAGGAAACACACAGCAGCACAATACAAGAGATGTAAACTATTAGTTATGGTAATGGTAAAAATACAAATATACTCTATGTGTTTGTTTTATAGTGTCATTATCATAATATTGTGAAGCCCTTTTCATGAATGTGTACGACACTAAATTAAAAAACTTTTGGGATTGCTGATACCTGTCACATGATTAGATCTTAACAATACTTGTCAAACTAATATTAAAATCAATACTGGAGTTCTTGTATGAAGACATATCACAGTGCAGTATAGCAACCACAATGATACATCATGTGAAAAAAACACCTACTGAGAAGAAAATGTGTGTACAATGCTGATACAGAAACAAGAAAAAGAAAATTGACAATAATGTGTTCTTACACAAATAGTTTTGTTAGGATATTGTGAGAAAAACACAGCAATAAGGGTCAAGTTAAAAATTAAAAGGAGGTAAAGTGAAATATTCTTTTATGATTTCTGAGTTTTACTGTAAAAATATCTCTAATTATAGTAAATACTCCTGCTAAATAACAGTAGAAAATACTAAGCATGCACTATATCAGGGAAAGGTTTTTGTATGAGTCTTTGACACTGTGTACGGTGGTGGTCACGATGATATCTGGTAATACAAAAACCTGTCTGAACTGAACTGAGGCACAAAGTCATTGTGACTCAGTTAAACAGAATATATCATAACAACTTAGAATTGCCCCCCCCTCGCCACATGCCTTGTATCAACAACGGCAATACATTTAACATAGTGAAAAACAAATATAAATAGACAGATTTTTATCCAATTACAGTTTGATGACAGCTTAATTAAAGTATGTGAGTTAATGATCACATATTAAGGATCCAATAAGCATATTATTTGCTACCCATAACTACCAAAAGTATACTTCTACTAACACACATTAACTCAAATACTTAAATTAGAGATCCTATCAAAAGAGAAATGAAAATGTTTGTACATTTTGGGCTTGTGGTTATCAGCATCCTTATTGGTTAATATTTATGTAACACAGAGGAAACAATCTTCACCACAACAACAGGTGCTTCCTCATCCAGTTAACAAAGTGAAACGTCAGACTGAAAGCCAAATGATCAGACAGAAGCGTTGATAATCCATGATAATATTACACAAAGGCAGGCCGGAAAAACTAGGTTTTATGTGATCAACATAAAAATAATTAACCAGGTAAGCAGAAGAGCTTGAGTGTAACACATGAAAAATGAATTAGAGTACTTCATTTAACATCACAAAACATTCATTAAAAATGTCATTCTACCGGAGCTTAAAGCTCGAAAGTTGGTTAGAAGCATTAGTGCAGGCTCCACATCCCAACCTATATTATATTATAACAACACTAAATGCTCCATTTAAAAATGTTTTGGTCCAAATACTACAAGAAGGTAAGAAGTTATCCAGATTACAAAATACACATATCTGGGACTGACCAACAAGTAGTCTGAACCATCGACTGTATAAAAGAAGATCTGAACACTGAGTTTTCAAGGTATGCTACGACTATGGATGCATCCTCAAAAACTCCATAGAAATACAACAATCACAGCACATACATATGCACAAGGCTAGACACAAAAAAATAGCTGAAAGGTTTAAAAAACATGAGATGGTGAGATTGAGTGAGAATGAGATTTACAGAATTTGCTCAGATAATTATCTTTATATTCAAGCATCATTTAGTTGACACTTTTATCCAAATGATCTGCACGCCTCTGGAGCAACTAGGGGTTAAGTGTCTTGCTCAGGGACACCTTGGTGCATCTCAGTGGGGAACTGAAACCAGCTACCAAAGGTATGTGTCTTATCCACTGTTCTATCACCAGCCCCACATCAAAGGTATCAAAAAACTTTGCACACACATTCACTATACTTGAACAAAAGCAACAACAATGGCCTAAGTAGCCTATCATATAAAAATCCAGATAGAACTCCAAAACAAAAAAAAATATTTATTACAATGTTCACTCACTGGTGTCTGTAAAGCAAACAGCACAGATAAACACATCTTAAAATAATTTCTAGAAGATATATTTAAATTTCACACAGTAAGCCAGGCGTTATATGGGCTGTAACCATCGCTCTGATCCATCTGATCTGATGGATCCAAGCGAGTACACAGGCGGAGTGTAGCTTGATACATTATAATTTTTAAAAAGCTCACTATACTGTCGCTGCAGCTGGTCAAGTTGACAGTTAATGGCAGTGTATGAAAATCCATTCATTAGCTGTTGAGATATTTCAGTCTGGATCAAAATAGTGGACTGCCGACAGTCCAACATTAATATCTGTCGGTCCATAATCATCTGAATTTATTGTTTTGTAGATCAGTGTCATCCATTTAAGTATGGTAGAATATTTTGTTTTTTGCAGAGTTTTGGCTACTACTCTATTTTAAAATAAATGGGACCATAAATTACTAAATGAACATAATTTTGTGTTGAAGAAGACATGAAACTAGAGACTGAGACCATAAACTCTTCAGGAAAGTGTTTATTCAGCTGAAAAGTAGGGTAATTTTCCCATTATTTCTAATGGAACCGGACTTCTTTTTGCAACCAGAAAAGTCGCCCCCTGCTGGCCGGTCAATAGAATGCAGGTTTAAGGGACTTCCGCGTTCAGATCGCTGACCAGAAGCTTCCTGCTTGATTTAAACCCATTAATGGCTGTGCCCAGAGTCCAGTCTATCCAGGAATATATTGGGTCAACTGCGTCAAATACAGCACTGAGATGCAGCAACTAAGACAGAGACTTTACCATTGTCTGTAGTTAATAAATACTATTTAAAACCCATTATGTAGTAATGTTATCTTTAAAAATAGCTTCAAAATCCTTTTGATGGTACACTGACTTGTAATAGGGTGAACGGCCTCTGTCATTGCCACTCTGAGCCTGCAGTGCCTTTCATAGCAGCACAAATTATCATTGGAATCCCATGCATGAACAATGTTTTGCAACAATGGAGTAATGGTTTACGGCACCAACACAACTCTTCACCATATAAGAAGCACAAAGTATATAATGTACCGTTTCATTGTGGAATAGGGCATGGTTTGCATTTAGTTGCAGTAGGGAGAAGTGGGTGAGGTGGGACCTTAAACCTAGTTCACACTGCACAATTTAAGCCCGATATGCCGGTCGGCAAGCTTGGCACAGACGCATCGCTGACACATCGCCAACTCCAGCCAGATATCTAGCATGACAAATATTTGGAGGAGTTGGCCAACTCGACATCCAAATCCAGTCAATGAGAACAGGCAGCTGGCAGAGCAGGCAGCTACTTTTTAACTGCAAAACCCTTTTTACTCACCTCCAGCTTGCTCTGTAGCACAGACAATCCCTGCCCTGCTACCGATCAGTCACGTAGTGTGAACCCCACAACGATGACAAAAATGGGCAAAGAGGCAGGTCGTGGGTGGGCCTGGGTTAGCAGAGATAGCTTTTAAACCCCCGGTGCTGTACGGTTGAGGTTGGAATCTGCGGCCGTGTTGTTAGCAGTTTATGGTCATTACCAGCTCACAGTCAAGGTAAGACACCGGAAAATATTAAAAAAACTATTATTGACATTATAGATAACAAGGTTTAAATGCTTTTTAATATATAAATGTTAGATGCAAGACTATGGTTAGATTTTGTTGAGACCAACTTGAACAGTTAACTATGACTCAGTTATTAATTACATTAACATTTACTTACAGCTGAAACGAACAATTTGAAGCAAATCAATTAAACCTTTTACATAACGTTAGTTACGATTTGTTTTTGTTGGATGTCACCTGATTATGTTACTTGTAATAAGCTAGCGGTAGATTCCTTAGTTACATGATATATATCTTGTAAAACGTTAGCCATGGCTATCACGTTAATAAACTCCCCACACCGCTATTTTGAGTAACGTTGCTGCTGTCAGCAGGGCTGTGTGAGATTCCATCATGTCTTCCAGGCTGGAGCCTATCCCAGCTGACATTGGGCGAAACCCCTGGACAGGTCCCTGCGTGAGATTATTGTCTGGAATAGGACACTTGAGAGAGAAAGGTACTTTTTACATTTGTCACAAGATTTTAGTGATCGGTTCTAGTTGAGGGGGCAGCACTAAATTATTTGTAAAATAATTAATCACATTGTTACGGGTAAAACAGCTCTCACACACCTAATTTCTCGCCTTCACTAAATTATTTTTAATAAACTCAGGAGCATCGCCCTAGTTAAAGCCCAGCTACCTGTCTGCAGGTATAACGCTCATTATATGCTGACGAAAAAGGCAGGTAGCCTACAACATCTTTTCTGCTGAATTATGCAGACACCTCTTAAACTTATCAGAAACATTGCTGATCAAACGCAGTTATCGGCCACACCTCTAATAATGTGGAACTTTAAGGCTTAATATCATTTAAACAGGTACCAGGCTTTAAACATGTTTTTTTCTGCTGTAAAGTTGGGCATTTTAACATGAAGCCAGCCTCAAGTGGCCACTGATGAACTGCAGTTTAAGTTACCATAAAACTTCAATTAATAGCCGAGCTATTCCATTTTAGTGGCCTGGTGTGGGAACACATTTTGACAAATAAACGCCTGCCTCAATTTAACGCCTGGTCTGGTTTTTATAGAAGTTCTTTGGATGTATAAAACATCTTAAACCCTGCCGGGTCGCCCGCTTTAGCAGCTTCTAAGCTGCTTAGATCGTTAATACAAATATTAATGTTTAAACGTATGATCAGTATGTCAGTATGAACATGCTACACATCGTTAGATTGGTTAGATTCTCCCCAATTCAATACTTCAGTTCATTTAAGGGAAACAACAAGCCCCAAAGTCTGCTGTTACCGCAAACCTGACGGCTCCGAGAGATTATATCACATAGGAGAAATCTTGACCCTGCATATTATGTATTTGGGACAGGCATCCATATGGGACAGGCCTTTAATTCTTTTTGCACAAAACTGAAACTACTATGAAACAGTTTATTTATTTCAAACAGAATAATACTTGTAAAATTAATCAACTAACTTGAAAAATTATCAAATAATATCAAATACACGTCATTCCTTTGATCTAGCTCAAACAGACGGCTTATGCGCTTTTTTTTTTTTAAAGTAACATCACAACAACAACGCGGTGCAGGATGAGATAAGTTAGCAGACCGAGAGCGATGGACTTCACCTGACAGGATTCACAACTTCGATAAATTTTTATGAAAAGCTGTTTTGATTCTTTTGATCGGTGGACCCTTACAGACTAAAGGAATATATTAAATAATCATGGAACGGACACATTCGGGCTTAACGAGCGCCTTAACCAGCGCTTCTAAGGTAACGGCAGTCAGCACTTTTTTTCCTTTCCTCTCTTGTACCATGCAGGTTAGTAAATCTATAAGAATTTGTCAGGATGCGTGGTTGGATGAGCAGGTTGGAGGACCCAAATGCAGGACTCAAGGCTGACAGGTTCAGTTCAAAGATTTAATTAAACAAAAGGCCAGCACACTTAGAAACAGAGTGGCTGAGACCAGGGTATTTAAAGTAAAATAAACAATCCCACTGAACACATAATCAAACTGGTAATCCAAGAACTGGCGGGGAAAAAACAGGTAGACAGAGGACATCACAGGATTACAAGCTACAAAGACTGAGGGAAGCAAGCAAGGATATATACACAGGGTTAACGAGCTGGGAGGAGGTACACAGGTGAGGGATATGAGGCTAACGAGACACAGGCAGGCAGGGAGCAGGGGAAAACAGAGAGACTGGCATGCAGAGTCATAACTGGGGGAACAGACATGACACAAGTTACTGAACACATAACAGATCAGAAACTAATAAAGACACAAGCAGACAGATCAGGAAGAACCACAACCAACAATGAAAAGAGACTGAAGCTGGGATTAAAGACAACACAGAGCAGACAAGGGCAAAAAAACACAGAAGTACATAGACCAACAGTAAACACTAAGACATGAACTGAGACACAGAACTAGGAGCTAAGATGCAAGACTAAATCTATAATACATGACAGACAGGTACAAAGTGAGCTCAACAGAATCCAAGGCTAAACAGAGAACATAAGACCAGGAACTGAACCTCAAAACAGGAAGAATGCAACAACTAACAGAATGAAGTAGGGAACAGAGACGGAACCAACTGGGAAACAGGACAACATTAAACACAGACACAAACTAGGTTCCTGGACACTAGACAATAGACAAGACTGAACCCCAATACCCAACAGCACAAACAGATAATAAACTGACCAAAACTCAAGAGTGCAAAACATGACATGGCTGACCGGCAGAGTGTGACAGAATTTGACTTTGGGACTTTTTGTTTCCCTTAAATGAACTGAAGTATTGAATTGTGGAGAATCTAACTGATCTAACACCAAAGGATGTGTAGCATTGTTTGTTTTAAAACAATGTAAACATGACGGTATGGCTTTCATTATGAGGTTGATGCACTGCAACAATAGAATTTAATTCATAATTCCTTTAGAACACAGTAAATATTTGCATGAGACCACAATGCATGATGAATGTCTCCACATGCAACTGTGTACATAGTAAAATGATTCAATCAGTTCAATGTAGTGAGGGGATACAGATTTTGAATTAATTTATAAAAGGGCACTTCTATCAGACTGGTCATCTGCGTCAGCCTGAGTTTAGCTATCAAAAAACTATTTTGTTAAAAATACAGACCACATAGTTGACCTACTATGAGCAACTCTGTGCATCCATAGGTCAGCTAAAAAGCAGGTGTCACTCATCTCTAAAACAGGATGAAAGTTTAGAGTTTTCCCAAACTGAAGAAAATATTTATGTTCTTGTCATTTTTTTAATTATTCAAGCTGGCCAAAATGGCAAGCATTTCATTACCATTACATTTGGGTAATATACAGTAGCGTTGTTTTGAGTTAAAGTTCAATCAGTGGCTAACTTACTCTCTGCTCATAAACTCAAAGCATGACGTTACAACGCTTTCTGATGGTCATGCAGTAATACATATCACCTGTCATGCACATGTTGTGACTGACAGGAGAAATATAGGCTAACTTTAGTTAACTATTAACATGTATCATCCTGATGACATTATGTAACGTAGCTGCTAGCTAATCTCCACAATATGTTAGCGCACCTTAAGTAACTTAAGAAAGCGTTAATAAAGAAAGTTGCTCAGAGTTACAGAGTTACTGTTCTATAACCCAAGACATAGCATCAGTTTTATTGTTTATCCTTAGCTTTCACCTAAGTTATTAGCAAACATTAGCGCTAATGATAGTTCCAGCTGGCTTCTGCCAGACCAGCCCAATGTCAGTTAAAAGTTACCGTTAACTCCAGCCCGGTTCTATGTAATAAAACAGCAGCAGAGAGAAACAGGCTTACTTCTATTTAGGAGTTCCTGGTGAACTTGGGGAAGCCATAACCTCAGCTCAGTGATGCCTGCTGCAGAGCTTTCGGAGCTGACGACGGCTGGTTCGGGAAGATTTACCTGCTGTATGCAGATGTCAATCATGCTCTTGTTTACTGGACTCAAGCTTTCAAACACGCTTTTACATGCATAATGTTAAATGTACACATTAACTGCATGTGCATGAGAAAAATGTGTGAATATGTGCATTAAAATATATGAATATGAGAATGAAAATGTATGAATGTGTGAGGGAAAATGTATGAATGTGTGAGTGAAAATGTATGTGATAGGAGAGTAAATGTATGAATGTGTGAGTGAAAATGTATGTGATAGGAGAATAAAGGTATCGGAGAGGGCCAGAATAGATTATGGCTTGTATGGGCCCTCATACTGCAGGAAACCTACCCTGGCAAGCAAATGCTCGTCCACATGGGGAGGGAAAGGTCCACACTAACAAAAAGCCTGGGATCACAAGCAGCCCAAAATAGCTTGCAACACTATTATGAATGACCACAAGTGAACAGTGGCGTATCCAGGACATTTTTACTGGGGTGGCCAAGATGGGACACAGAGTTAGTGTGGGGTAGCCATGGCATAGCGAAGTTTTATGCATATACGTACGCAGCCGACCGCAGTTCGAATCCCGGACCCCGGTCCTTTGCTGCATGTCACATCCCCTCTCTCCCATGTTTTCCTGTCTCGTAACTGTCAAATAAAGGTGTCTATGCTGTTTTTAAAAGTCATTTTTTTTATTCCATTTCCACCTATCACAGTCCTCAAGTATCTCTGATTATTTTAACATGTCTATTTTTAATCAGTAATTATGTTCAGAATAGGGCACACATTCTCTAAGAGCTATTTCCTTGTAGTGGATTAAAGACCTTGTCTCTTCACAAGTTAGATAGCAAAATTCAACTGCTCTTAACTCATCCAATATAACATTTATCATCAGCTCATCATCTGTGTCACCTGTATTGTTACCTGTGTTTGCTTTACTAAGTGAGACACCGTCTTGTGGTTACATAAAAACACAGCAATCCAGGCAACAGAACAAACCAAAATGCTTAAAGATAGGACCTTATTAAAAAGTATCTGTAAGCAAAAGATAAACTAAGCTTGTAAGGACAAAAACACAAATACTAGTTGTTCTTTACATTCTTTGTTTATGTTATTATTTAGCTTAGATATAATTTGTTGGAGATACTGGAATTTGAATTTTTTGGTTTGTTCTTTGCCAGGTGTGTTTTTATTTAACTACAAGATGGGACTTAAATTAGTAAAGCAAACATAGGTAAGAATACAGGTAACACAGATGATGGCCTGATGACTGAATAATGTCATTCTATAGGATGCCTTGTGATGTATGAAAATGTGCAAAATTTTCCAACCCAGACAGTATTCATGTCCAAGGCCCTGATGAAGGTATAAATTGAAACCTTGGCTTTGATTCAGCATACATTAAGTTTATTTAAATCAAACCGTTAAGACTTAGGCCAGACCAAATATAGCTTATTTTAATTTTACACAAACAGTTGTAACAAACCAAACAAACCTTTAACTACAAAAAAAACAAGACCATTAGACAAATTCTGTGTTCATCCATTTTACATCAGATGAATTCTCCTGTTTTGGTGAATGGTAGCAAAAAGTTGTCCATGTCAAGTGACTTTGTTCTTTTAGACTCAATGCTGAGAACACCCAGGTTGCTCAGTCTGTCATCTGTTATTGTTGTGCGCAAATGGGTCTTGATGAGTTTAAGGGCTGAGAAGCTGCGCTCACATGCTGCACTGCTTACTGGGAGGGCTATGGCTATCTTGCACAGACGAAAAAGCTCATGAAAAACATCCTTGTGAGGTTCAAAGAACACTGCAAGTTCAACAATACAGAAAAAGTTTGGCATCCCACTTTGCTGTTTCCTTTGCAAAAGCCTCCTTCTCTGGTGGAGTTCATGACTGAGATCTTCAGAGTCCCTTTCATAAATTTCTCTCAGGCGAAAGACTACTTCCTCTTGAAGGAAACATGTGCTTTTGGGGTCCAAAGCTTGTATTCCTCTCATTATTTCACAATTGTCTTTGGAGAAGCGCCTGTTTAACTCTCCAAGTATGGTGTCCACAATGGGGTAGAAGATTGTCCTCCTAAAGGAATCCTTGTCACCATCGTTACATTTGTGTTGACCCTGGGGTGTTTGGCAAAGAGAAGTGTCGACATGCAAAACAGTACGCAAAGTTTTGGTTTTGGGAGTACTCAAGCCATGGGTGTTGTTTAAACCCCTCGCTTTTGAAGGACCTCTTCCTGTTGCCTTGCATGGTCCGCGGAAATACCTCAAGTTGAGGCTGTGTAGGACCTGCGGCTCTGGACTGTGAAAAGTCTGTAAATTATAAATAATCGTGATCTGTCCTTACTTCCGTTTTTATGAAGTTTATGAATTTGTGGTCAGTATTACAACTTCCATGTTATTAAAATGGAAGGCACTCATAATGTTGTGTAAGCTGAAAGATAAAATGTCACAACATACCGTGTGGTCCAGGTGGGGCAGCATGTACTTGTACAACATGGGGAGCCTCACTAGATGAAGTACCTGAAGTAGTAAAAACAATAACCATTAAACCCATAAACTGTATGTGGATAGATTAGTGTCACATATTTTCCTTTGTCTTTTCATAATGTTTTGTATTGAGATTTAAAGAATTGATTGTCTATGTTTAAGTGTGGGGTTTGCTGTGTATTAGCAAATGAATACACTTTAGGCAAAATTGGACCGTCCTTTTTAAATTAAATCAAGTATGAGAGTACACAACAATTTCAGGTAACTGTTTATGATGTCACGATCCTGTCCTGAGTTTCTCGGAGTTATTGTTTTGTCGGTTCAGTGTCTGTTATTTAGTCTGTTTTGGTTCCATGTCTTTGTTCCCAGTCCTGTGCCTTAGTTCATGTCGTAGTATTTGCTTCTAGTTCTTTCTCTGCATCTTTTTGGTTTAGTCTGCCCGGTACTCTGTGTTCTAGTTCTGTGTTCTCGTTTAGGTTTTGTCTGTTATGATCCCTGGGTTATAGCTGGTCGGTGTTTGTCTGTTTACATGGATTTCTGTTGTTTGAGTTAGATTCCTGTCTGGTATTTTGTTACATGTGTTCTGTCTGTGTTGGTTATTTTGCCCCATGTCTGCCTGTCAGTGTTCTGTCTGTTCCCCCAGTTATCTCTGTCTGCCTGCCACTTTGTTCCCCTTTCCTTTCTCTGCCTGCCTGCCCCTCCCTGTTTTCTCCTGCTCTCTCTCTGCCTGCCTGTGTTTCATTAGTCTCATGTCTTTCACCTGTGTTGCTCCCGCCTTGCTAGTCCCTGTGTATATATACCTGGTGTTTCTGTTTAGTCTTTGTCGGGTTACAGTGTGTTGTAGTGTTGTCTGCCCTGTCTCGTCGTGCTAGTCTTGCTTGTTCCCGTCAGTTTTATGGATTTTGGATTTTCACCTGTTTCTGGATTTTTCTGTTGGATTACCTTGTTTGTTTGGACTGTGTTATTTTGGATATCCTGAACTCAGCCGCTCTTGTAAGTGTGCTCGCATTTTGTTTATATTAAAATATCACTGAACTGTAACTGTCAGCCTACGTGTCCTGCATTTGGGTCCACCAACCAGTTCTACCCTACACCCACCGTGACACATGAATGACATATCTGGACATAACAGAACTTGACATACCGTGCTTAACAGGTGGAGCCCCAGACACTGCTGGATCCTCCTCTGGGTGTGGCTGGTCAGCTGTGGGAATACACAGATATCTGAGATATCTGAGACATCAATAGGCTAGAGGTTCTCAAACGCATACATACACACACATACACATATTATCTTTTTTTTTTTTTTTTTTTTACACTCACACAATCATACGTATGTACATACATACACATGTGTTTGTGTGTGTATTTATGTATTATGCACATTTTATTATTGTTCTTCTGTCTTTTACAATTGTTTTAAATATTGTTCTTGTGTATTGATGTTTCAGACAGTTGTAATTGTATAACTGAAATTGTATGAGTGACAAATAACTTGAATGTGAGCCAACATGGTAAATTAAATCTATCCAAGCATGACTTACCATCCTGTGCAGGAGGAGCTGACTGCTCTTCATCACTACTGCTGTACCTAGGCTGCTGACCTGACTTTGCCTTTTCACTGCTGCTGGTAGAAGCTGTGGCTGGCTCTGACTCTTTTTTGAAGAAGATGCTATGAATATCTCTGCTTCTCTTAAAAATCTATTATCTTAACCCTAACCCTGGGGGAAATGTAATTCAATAGTGCAATCAATCAAACTGTCAGTCAGTCAATTCACTTTGAAGTAATAGCTATAACTACAAACGTCATGCAGGATCATTGTCAAATTAGATTAGAATCAGTGTGCAAAATACAGGTGTTTGTGGCAATGTGGAACCCCTTAAATAACAGCTTTGACTCCATTAAAATGTCAAAAAGAAAGGAGGGGTCAACAATGTGCCTAATTATGTCTATTTATAGGATCTACAAAGGTTTATTTTTATATAACTACCACTCTTACCACTCACGTTTAATAACACAATTAACACATTGCATCTCATGCAATTTGCTCTGCTTCAGCCTATTTAAACATCTAAAAATATGTGAAATGTGAAGATGAGCTAATTGATACAAACCTGAAGTCCTTTATCTCCAAGAGAAAAAAAGTCTTTAAACAGCCCTTAATTCACAGAGCAAATAAATAAGTCCCAGCTTGTTCTTGTGTTATAGCTACTTAAATCTAGACTGTCATACTATATTTCACACACTGGTTGGCCAAAAATATAACATTAGCTCTATTGAACACACACACACACACACACACACACACCACACACACATCTGCAAAAAACACCCTCAGTCTTCAGTCCAGAAAATAGCGTTTCATATTTCATGGCGGTTGGTCTCTAACCCCATGCTGTTACATTCGCAAACTTACTGAATACATTGCACTAACCTGTTACCTATGACAGAAATAAAGTCATTGGAAAAGGAAGACAGGTTTTTTGGATTAAAGAGCTGCGTTCCACGATCCACCTGGCCCGATCAACCAGACCAGGCAACACAGCCCAAAGGAGAGGAAAGAGAGCAGATAAAGAAGCCGTGTTGGCCCAGCTTTGACTAAAGGCTGCTCGTAAAGGTCCAATCTGACCTCATATAGGCCAAGCAACAGAAATCAGAGACAGTTGTGCCCACATCTTTACAGAGACCATCATCAACATCCTTGATCAAGCACTAGGTGTATGGTCCGTTTTCCAAGCGCAAGACTCCCCGCATTGTTGGAGGAGGCGGACTCTGTGATGCTCAAACACAGCCAAGATGGACACTGTTTCCCAAATATCAGACTTTTCTTATAAGATGAAACCATATTATCTTCTTGTTGCTGCTGTTTACATTCTACCCAGACGTAAATTAAAAAAAATGTACAGCAGAGTGTTCTGTGTATAAATGTATCTGTATATAAATAACTGTCTATAGCCTATTGTTTTTCTTTTATTTTAAAATGTTACCATATTTTAATACACATTTAATTATCTGTAAAGTTCTGTGTTTGTAGCATGAAGGGACTACAACCTCTCTTTTCATTATACAACCATGTGTTGTATAATGACAAATAAACAACCTGGTACCAACTGATGATTTGCATTATTGAGGTGTTATTGAGGTATTCTTTTGTGTTTTGGGTAAAGAGTATGAAAGAGGAGGTACTGATGATTGCCAGGAGGTCTGTCCTGCAATTAAAAACATTCTTTATGGCTGAAGTGATCAAACTGTCTCATGCAGATTGTATTTGTTTCAAGTGGAATTTTGGTAATGATATCAGAGAAAAGAAAATTGTATTTCTTAGTTCCAAGGTATATGTGTGAAGATTGTCAAAAAAAAAATCTCATAATTAATATGGACATTGGATTTTGGACAACATTGACTTTAACAGGGGTGACGGCATCAATCTGTTTTCAGTGATGAACTACTTTGGGATTATCTTCATTTGTACCTAAGTGCAAACACATTTATATTGATAGTCATTCAAAGAAAACTCAGGAGTTATAAGGGAGAAGAACATCAGTACTCACAACACTAGAAATATTGACATCTTTTGTCAAGAGTGTGACCCTTATTGTGTGTGGGTTCTGTCACATGCTGAGTGATAGCCATCCAAAATGCAAAATAATTTGATAGCACTATTGTCATGGATGTTAAAATCACCAACCATAAGAGCCAGATCTGAGCTGGAAGGGAGGAGGGAGGCGCTGGCTGATTCTCCTGTGTAGGCAGTTACAGCATGTTTGGATGCATTAGTTCCACGTGCAGTTTGGCCGCACGATTCCTCCTGCTGAGCTCTCAAGAGCTCGGGCTTCTTCTTCTTCCCTGTATGGGTTATTGATGAAGTCCAGATATCCTCCTGAGGAAGGATGAGTGAGAGTCATACATTGAGATGGGGGAAGATTTTTCTCAGAGTCCTCACAGAGCTTGTTTAGTCAGAGGCCATATGCATGATGTTTAGGAGAGGGCATCAGTTCTGTGTTGAATATTTCAATTGTTTACCATCGCCATATTTCCTAAAATATTAAATAAAAAAATTATTATTATTATTAATAACCTAACTTATAGAGTTTTGAGAAGAAATAACATTTGCATGATTGCTTTCTCTTACAGGCGTCTATTCTTGGGGTTCCCAGGGACCCTAGTCAGTAGTGCTTTTATGTAATTAAAAGTGATGTGACTTCAAAGGACCTGACATTTAAAGAAAAGAAGCTAGGTTCAATATGTTCTGAGGCTGATTGTGGTCTTATGGGGACATGTAGATGCCACAATAGGTGACACTAAATCGGTGACACTGGACATGGACTTTGTAAACAAAGTTTGAGACTGGACCCAGATGAAACCATGGTGTCCTATGATGTGACCTCTTGTTCACCCCCACCATGGAGGTAATAGAATCTGTAAGGAAACGACTACTACAAGACCACAACCTGGACAGCAGAACCAGCCTCAGCCCTGACCAGATCTGTAAATTATTCGACCACTGTCTAAACACCACCTATTTCCAATACAATGGAGGATTCTACAGACAAAAGCATGGCTGTGCCATGGGCTCACCAGTGTCACCTATTGTGGCTAACATCTACATGGAAGAAGTGGAGGGAAAAGCCCTTGACTCCTTCAGAGGAACAGCACCGAGCCACTGGTACAGGTATGTGGATGACACTTTAAAATTAAAACCCAAAAAGTGCACGCTTTCACAGAACACATCAACTCCGAGGACAGTAACATCAAGTTCACACGAGGAGATTGCAGCAAATTGGAGTGTACAGGAAACCCACACACACACATGATCAATACTTACTTTTTGATTCCCACCACCCACTGGAACACAAGCCAGGGGTCATCAGAACCCTGCACCGCAGAGTGGACAACATACCAACAAGTGCAAAAGCCGGAGAGAAGGAACAGAACCCCCTGAAAGGGGCACTTACAGCCTGTGGATACCCTAAATGGACCTTTGTGAAAACAGCCACAAAAGCCAGGAAGAAGACCAAAACTACTGGGGATGAGGAGAAGAAGGTCAAACGCAACAACATTGTGATTCCATATGTGTCTGGAGTATCAGAGAAACCAGGGCTCGACAATAATGGTGGCCCGATGGCCAGTAAAAAGTAATGTCAGGACAGTTTAACTACTCAACATCCTGCAGTTTGTTTTTCACCGTTGTCCAATCCAGAGTTGTACTAACATGACGAGTGGTTGTCAAACCTCTGGGTCTGCTTTTGGGGGGGGGGATACTATGTGATTGACAGATCGCTACCATGGCGACCTGACTTGTATCCGCTGCTCTGTGTACATTTTTTTCTTAAGTGGCTGTCAGCAGGAGAGAGAGCTGGTCATGTTTGTGTCTGTTAGTATTAGTGTTGTAGTCAAGACCGCCCAAACCGAGACCAAGTCAAGACCAATCCAGAGTTTATTGAGACCGAGCCAAGACCAAGACTTTTAGGCGCTGAGACCAAGTCGAGACCAAGACCTAGGGAGGGCGAGACCAAGTCAAGACCAAGACCAGTTCCCCACATTACATGACACACAATAAAATGTGGAACGAGATCTTAGGTACTTCTCAAATTGATCTGAAAGATCCACATTCCACATACAAACACTAAGAGATGAAATCAACATAAGCATTGCAATTGCCGGGAGGAGTAACAGTTAATGGTAACAACACATTTTAATTAGGGTTATTGGTTGCATTTGAAACATTACGTTTCAGTCCAATCAGAGTTAGGATGTTAATAAATAAATCAGACGATGCAAAAGCAATTTATTGATATTCCCAAAGGTATGGCCTTGACTGGTCTTGAAATAAAATCCTGAGTCCTCAATGACCGAGACAAGACCGAGTACAGATACGGTCAAGTCCGAGACAAGCCCACGGCCATCAAAAAGTGGTTTTAAGACCGGTCTTGAGACCAAGACCAGTCTCAAGTAATACAACCCTACTACAACAGAAGGGCTAACTCCTCAGGTCAAGACTCAGCAGTTTATTTACATCTGAAGGATAAAGGAAACCAGGTGCACATTTTAGACAGAGAAGATGGATGGTTTGAAAGAGGTATTAGGGAAGCCATTTACACACAGATTTAGAAGCAGTCACTGAACAGAGGAGAGGGTCTACGCCTCCACTTATCCACCACTTACAATGCTGTCCTTTCATCACTTCCCAGGAAACTGAACAAGCATTTCCTCTTGGCCTCAGGTGAAGATGCCAACGATGGTCGTTCAGACTTGGCCATAATGACCATGACGACTGCTGTTACCACAGCCAGGAGCACTAACGAACCAGCGGTATCGATGATCCTAACAATCCCACAGAGGTTGACTAACTGAGTTTCCCTACCAGTCAGTCAGAACTCAAGAAGTCTCTTGGATGAGGGACGAAACTTCTTCTAGTATCTTCAGCCAAGTCCAATTGCCCTTGACCTCAACCTTCGTTGGATGGATGCCATCGTTTTTAAACATCTGCCTGTGTTACCTAAAAGAGGTTAATGTCAGTAAAGGGGACACTATGGGCAGTACAGGCTGATGAGAGCCAGGTGTGCAGTGACAGCGTGCCAGACCAGATACATAAGTTTACAAAGTCAGTTTTTCTATGGTTTAGGGAATGAAAAATTATTGTTGCTTTTCTTTTAAAACATTGGAATTTGTTTTATTCCATTTTACTCAGTTTCTTTTTGATTTATCTGATTGATGAAGTTGAATAGACAATTTATAATCATGTATTGTGTAATTCATCATTAAGCACCTAATTATTTTGTTCATCAGTACAGATACAGTGAGCTAAGTAAGTTGATACTTGAACAGAATACTTGATAAGGATTTCTGTTTCTGCTGTCATACAACTGTAAAACTTTAGACGTGAGCCCAGGATATTACTAGTTGCTTGTAGGTTATTGGTTTGGATTGAACAGAACGTTGACTGCAGTCATTATGAATGTGGTATTGTAGCATAACCTCAGTTTTGCAAGTTGTACTTGTCAAAATTTTAATTATGTACATAATAGAAATGTAATTTATTATAAATTAACTAAATGCAAACAGCAAAATTGTACTATGTAATTGACTCAAATTACTGTAAAATTATTCTGTATCTTTACATTTTTAAATCTTGTTTTTTACTCTATAAAATAAAATTTGCAGATTTGAAATTAAACACCTGTCTGTTAATTTTTGTAGTTGCCAGTTGTATAGCTTCAATGAAAACAACCCCTGGCTGCCTAGGAAATCCATCCTAAAATATGTGAAATGTTCAGCACTAAAATATACACAAGGCTTGTTGTAGACTAGTTAATTGACTAAAACACTAGACACCTCTGGGATGGACAGTGTGGCTGAATTCAGTGGCTTTGATAGATCAACATATACAAAGAATTAATATCTCTACCTTTTTATTCTAAATAGTGTAAATGTGGACTTCAGGGAAACAGAGCTAAATATCATTAACTTTTATCAAGCTCAACAGATAAATGTCTTTCTGGTTATGTGAACTCTATGCAGCAGGAACTGGAGCTGACAGGAGGGTCTATAAGGAGGAAGTGTTCACTAACCGTTAGCAAACACACTTAACTTTATGTAATCCAGACCACAGGAAATGGAAATCTCAATGGACGTGGTTCATAAATAATACAGTGGGGATTGCCATTTGTCAGTGAAACATGTATGTTTCTCTTGGTTCAAACAGCAGTTTTTTGTATTAGAAGCAGATTGTAATATATCACTGTGATGGCTACTTTGACTACTGGGGCAAAGGGACACAAGTCACTGTAACTTCTGGTGAGTAATAATCATGTTTTTTGAGTGAAGACAATTCAATATTTTTCTCATTTTATGTTGGTTTATGGGGCAAATAACTAATTTAATCTACAGCAAAAGTACCAGGGTAAATGATAGGTGTACACTGTAGTTTTCTGAGTAACTGAGAACACTTTATTAAATGATACAAACTGTTAAGTATTTTTGCACTGAAGTGCTATTGAAACCTGTCACTGTGACTACTACTTTGACTACTGGGGAAAAGGAACAATGGTGACCATCACAACAGGTAAATTATCTTCATATTGAAAATGTAGTAATTATACAGTTTAATATAGTATATTTAGACCTCAGTGGCATCAACGGCATCTTTAGGGTGATTGTTTTTGTATGTTGGATGTGTTGACATATTACACTGTGACGCTGCTTTTGATTACTGGGGAAAAGGCACAATGGTTACAGTTACATCAGGTAAGTCAATCCTCTTACTCTAATGTATACCTTAAAAACAGTTTTAGTATTTTTAAGTAATGCAGTAGTGACACTATACAGTTCTTTAATTTCTAGGATACTGTATGTAAAATATCTTATCTAAAATATGGTGATGAAAATCATGTTTGGCTCAATCTTCTGAAACTTTAACTGACGGTAGATTGTCATAAAATAAACTACCATGGAAAGTGTAGAGATCTGGGAACAGGTTTTTGTATGCAGTGGTTAATAATTTGTTGAACTGTGACGACTACTTTGACTACTGGGGAAAAGGAACAATGGTGACTGTCACAACAGGTAAAAAAAGCTTATATTTGTCTTCATATTGAAAATGTAGTAATTACACAGTTTAATAAAGTATATTTAGACCTCAGTGGCATCAACAGCATCTTTAAGATGCTTGTTTTTGTATGTTGGATGTGTTGACACACTGTACTGTGACAATGCTTTTGATTACTGGGGAAAAGGCACAATGGTTACAGTTACTTCAGGTAAGTCAGCTGTTTTTTTACTTATGTATACTTTGATTTAAAGAAAGTTTTAGAATTAAGAAATGCAGTTGTGATGCCACACAATTCATTTATTTCTGATAAAATTTGCTGATGAAAATCCTATTTGGTTCCATCTACTGAATCCATGTGTGGAAAATGGCAAGTTAAAGATGTCAGAAGGTAGATTGTCATAAAATAATCGTCCATGGAAGTGTAGATATCTGGGAACAGGTTTTTGAATGCAGTGTTTAATAATTTGTTGAACTGTGACTACGCTTTTGACTACTGGGGAAAAGGAACGATGGTGACCGTCACCTCAGGTATATTATTTTAATATTTCTGATTACAGAGTGAAATTCCTAATCATATTACTAAAATATATATAATCACTTTCATGTGGTCACAACTGATGGCCAATAATAAGATAAGCCAACGGTATTATATAGCCAGACAAAGAATTTGTGAAAAGTTTAAAAGTCCTGTTAAGTTCAGCTGGATAGTAAGTCTATCAACAAAACATTTAATTTTATATTTAATTTTAACAGTTTTTTAAACTGAAACCAAACTTTGGGATATACCAGTAATGAGTTTTTGTGAGAAGTGTGAATTGACTTTCTTAACTGTGGCAACTGGGCTTTTGACTACTGGGGAAAAGGCACTATGGTCACCGTCACCTCAGGTATGTTTAAATATTTCTGATTAGAGACGGTAATCCTAATTATATTACTAAAATATATATTATGATTTTCTGTGGTCACAGCCAACAGTATTTTGTAGCCTGACAAAGACTTTGTGAAAAGTTTAAACTTCCTGGCTGTTCTATCGTCAAAGTATTTTATTTATATTTTTATTATTTTACTTTGATTTGACCTGTTGCTGAAACCAAACTGTGTGGCATGAAGTAATGGGATATAACAGTTAGAAGTTTTTGTGAGAAGTGTGAATTGACTCTCTTAACTGTGGCAACTGGGGTGCTTTTGACTACTGGGGAAAAGGCACTATGGTAACAGTGTCATCAGGTAAGATTTACCATTTCAAATCTACAGCAGGGTATGTTTCAGACTGAAATGTCATGTTTAAGTTATTCTGTAACTTCTCAGCATGTCAAGTGTGGCTTCAAAAGTAAATTTTTTTAGGCGAGCATGTACTGTAAAGAGTGAAAGAGCGAAAATCTCAGTAGGACGCAATGGTGAATATTCATGGATAGTTTATTTTAAGTGGATTTTATAACATAGTCGAATTTAACAAAAAAACAAACTCATTGCACTCAACATTACTAGACGTAGCCTTTTAATACTAACAGCTACGTAGATTCAGCACTGTGCTACTATGATGCTTTTGACTACTGGGGAAAGGGTACAACAGTAACTGTTTCATCAGGTAAGAATACTCTTTAACCT
>NC_060151.1:14189951-14192631 GCF_021292245.1 Micropterus dolomieu
GTGTTTGTCACTGACCGCGGAGCCAACATAGTTGCTGCCATGTGTGGGTACACCAGGCTTAACTGCAATGCGCACATCCTGAACATCACCCTGTACAGTGCATCTGCCCCAGATGTGTTGGCAAAGACACCCGAACTGGCTGAACTGCTGACCAATGCCAAAAAATTGGTCAAATATTTCAAACATTCAGGTCTGCAGAACACCTCAAAGAAATCCCTCAAGCAATCCATCGAGACTCTATGGAATTCAAATTATGATATTCTGGATTCCATACTGCAACAGCACGAGGAGATCTCTACATTACTGGTAACCAATAACCAGTGTGAAAGAATTGCACAGATCAATGCAAACACTTTGAAAACAGTGGTTGCATTCCTCAAGGTATTCAAGGATGCTACTAATGACCTTGAGTCTGACAACTCCACTCCCAGCGCATCACTTGCCCTGCCGTGGTCCTTCAGGCTTACTGAATACTGCAAAGCAGCATCCCTCGATCCCTTGCTCTCCAATGTCACTGGTGTGTGCGCCTCACGTCTGGAAGAACTGATGGGTACTAGTGACACAAGAGCAAACCCCCTCCACATGATGTACAGGATTGAAACGCTCCTGAATCCAAAAGTGAGATTGCTACGGATGCTGAGCCCTAAATAAACTTTATTTAGGCTACATAAAAAGTGTGAAGCTTTGCAAAGTGCTTCACAAACATAAAAACATAAAATCCACAGTGTAATTATATCTTACCAGCTCAGTGTGGTCAAGAAATAGAAACAGATAAAAGACACTTAATACAAATTTTGATAAATGAATAATCATAAAACAAAAGAAAACTAATTAAATCCAATCCAAAGGTGCAAAGGAAATGATCCACAAGATGTAGTTTGATCTGGTCCCAGCAGAGGATGAGCCACCACCAGGCAAAAATAAAAAGCTCCTCGGACGCACATTATTAGAGAGACGCACAAACCTGGGACCACAGTCAGTCAGTAACATTCTCTTCCTCCACAGTAATCTCAAGTAAGCCAAATGATTCAATGATTATGGTAGTTTAAATAATTATTTAAGTTTTTAAAATGTATTATTATTTTGGTCATTCATATCACAATTTGTAAATAAATAGGTGTGGTGATTCCTGTGCTGCTGAGCCAAGACTACGTTTGAATGTTGTTTAAGAAAATAACCTGTGGTATCTATCTGGCTATCCACCTAATAATTCTTAGATGTTGTTTTATTTGTGATGTGCTGATGTTTTCTATTAAGAGATTTGTATTTATTTCCTTTTGTATTTGGCTATTACTTTGTCATCTGGAATTTTAGATGCCTTAATTTGAGTTTTAAAGTATAGTATTTTATTTAAATATTGTATCATTAAATATTTTATGCCTTGTTTGCATTAGGCTACTATTTGTCAATTATAGGTGTAGGCTAAGTTATTGCGCATGTTATGAATAGCTTATAATGTTTTTTTTAGGCTCTGCTGCAGTGCAATGATGTCTTGTAGTCGGTTAAAAGCTGACAGTTGTGTTGGACTAATATAAATAGGTCCAAGTTATTTGTTGTGTGTGTGCCTGTGGTGCTTTACTTCAGTTTTACACGAGCATGTTATAGGCCTACGTTTAATTGAATGCAATGATTTACGTCGGTTAATTGAATGCAATGATTTATGTCCTCTGGATTTGGGGCAGGTCTGCGCGCTGGGGGGGCTGGGCTCCCCTGGGCCCGTCCTGGGGATGGGCGGGGTTGTCGCTGATTCTGGGGTGCTGCCGGTGCTAGAGGGGCTCTTGCTATAAGCCCTGGGCTGGAGGGACCTGGCGTCCTCCTGCTTAGGGGGGTGGGGGACGGGACTGAATGAATGATGGGGCCAGTCAGGAATCTGGTCTTTTAGCCTCCCTATGACCTCCTTCACCTTTCCCCCTTTGGTCATGTCTCACAACATACACCCTTAGGACCCTGGGGGGGCGGGCAGCCTGCAGGGCGTTTGGGGGGTTGGGCTGCTTTATTGTTATTTATCCAACACAAAACAATACATTTACAGAGGCAGGCAGAGGGGTGAAGGAGTGGGGGAGATTCTCATTGGCCTCGTGTCCTACCCCTGGAGCCCCGGGCGTCGGGGGTGCTGTGGGGTTGGTGACGGCCTTGCCTGATCTAGGGTGGGCTGGGGGGCGTCGGGACTCCCCTAGCGTGGGGGCCCGCCCTTGACCTAGGGTTCTGGGGACTCGGGCTTGTGACCTTTGCTCATTTCTGGGCGGGTGGTGTGTCCCTGGGCCTGGGGGCCCGTTGTCTCCTCTCCTCGCCTGGGCCCTCTTCGGCAGAGGTGAGGCTCCCGCTGCTTCCCCCTGCCAGCTCTCTCACAGTAGGGGCATTCGGGAGTCTCTGGGGCGCATGGCCGGTGTTGTCGGGGTAGGTTTTGGTGCTCCTCCTTGGGGGTGCTTGACTGGGGGGGCTGGGCCCCTGTCCGGGGATGAGATCGGCCTCGGGGGCTGCTGTCACTGCCTGCACTATAGGGAGGGATGCCTCTGGCTGGGCTGGGGGACCGTTGGCCTGGCTCTCCCGCGTTATCGCTCCCTGGCGGCAGGGAGCTTCCCGGCACGGCTTTCTGCTGTTCTTCCTTGGGGCGGGGTACAGCTTCCCCCGGGACATGCGGTCTGGGGTCCTTTGCGCTTTGGGGGGTCGCAGGGTGCCC
>NC_060151.1:14192651-14194233 GCF_021292245.1 Micropterus dolomieu
CTTTCCCCGTTTGGTCATGTCTCACAACATACGCCCTTAGGACCCTGGGGGGCGGGCAGCCTGCAGGGCGTTTGGGGGGTGGGGCTGCTTTATTGCGGCCTCGCACTTCTTCCTCCCTCACTGCCTGCCCCTCAATTTTAATTACACATTAGACACAGAGGGCTTGGGGGGTGGGAGGGGCACGATGGGAGGCTCCACTACCTGACAGTTGTGGGGTGCCTGTGTCACAACTACCCTCCAATTTTAGTTGCACCTTAGTTACCACACACCTTATCTTTACTCCACCATACAACACTTCACAATCCATGACATGCATCCAACACAAAACAATACATTTACAGAGGCAGGCCGAGGGGTTGAAGGAGTGGGGGAGATTCTCATTGGCCTCGTGTCCTACCCCTGCATCTTGATGCATTATGCTTTTTCCCTGGGTAGGGTCTCTGGATGGCTGCTGGGCGTCTAGTTTGTGCATTGGAGTCCGGGGGAGGCATCTCCTCGTTGGCTTGGAGGGACCTGTTTGCATCCCTGTTTTACTTTGTTGGCCTCGGATCCGTGCTTCCCCATTTCTCTGTCGGCCAGTTGTTGGACCCCTCTGGATACTGAGGTATATAGTTATTTTTCAGGATGTGCAGTGTGGGTGCGGGGCAGGGCTGTGCTCCGGTTTGTTCTGGGTTTGTGCTCTCTCTCGTTTGCCCGACCTCGCACGCGGGATTCGCGGGGGGCTGCTGGGCATTGGGTGTCGCCGTGCTTGCGCAGTGTGCGCGTTGGGCTTGTCACTTGTGCATTGGTGTTGATGATTGCGTGGCATTTGGGCATTTTGGTTGTTTGCTGCGCAGCGGTGGGGTGCTGGGTGGTGGGGGGGTACTGGTCTATGTTGTGTGCGCGCCGCGGTCGGTCCGGGCGCTGCTCTTCCGCGGGTTACGCTTTTTGCGTTCCGTCGGCATTACGTTGTCAACTGGCATTTGGGTCGGGGTCTTCTGCGTTTGCATCGCAGTGCATCTGGGAGTCTTTGTTTTTTTTTGTTTTTTTTTTATTTGATTTATTCTTTTTCTTTCTCCAATTTAATTATTATTCCAGCTCTCGTGGCTGTGTTGTGTTGCTTATTTAGTGTGTTTGACTGTTTCTTGTTTTCATTGTTCTCTTAGTTGTCTTAATATGTCAGCTGTTTATTGCTGCTGTTCGGCTGGTTGTCTTTTACTATTATTATTATTTTTATTGTTTGTTTTTGTTTGTGTTTGTTTGTTGTTGTTGTTTTTCTCCTCCCCCCTCTCTGTTCTATTGCAGGTTTCGTTGCTTTCTGCAATTGGTGTTTCCCACAGCTTTTCCCTGTTGTCCCCACCTTCCATCCCCCTTTCCCCCTTCTCTTACAGGTGTTGTCCTTTCTCTGTGCTGTCTGTTTGTGCCCCCCCATCCCCGTGTCTGCCCCCCTGTCCGGCCCGGTGACAAATCAATACATAATTAAATAAATAATAAAACAGACAAAGGAGTATTTTAATACTCTCTTGTTAAAGTAAAATCTGTCTGGCACAATATGGTATCCAGGTCATTATACTCTATACCAGGCTGCTGGGCAGGACAGGTT
>NC_060151.1:14194333-14208608 GCF_021292245.1 Micropterus dolomieu
CCGTGTCTGCCCCCCTGTCCGGCCCGGTGACAAATCAATACATAATTAAATAAATAATAAAACAGACAAAGGAGTATTTTAATACTCTCTTGTTAAAGTAAAATCTGTCTGGCACAATATGGTATCCAGGTCATTATACTCTATACCAGGCTGCTGGGCAGGACAGGTTAAAAAAAAAAAGAAGAAAAAAAAAAAAAAAGAAGATATGAAATCAGATGACACTAAATAAGGAGAGTATAGGTGCATTCGAGATCACTGTAGCCAACTTTTGCTGCCTTGATAGTTAAATGTGAACTGTTGGCAACTGCATGGGGGGCTGATTTATCTTGTTAAATCGGGGCTGCGAAGTGCCGCATAAAGTCAAACACACACAGTGTGTGACAGTGCCTCTAGAAAAATACACATGCATGGACATAATGAAAGCGACAGCTGGTGTTGAGGTTTCTGACATTTGACATGTGCTTTTTTATTTTTCTACAACAATGGTTAATAATGCAACCTTTTTTTTAAGTTGGTCGGTAAAAGTTGGAAAAAAGTTTTTATGGATACTTTATCAGCTTAGAACCATAGCCAAACTGAAGCCATTTTTATCCCATTGAAACAGTTATACATGACCTACATGACATGTATAAGGTCAGATCCTTGAAGAAGACGAGAGCCATCCTGGCTGATCCCTGTCATCCTTTGTGGGGTAGAATTTATGCTGCTGCCATCCGGGCGCAGATATTCTGCTGCGATTCACAACAAACAGATTAAAAGGTAATTCATTCAAGGTCGTTGTTATCACCATTGTTAATAATACCCTGTAAATTCAATTTTAAATTATATTGTACTGTGGTTGTGTTTATTGTTGTGGTCTGATAAATATATTTGTTACTGCTGGCTGTAATGCAAATTGCCCCTCGGGGATAATAAAGTTACCTTACCTTACCTTACCTTACGTGCGCTTATTACCTCACGGCTGGACTACTGTAATTCCCTGTATATGGGGTTGACCCATTCAACACTTTCCTGACTACAAATCGTTCAAAATGAAGCTGCTAGACTTTTAACTGGAACAATGAAAAGACCACACATTACTCCAGTCTTGCATTGTTTACCATCAAAATACAGAATTGATTTTAAAATTCTATTATTTGTTTTTAAAGCCCTCAATGGCTTAGCTCCACAATACATTACCGATATGCTATGCTGATATTCCATATTCTGCGCCTAGGTCATCTTCACAACAACTCCTCTTAGTCCCTTTCTCACACCTTACAACTAAAGGTGACCGGGCCTTTTCTGTTGCTGCCCCCAGGCTTCGGAATAGTCTCCCGTCTAACATCAAGTCCTGCCCTACCATTGAGAACTTCAAATTTAATTTAAAGACCTACCTTTTTCTCTGGCCTTTTCCTGATTCTGTCCCTTATTTTAAATTGTTCTCTCTCACCACTTTAATCTGAAGTTATTCTTGTTTATTTCCTTTTAGCTTCTTTGGATTCCATTTTTACTGAGTACTTCATATTCCTTTTATTGATGTGTATTGGTGTACAAGTGTTTTATTGTGTATTTGGATGGACAATGGTATATACTCTGTTCCTTTGTTCATTTATACTTGTATTTATGTGCATTGTGTTCTTGGAAAGCAGTTTGGGTCAACTCCTGTTGTTTTTAAATGTGCTATATAAATAAATCTGACTGACTGACTTACCTTAATTGTTTTTTAAAAGCATCACATTAAATTAATTAATCTAAATTGTGTATAAATACACAATATTTTAAGCAAATTAACATACTGTACACTCACCAAACACTACAGATCCAAGTCCTCCCCAGCTCTCTCTTCCCTGTGAGGAGGAGTCAATGCAAAACTCCACCTCTACTTATCTGACTGCAGAGAGGATGACAGAGAACAGTGGACACACCGTTTAACATGATGGACTATAGGACAGGACTGCTGCTTTTAACTGTCTGCTGGGCAGGTGAAAATATTATCTGATCTTGATTTGACATAGTTCTTATTACATGTACAAACTTAATTCATGTGGGGTTTTTTAAATGTTTAACAGGTGTTGATGGTCACACGCTGACAGAATCTGAACCAGTGGTTAAAAGGCCTGGAGAATCCCACAGACTGACCTGTACAACCTCTGGATTCACATTCAGCGACTACGATATGAACTGGGTCGGACTGGAGTGGGTTGCCTGGGATGAAAATGACAATGACGGGAAATCCTACTGTCAGTCAGTTCAAGGCCGGTTTACCATCTCCAGAGACAACAGCAGGCAGCAGCTGTATCTGCAGATGAATAATCTGAAGACTGAAGATTCTGCTGTTAATTATTGTGCTCGAAACTCACAATGACTGGAGTTGGTTGAGCAGCTGTACAAAATCCCAATCATCTTTCAGTCTCCAGTCTCTTTTTCTTTGTATTCATATTACATATTTATTAAATATATTGTTTTTTATATTTTTTAATTATTGTGTTGAAATACATATTTTATATAGCATATATTCTTGAATAATAAATTATACAAGTCCTGAAAACTGTCCAGGGAAATTCAATAAACACAATAAAGATAACTTTTAAAAAAAGACCAAAGACAGTGACATACAACAATATGGTCGCTGAAGTTAAAGTACTACTACAAACTAAGACAAAATAATGTCTGTAAATTATAAATGAGTCTTGATATGAGAGTGAACAATAATATTGCATTTTCTTTTGTAAACACTAGAGGGCAGTCAGTGTCACGTTTCTCTCTCCTTTGACACTCAGATCTGGTGTTCTCATTGATCTTAACTGACTGACAGTTGAACCCTGGACTGAATTAAAACTTGCTGCTGATGAAGACTTTTCTAAAGATGCAGCATGTTAACTTGATTTAGCAAATTTTGAATAGTACAGTTTAACTATAAAGAGTTTACCATCAGCAGTGACTGCAGCTCCATCTGTCTGTCAGTTCATCTCAGCAGACAGGAAGTAGATGGATGAATTGATGAACAACAATCCTGCAGTAAAAAAAAAAAATCTGGGATTGCTGAGTAAAAATAGTAATGGTAAATCACACTGAATAATGTTAAGACTGGTTCTTATTTTTTTACACAACCACATCCATGCATGAAAGCACTGCTCTGAACTGCTCGAAAACAGCTCGTTTGTAGTCCAGCCCTTCACTTCCTTTACTTGTGACATAACAATGAAAACGCGTCATAAAGCTTGCCAAGCGGTTAGCGGGGTCAGTCTGAGCGGAGGCTCTTTGGCTCGACTCGCCTTTGTTTGGGTTTCCATTGTAGAAATGTTGTACCTGTACCTGCTTCCAGGTACTTCTTTTCGTATCACCTCACCTCCGTCGAGGTTCCAAGCGAGCTGAGGCGATACTAAAATGTAACGTGAAAACACGACAGACTGCTGATTGGTCATAGAGATTCGTAACTATTCACTGCAACATCACTGTGCGTGCCAGACAGAGACCACCAACAGAAAGTTTTATATTTTACAGTTTTTGTATGTAATTTCATCATTAAATCCACTTCTGAGAAGTTTTGAGGTGAGAAATCAGCTGTGTAGATTTCGAATATTGACGGTTTTATGAGAAGTGATGGCGGAACAAAAATGTGCTTGAATATTTTTGGAGTTGAGGAGCTCCGCAAGTGGCTGCGGGGCATGCACGTGCAGAGGGGGGTACAATGGGTGCTTGAGCACCTGTCCTTTTGCCCTTTGATGCCCAAAGTGCCCTTTTGTCAATGACAAATTTAATTAATTTTAAAATTTGTAAAGGTCCTTTTGTGAAGGCCTGCCGAATCAAAATATTAATAAAATGAATTAATAATAATTTCGCAGTAAATAAAATGACCCACATTACGACCTTTCACCTGATGACCTCATCCATGACGAGCCCTCCCGTTCACACACCGTTAGTGATTCAGCAGCTCTGCCTACAGGACACAAAAAACATAGTGTGCCTTAAAATAATTATAACAACATTGGTAAAACAGGTTTATTACTTATTCCTCCGAATTATAGCCTACTTATCAGCCCGTTTTAAAACAATCATTTAAATCAGAACAGTATTTGAATAGATTTAATAGCAAGCCTATTATATGAAAATAACTCAAATACATGTAATAATGTCAGTGTCAATATAAAATAAATAATATTCCTGACATCAAAGTAAAGAGTGAAGAAGAAATGGCCCTATTAGATTTCAAACAAAGGTATGAAATGTTTATGTGAAAGGTAAATGCTGCTCTGTCATGGTTATTATGGGCCAACAGAATGAACACACACACATCTTTTTAGATTCATTATTAGACATATAGTCAATTAAAATCCAAGTATATCTCAGATTCACAATGCAATATATAAAATCATTATCACAATATTGTCTATACACACAAACACACACACACACACACACACACACACACACCTGTCTATAGATCTGTCTCACTCTTACCCCTGCCTTGGCTAACCTAGTCCTTTCTCCAAGTACTGTTTCCTTCCCAGATTATTTCCCATACTTTTTTTAACCTGATATCTTATTTCCTCTACCTGCAGCTCTTGGTGTGCAGCAGTCTCTGTGAGCATCTCCTTCTGATTTTCTCATAGCAGTCAGTCTTGGCAGCGGCTGCAGCACTACAGCATGTCAGTCATAGTGAGCCGGTCCCAAATACTGTCAGCAATCTTTACATCTCGTCATGGTCATATATTTGTTTCATCAGCTAATATATCTCCTATGTTTGTTATAATATCTCTAGTCACAGATCATCTCCAGTAGTATCAGCAGCAGCAGCAACAGCAACAGCAACCCCTCAACAGCAGCTGTTCCCTGTATGTCAGCCCACCGTGTTTTAAAGCTAGATCTGGGTATTCCCTGTGTTTCTTTTTCAAAACTGTGTGACAGCATTTGTTGATGTATCGATACAGAAGCATCTGTATACGCATATAATCAAGGAATACATGACAATATATTTCTGTATTGATTTTTGAGAACAGCCCTATTTAAATCCTTGTTCCATGTGCCCCTTTTATGCTTTGAGCACCTGCCCTTCCAAAGGTCTCTGCACGGCCCTGCTGCGGGGGATGCCTGTGCCAACCTGTGGGAGGAGCGTGTGAGGCCGGCCAGCCACCCGCTCACAGAGCCCTCTGCTCCCGCCGTTACACAGACCGCTGCAGCATCAACGGCAGAGGAAAACACAGCTGGAAGGTTTTCATACCGCTTATCTGTCTTTACATTCTGAGTAATGTTGAAACGTTTTAACTTAAAAAAGAGAAAGCTGTGTGGATCGCTGGTGTGTGTGTCGCATTGAACATTACATCATAGGAAGTTGTGTGTGGCGTTGCTATGACGACAAGCTACGTACTATCTCTGGGTACTATCTGCAATGGAAAACGGAGCAGGGCCGAGTAGAGTTGAGTCTATCGATTTGCGCTATGGTGGCATTTTTCGACAAGGCAGCATAGATCATCAGAACACCGGCAACAGTTCAACGTTTAGTCCTAAAAGACGATATAACTCTGACTCTGGGCCTGGAAATTCACAATCACAATCTGTAAGTATTATATTTAAAATAAACACGGCAATGTAACTTCACAGACTGTTTAAGTGCGGAGTTGTTGTAAACGTTGGCTAAAACAGCTATAGTTATAACTATAATACTAAAGTTACACCTGATGTGAAAGCTACTGAGCAAAAATTCAAATTGTTTTGCCAATTTTTATGTAAAATTTAGTTGAAATATGGTGATTTTTGTAGTGGTTTATGGTAAGATGTGGAACAATGATGTGTGGTTGTGGACTTGTGAGGAACTTACACCATCTGCTAGGTTACGGTCGCAGTCTGAAGCGGCTTGGATTTGGATCACACTACCTTGTTTCTTACGACCCACCCTTCTCTGCTTCTGATTGTGCAACTCCCAACAAAGATTTTGTACAGAGGTTAAGTTACTCTATAGCTCAAGAGCGGAGCGCACAACATATAGGGTGAAAAGAGGAGCTGCAGCAATGTGCAGTATGAGAAAAATATGTGTTTTTTGAAAATTAAACTATGTAAACCTTTTCTGGTACAACCCCTAAATAAGATGTAGAACCTGAAAATGGGCATAATACCACCTCTTTAAGTTAAAAAAAGTTAAAATTTGTTTCATTTCTATAAATGCAGGGACATTTTCATGTGTTTGGTTCTATGCAAACTCAGCTATAAAAACTTCCCATCAGGCTGTCAGTGGAGTTCACAGCACGTCACTTTTAACATAAACCATGTTTTCTGTAGCTCTGCTGCTGCTGTTGGCAGCTGGATGTGAGTCTCTCTGGATTTGTCAAAGTCAGCAGTTCTTCTTTTGCAGTATAACTTGATCATTTGTTACAAAACATTGGTCAAGTGTGAACAGGGGTTATGTACTGTAACCCGGATTCTATGAGTATAGGCGCAGCCCTCTAAGGTTATCGCTATTGGGTTTACCCCTTCCGCGCACCTGCGCGGCACTGAGAATTTTAGTCTACACCATCGGTGAGACCTAGCCTTCAGCTCCCAAATGCCTTTTCTTCAGCACTGAGAACCAAGGTCCAGTGAGGCCTTCAACTTAGAGGGCTGCGCCTATACTCCAGGTTACAGTACGTAACCCCTGTTCTATTTAGTATAGTCTTCATCCTCTAAGGCTATCGCTATTGGGTTAGAGGCGAAGCAGGATGAGTCAACGCCTCACTGGCCCATATGGTACCACCATTCCTGACCCCTGTTCCGCGCAACCGCTGTCCCCCTCTCGATCCCTGCCTCGCTCCCTCTCCGCGGACTTTGCCCCGTGCCCCACCGCCGGCGTTTTCCTTCTCCCGTGAATCCCTGAGGCCAAAATCTGTTATGTCACTGGGCTGCGCCTTCTATTCGCGACGGCTGTCTCCCATGGAGCAAAACTACACCGTGGGGGACCGGGAGCTGCTGGCTATCAAGCTGGCTCTGGAGGAATGGAGGCTTGAGGGAGCAGAACACCCCTTCCTGGTCCTCACCGACCACAAAAATCTCTCTTACATCCAGACCGCCAAGAGACTGAACTCCCATCAAGCCCGATGGGCCCTGTTCTTCAACAGCTTTAACTTCACCCTCTCCTACCGGGTCCTGCAACACCAAGCCAGACGCTCTCTCCCGACTCCACTCCCCAGACACCCCTTCGGACCCCCCTGACACCATCCTGCCTCGCACCTGCCTTGTCACTTCTGTGGTCTGGGAGGTGGAGTCAGCTGTTCGCCGTGCCCAGTCCACCGACCCAGACCCCGGTGCCGGTCCCCCTAACCGCCCCTACGTCCTCTTGAGTGTCCGCTCCCGGGGTTCTCCAATGGGCGCATGCCTCCAGGTTCAGCCCACAACTCCCAAGTCTGCGCCGCCACTGGTATGTCCCCATTCATGTGTTCCCTGGGTTATCAGCCCCCCTTGTTCCCATCACTAGAGGAGGAGGTAGCGGCCCCTTCTGTACAGGCCCATCGTCGACGCTGCCGCAGAGTCTGGAGGGAAGCCAGCCGCCAGTTGTCGGACCACCACCGGACCCCTGCACCCACCTACCGGCCGGGGCGGCAGGTTTGACTTTCCTCCAGGGATCTTCCTCTACAGACCTCCTCGAAAAAACTCACCTCCCGGCCGGGACAGGCAACAGAGGAAAAGGTCTGCCTGCGACATCGGAGCCAGGCTGCATGAAGGCCGCATGGCCAGCTGCAGCCGGTCAACACAGCGGTAAACCCAATAGCTATAGCCTTAGAGGCCGAAGCCTATATGAAACAGAACAGTTGACACAGCCAGCCTCTGTGACTGTGCAGCCAGGTCAACGTCTGACCATCACCTGTCAGGTCTCTTATTCTGTTAGCAGCGACTACACAGCTTGGATCAGACAACCTGCAGGGAAAGGACTGGAGTGAAAGATTCACTAAAGAACAAGTTCAGTGTCAATTTAGACTCTTCCAGAAACAGTGTGACTCTAAACAGACAGAATGTGCAGCCTGAAGACACTGCTGTGTATTACTGTGCCAGAGATCCACAGTGAGAGACATTAATAGGAGAGTCATACAAATACTACTTCCTGTATTTATCACCACTACAAATTGAATACCTTTTTTATTTCACATGTTTCAAACATGTTTATATTTTATATTCTGAAAAATGTTTTTCCTTGGAATCATTGCTTACAGATGATGTAATAAGGCTATTTTCTATTTCTTACAGTGCTGCTGATTAAATTCTCTGTGGAGAAACTATGTCCACATGTTTCCATAAGTTCAAGCATGAAGATCATGCCGGTGAAAATAATAACACATCTTCCATGTTTTCGTAAATTGCACACCAAATATTTGTTAAAATGTTTTTTTGGTAGCACTTTATAATAACTACACACTATAAAGCATTAGTGAAGCATTAGTAAATAAGGAATTCATCATTTATAAAGCATTGTTCATACATTAATACACATTAGTAAGTCATTCATAAACACAGTTATAAATGTTTTATTCTCATTTATCTACACACTATGAAGCAGTTGTTAAGTATTAGTACATTTATTATTCATCATTTATAAACCATTGTTCTTACGTTAATACACATTAGTAAGTCATTTATAACTATACTTATACATGTTGTATTCTTTATTAATAAGCTCATCTATATGCTTAATAATTTTATTGTATTTTCTTACTTCATATATGATCGGTTCACTATTTATAAATGGAGTATTATTTTAATGACAAACCATTTATGTATGAGTTGTTAATGATTCTTAAGATCATTTGGAAAGTTTAAGAAAATTATTACATAACTGCCTGTTTTCTGATACTTTCCCACAAAAGGATGCTACTAAGCCTACCCGAAAGATGCCCCAACTAACTTTACAGGGTAAAAGCCTCACCGTTACAGGCCTGGTATAATTTCTCTGAACTCATCATCAAAACTCCAAGATCTGTTACTAATAGTTAGTAAAGTATTTTGCGTGAGCTCATCTAAAGTGAGGACTATCTATGCCTTACAAAGCACTTAGAAATGATATTGTAACACTCCAGAATCAGTTTTCTTCTGAACAGAAAAATGAAACTGACACAACACAAAGGGATACAGAACATATTATTTATTACAAAATGCCTTTCACCCATTCATTCACAAAAAAACACAACACGAGAGACTACTGCTGCATAAACTGTACAACTGTTGATATAAAATGAACCATCTACAACCCAACCCGTTCTCACTCCCAAGTCGTCACATATGGACCAATGGTCAAGACGCCTTGTTGTCACTTTATAACACACTTGGGAGCCCCTTAGCATCATAGTTCAACGTACTGGGGAAAGCCCTGTAGCATAGTTTAGAATATTTAACACTAGTGTAGAACTTTAGCTAACTTACCAACCTAGGTTCTGAGAAGTAGTGTTGGGCTAAGAAATAGACTGTGTGTGATTAAAGAACAGTGGGCAGGTTTATTACATTGCCTTTAACACTCTCATAGTGCACCAACCATGTTTGAAACAATCCCAAGAATAACAAGAGCTCTTTCATAAAAATAAATGTCTTTCAGTTATTTTTATCTCTACCTGGGCAGGATAATAAACATGTGGTGGATCTTTCTTATCTGCCATTGTCTGATGTGTCAGTCCTGTTCAATGGGATCCGAAGCAGCTGACCACGCCGTGGTCAAGACATCACTACTATGCAAGACAAGACATCACTACTATGAATTAATTAAATTTCTCCATCTCTTAACATTACATTACATTAAATTACAACCAAAAAATACTGAACAGAGTTTACACATTTTAGTCAAGGAAATTATCTTTAACATGCATTGTCATAATTACTGTAAATAAAAATACCTCCAAAAGTACCTCCAGAGATTAGTTTGAAACCACGACACAAGAAAATACTGATGAATAGTTCACGTCATCATACTCACAAAAATCCCTCGACTGCTTTTAACTTACAGTAATATGGTTTTAACCCACCCATTTAAGCTAGCATCACGCTGCACTTTTAGCTCTCTCCTAAAGGTTACAAACTTTACTCACCGGAGTTTCCAGGGGGAAAAAACTCCTTCGGCAAATGACGGCATTCAAAAATCCCGAGTGATGGTGTCTTTACACTTAAGACCCGCTTCTGGGCCCGTGTGGCCTCCACTCAGTCCTCTTACTCCTCTAAATGGTCGGCTTTCCAACGCTGGTGTCTGGACCAGGGGATGGACCTGGTTGCCTGTCCTCTGCCGGCGGTGCTTTCGTTCCTCCAGCAGCTCATGGACAGGGGGCTGCCGTTCATAACGGTTAAAATCTACACTGCCGCCATTTCATCCTGTCACGAGGGCTTCGGGGACAGGACTGTATTCTCCCACCCCCTGGTGAAGCGCTTTCATAGAGGGGTGCGAAGGCGCAGGCCAGTGACGCGGACTGTTGCCCCACAGTGTGATTTGGCGCTGGTTTTACGCGTGCTAACCCAAGCCCCGTTCAAGCCTTTGGAGACGGCGAACCTGAGATTCCTTTCGGCTGAGACTTAAGAAGCCTAACAGAACAGAGACTTTTTTCAGTCTCGTTTGTAATATTTTGTATGGCCTAGATAGAAAATACTTATTAAATAATTTCCTTAAATGTTCTACATGATCATATGAACCATAGGCACATATATATGGTTTTTCATTGGAATAACACTTTTAATCAAATACAATCATTAAGCACATCACTGATGAGCTGGTAGTGATAGATGATCTGTCTCAGAGAAATGATACCAGGCCTGCAACGGTGAGGCTTTTACCCAGTAAAGTTAGCTGGGGCATCTTTCTGGTAGTCTTAGTAGCATCCTTTGGGCTTTGCCACTGGTAGATTTAGGCGTTATGCTGAGATTGTTTATATTCTTTCTCGGGAAAGTATCAAAAAACAGGAAGTTAACCTACGTAATAATTTTTTTAAAACTTTCCAAATGATCTAATGAACCATTAACAACTCATGTATAAATGGTCATTACAATAATACTTAATTTATAAACAGTGAACCGATCATGTATAAAATATGAAAATACAATTATTAAGCACATTATAGATGAGCTTATTAATAAAGAATACAACATGTATAACTATGTTTATAAATGACTTACTACACTGTTAACTCAAAAGTTCATTCTATGCAAACAGTTTGATTAAATACCACTTTTAAAGATTAGTTTTATTGCATTACATAAAAATTTTTGTAAGTTTAACAAACTATCAAGTTTTACCTCAGGCAACGGTGCTGCCCTGTTGTGATTGGCTCAAAACTCAAGACAAGTCTGTGCTTGTCCGTTGGCGGTTAGAGAAAGTTGCACCATTTTCTAATTTACACAGAGCAATTTAAGATCTTTGCACTTTGTATGCCGGCATTTTTCTGTTTTTAGCAAGTATGTACGGTTTTAAAGGACATTTGCCTGCCGTAAAGAGGATACCATTTCTGTCTGAATGAGGTAAGTTGTTTTCTTTATTCAAGTATTAGAAACTGCTGGAACATTTCTAGTTTGAAATGTATACATTTGAATGTGTGTAAATTTGACGTTGACTTATAAGTAAATTTTTAGCGATTGCGACAATTGTGATTTTTGAGTGGCTCTCTCTTCTTTTTTTGTGAAACATACATCATTGGTCAAATTTTGAGGTTTATTAGTGTTATAAGTAACTCTGCCTAAATAACAAAGTATAGAAAGTTATTTCACATTTTTCAGGTGTTCTTGGAGTTTAACAGGGTTGTTGGTAGAAATCTTAAAGAGTTCTTCGGTGTTCTTGATGGTTTGTGTCCAAGTTTGATGGAAATCAACGGTGGGTTGATATTACTTTACGTTTTTTTTGTTATGATATTGATGGTTAGTTCATACATATTACAAAAACTAATTCACCCACCTTCCCTTGTGGTACTTCTCTATATGAACAAATAAACTGATAAAGATATATTTCTTGTATTATATCTCTTTGCAGAGCACTGAGCCATTAGATGCCATGTCCTGAGAGGACTTCCAGTCATTCTTGAGGGTGACGCATCTATATTCTTTAAGAGCAGTGAGTAAAGTTTGTTGATTGGTGTTTGACTCAGTTTTTCCATTCTCCTATGTTTTGTTTATTTGGGATGATGATTAACATTTATGAAGATGTTCATTAAACTTAAGTGGATTTTAACTTGATAATGTACTTTCACTGTTAGCAAGAGGAAATTAATTACTGCATTTAATACTGAAAATTATACAAAAATTCAAAGGGCTTGTATAGTGACTTGATTTCTGCAAAAACAAAAAACCTAAACCACTGAGGGGCTGCTGCTGGAACGTCCAGTTGACGCATAGTTTGTGGCGGCTCCACTGAATAAATCCAAACATCGCCAATGTATTTCTAATCTTGCCTTTATTGATCTACACACACTTACCCCAATAATTCCCAATTTCTCTATCACATATCACATTTGTCCAAAACACAATCTGTCAAAACATGGGATCTACACTGTAAAAAAAATCTGTAATTTTAAAGTTTCATTCCTTTTTATTTCAGTTTTTTTCCTGTATTTTTGAAATACATGAAAATATCAAAAAATTGCAAGAATAAACTGTGAATTTACATATCTAATGTAAAATAACCTGTAACTGTGACTAACCATAACATTTATGTTATTTTAAAGAAAATATTGGGTTTTTTAACATAAACAAACTGTTACAATACATTCAGGAATTACTTGTATTTTCACAAATATTATTTTTATTATTTAAAAGAAAAAACTGTTAAAAATAAGTTTAAAACTGTAAAAACATTTCTTGAACTTGGTACAATTAGTAACAGTTAACCGTAGCAAAAAACATTTGTTCTGTAACTTGACATAGATTTTCTTGTTAATTGACAAATATCTCCTTTAATTATGGATATTTGGAAAATAAAAACATTGAATAAATGTTATTTTAATCAGTATATTGTGTCTACAAGTATTGTTAAACTGTCAAAACATAGTTTTGATCATTGAAAACAGCCATAATTACTGTAGCTACGTAGCTTTTGACTTTTATTATAATTCTTAGATTACAATTTAGATTAACATAGTATATAATTGCCCCAAAGTGGTAAAATTACAGAAAGGTAATATTGAATTTATTGTTAAATGACAAGCGTTCACACCTTTTAATGTGGTTAAAAAAACAAACTTCCTGTAAAATTACGGGTTTGTGATGAAAAATGTATTTTAATGCCATTTTACAGATACTTGATTAAAGAGTCTTAGCTATAGGTGTATTATCAAAACCTAAAGTAAACATATTTAAATCTAGTTTTTTCATAAATAAAAATTACCACATGTTCATAATATTACATTATTTTACATAAATCCATTTATCCTATAATAGAGACCAGAAACCCATTTTGAGTAATTTTGTAGGGTTATTTATGAAAGTTTCAGACTTCCTTAAATTTACTTAATTTGACCAAACTCAGACATTTATTAATTCAGCTGACGCTGTTATCTAAAGCGACTTACAATTGAGTTCGCACATGGACGGGTCACAGTGGGGGATTGAACCCGGGTCTCTCACACCAAAGGCATTTGTCTTATCCATTGCACCTTTTCAGTCAGGATTTAGAGCTCATCATAGCACAGAGACAGCACTGGTGAAAATTACGACCTCCTTATTGCATCAGACAAAGGACTTGTCTCTGTATTGGTTTTATTAGATCTTAGTGCTGCATTTGATACCATTGACCATCAGATCCTATTGCAGAGACTGGAATATTTCATTGGCATTAAAGGAACCGCTCCAAGCTGGTTTAAGTCCTATTTATCAGATCGATTTCAGTTTGTACATGTTAACGATGAGTCCTCCATGCATGCCAAAGTTAGTCATGGAGTTCCTCAAGGATCTGTCCTCGGACCAATCCTCTTCACTTTATATATGCTTCCCTTAGGCAATATTATCAGGAAACATTCCATAAGCTTTCATTGTTATGCAGATGATACTCAGTTATATCTATCGATTAAGCCAGATGAAACTCATCAGTTAGCTAAACTTCAAATGTGCCTTCAGGATGTTAAAACCTGGATGACCTGTAATTTTCTAATGTTAAACTCAGATAAAACTGAAGTTATTGCTCTGGGGCCTAAGCACCTCCGTGACGCATTATCTAAAGATATAGTTTCCCTGGATGGCATCGCCCTGGCCTCCAGCACCACTGTGAGGAATCTTGGAGTTATCTTTGATCAGGACATGTCGTTTAAGTCTCACATTAAGCAAATTTCAAGGACCGCCTTTTTCCACCTACGTAATATTGCGAAAATCAGGAACA
>NC_060151.1:14208708-14212557 GCF_021292245.1 Micropterus dolomieu
CCGTAATCTCTGATGAGATCCGAGCCACTTTGGTTGATCATGTGGTCAACCATGGTCTAACAATGAGGGAGGCTGGGCAAAGAGTACAGCCAAATCTGAGCAGGTACACTGTAGCATCCATCATCCGGACTTTCCAAAATGAGAATAGGTAAGAAATCTACTCTCACTAGCAAATTGCAGTACTGCATATCAATACAGTACTCAATGAGTACAGTAGTACAGAATTGCCTGTGGACTGTTCTGCAGGACTGTAAAAATACTGTAAAGTATGTTTCAAGTATTTAGGAAATGTATACCTACTTTCTATTTACAGTATTTTACTATTTGTTTGGCAGGACTGAAAGATTACCAACACAAGGTGGTCGGGAACGTCTTCTGTCTCCTGAACAGGAAACTGAAATCATAAACATGGTCCTAGAAAACAACGCCATAACATTACAGCAAATACAAGGAAAAATAATAGAAAACAATGACATATTTCAAAATATTGATAGGGTAAGCTTATCAACACTGGACCGTGTCTTGCGCAGAAATCATCTCAGGATGAAGCAGGTCTACAGGGTGCCATTTGAACGCAATTCAGAAAGAGTCAAAGAATTGCAATATAACTATGTGCAAGTGAGTCCCACAATTGATGCATACTCTCAACACTGTATACAGTGTACCCACCACGGCGTCATCCATCACCATGCTACCCGTGGCCCCTACAACACCGCCCATCTGATCACATTCCTGGACACCCTACACAACACACTCATTCCACCAGATCAGGTAGACGGCCCAGAGCAGCTCAGGTACGTTGTCATTTGGGACAACGTAAGTTTCCACTGGGCTGCTCTGGTTCGTAACTGGTTCACTGCCCACCCACGCTTTTTAGTTGTTTATCTCCCTCCATATTCTCCATTCCTCAATCCTATTGAGGAATTTTTTTTCTGCCTGGAGATGGAAAGTGTATGACCGAAATCCACAAACACTTATACCTCTTCTCCAAGCTATGGAGGATGGATGTGGAGATATAGCAGCTGAGGCTTTTCATGGCTGGAATCGCCATGCTAGGCGATATTTCCCCTGCTGCTTGGCCAGGGAAAACATTGCTTGTGATGTGGATGAGGTGCTGTGGCCAGACCGCGACAGAAGAGAGGATGCAGCATAATTTATTTTTAGGTTTGTTTGTTTTTTTTACTGTAACTGTATACAATAAATTCTTCTGTTTTGTATGTAGTGTATGTGCAACTTTGTGTTGGTTGGGAATGGGATGTACACTGTGTACATTGTTTTTGTGGAACAAATAAAATATATTTGTTACCGTGTATTTGTGTGTTCTGAGTATAAAAACAATATTCTCAAATATTTTACAACACACTTATGTACTGTCTGTGTAACACTGAACAAAAAAATGGTGTTTTCCATTCATCAGTGTTTTATATTGAGCACATCAGTGTTCAACTGGTTCTTATGAATGTCTATTCATATGATGGTTTGTGTGTCATTTGAAAACAATATACCATTTTGAGAAGAACTAACATTGTTTTGAAGTTTCATTTTGCAGGAGAATTGAGGGGTTTTGCCCATTGTGTGTGTGTTTTTTGACTTGTGTGTAGAGTTCTGAGAATATGAGGCATTCTTTCAGAAAATGTGTGTAAACAATCGAGAAAAACTAAGTGGACACAGGGAAAGGACGTATCCTGTAACTGACATGGAGGCACTGATTGCTTGTCTAATTGTTTGAATTTTGTCTGTGAAGAAGGAAGCAAATTAATTGCAGGCGCTGGTGGATAGAGGATATAGACACAAGACGGTTGGTCAGCCTGTCGACAGTAGCAAACTCACCTGCTGCCTTTTATAGCACACCTGAGTGCTGCGTTTTCAAATTAACACATGTGTGCTTCCACACCTGCTGGATGTGATTATCCAATTTGTTCATTAGTGTGGTCACTGGCAATCCGGGGCTTTGTAATGACAAGGAAGTAACCTCACAATCCCTATCTGTGTCTAAGGTGTGAAAATGTGTGTAGAGTTTTACAAATCACTGTGTGTAATGTTTTGCAAAAAGGGTGAAGCAGACATTGTGTGTAACTTTGTGCAAATCTGTGGAGGTGTTTTGCTCATTGGAGTAGAATTTAGCAAATTGTGTGGAAATTTTTATTTTAGTTTGTAAACAATCGTAAAAAACTGTAAGAGGCAGAAACCTCGAGCTGAACCATGGCTCAGGGTGGGCGGCCATCTGCCTCGACCGGTTGTGGGGGGGGGGGGGTTACAATAATAACAATAGGAATAGTAACAATAATTGTAGCAGAGGGTGTCAAGCAGGAACACGGGGGCAGCAGGTGACTCGCAACCACAGATCCAGACTCCACAGCTCCAGAGCCAGAAACACCTGCAGGAAGTGATAGGAGGAGAGAGGAGAGGGACGAGAAAGCACAAGACTACCAGAAAGGGGAGAAGTTGACTTAGTAAGGAGGAAAGTCTTAAGCCTACTCTTAAATGTGGAGATGGTGTCTGCCTCCCAAACCCAAACTGGAACCTGGTTCCACAGGAGAGGAGCTTGATAGCTGAAAGTGAAGACAGATTTGTTTGTCTAGTTATAAATCGGCTTTCACTGTAGGTCTGAACAAGAAAAGAACCACACACAACTTTTTTCTATTTATTTAAACAGATTTATCTTTTCTGTTATTTCTCCCATTAACTTTTATCACGGAGATTATTAAAGTCAGAGAGAGTCGGTCTTTCAGACACTGTCTGACACACACACTGTAGTATTTAGACTCAGTCCCACATACACCGCCTGCTGACCCAGATCATCACTAAAGCACCACATGTGGATTAATTTACCACTGAAAATAGTTTCCAACAAATGCACTATTTCCTCCTGTTTGTTTAATAAAAACTACAGTGAGCAGTTGTTTTAGGAGGCCTAATAAAATTGAATATTAATATTTATTTGCCTGTTTTGAAACTAAAATAACAATGACTCTTGGCTTTCATTACAAAATGACCCTTAGTCTGGCGTATTGAGTAACTGGTAAATGCTGGACTGTATTGATTTCTTTAAGTTTTTCTAAATGTTTTGGAAAGAATAATAAGGAATCCTGAAACAAATGATTAGTATCATCAGATATAATTTGATATCTGCCAAAAGAAAAGGAAGAAAAAGGAACTTTACAGCACATTATAAGCTGCACAGTACAAAACCAAGATTCAAATGCAAACATTACTATTTGTATCCGGTCTTAAAATTAGTCCCTCGATCGAAGTTCTGGTAGATGGAGTCTTCACATGTGGAGACTGGAGGACAGTTCTCATAGATGACGGACTGAAAATAAAACAGGAACGACATCAAAACTAAAATACAGTGGCCAGACTAACAGACCAGACATTTATTATTCCTAGGCAACTGTTTGTTAATTTGTCTGTGATAACAATTCAAATATGCAGACATAATTTGATCATTTTATTTAAATAGCACATTTAGAGCAAGAAGTACAAGGTAATTTCTAAAGTAAGGGTAATAGCAAGATAAATTGTACCATAATAAGACCAGCATAAGCATAACTGAGTAAACTCAATATTGGTGCAAAGAATTTAAAACAAAGGATGTAGAAGGGGACACTGCACTGCCTACAACACTATGTTAAGAGTACTTAACTCTTAACATAGGACCAACTGAGAACCTGACATTTCTATCCACAGGGCCACACTATTCTTCTCCAAAGTCATCTGTCAAAAAAACATAGTCACCTCCACCTCCATGTGTACGCTGCCTGCATTTCCTCTGGTGTTCAAACCAGTATTCCTCCTTGTCTTCCATTTGTAGATGACCAGCAGAGAAACAGCCAACAGCACAAGAAC
>NC_060151.1:14212577-14214264 GCF_021292245.1 Micropterus dolomieu
ACAACTTTTTTCTATTTATTTAAACAGATTTATCTTTTCTGTTATTTCTCCCATTAACTTTTATCACGGAGATTATTAAAGTCAGAGAGAGTCGGTCTGTCAGACACTGTCTGACACACACACTGTAGTATTTAGACTCAGTCCCACATACACCGCCTGCTGACCCAGATCATCACTAAAGCACCACATGTGGATTAATTTACCACTGAAAATAGTTTCCAACAAATGCACTATTTCCTCCTGTTTGTTTAATAAAAACTACAGTGAGCAGTTGTTTTAGGAGGCCTAATAAAATTGAATATTAATATTTATTTGCCTGTTTTGAACAGCGAGGCTTGTGATGTTTATATTGTGTTGAAATAAATCAACATTTTCAGTCTTGAAATAGTCTGAATTCTGAATTTCTTTAAAAGCCGTGGTCGACTCTGTCCGGGCATGACCAGTCTGTAATATCACACATACAGCTTAATCCCAAAACATCCACAAGATAAATTACATTTGGGCAATAAACCATATAAATAAACAAATCAACAAATGCATGACATACATTACCACAGTGGGAGATCAGTAATTTACTTTAGTATAAAATAATAATTCTTTGTCACACCGTCTAAAAACGTTGTTAATGGCGCACCTTTGACTATTTTTCAGTCTTTTATGTAAACATGTAGTAGCATCTTTCACCACACAGGTTGACCATTACAATCAGAAGGGGTGCTGCTTCACTCATATAAATATCTGGAGCTGGCCCCACCAACATAATACAAATAAAGTATGAAAAACACAATGACTTCATTAAACTAAAATAACAATGACAAATAAAAGTTGAAATCTGGCTTCTCTTGGCTTTCATTACAAAATGACCCTTAGTCTGACTTATTGAGTAACTGGTAAATGATGGACTGTATTGATTTCTTTAAGTTTTTCTAAATGTTTTGGAAAGAATAATAAGGAATCCTGAAACAAATGATTAGTATCATCAGATATAATTTGATATCTGCCAAAAGAAAAGGAAGAAAAAGGAACTTTACAGCACATTATAAGCTGCACAGTACAAAACCAAGATTCAAATGCAAACATTACTATTTGTATCTGGTCTTAAAATGAGTCCCTCGATCGAAGTTCTGGTAGATGGAGTCTTCACATGTGGAGACTGGAGGACAGTTCTCATAGATGATGGACTGAAAATAAAACAGGAACGACATCAAAACTAAAATACAGTAGCCAGACTAACAGACCAGACATTTATTCTTCCTAGGCAACTGTTAGTTAATTCGTCTGTGATAACAATTCAAATATGCAGACAAATTTGATCATTTTATTTAAATAGCACATTTAGAGCTAGAAGTACAAGGTAATTTCTAAAGTAAGGGTAATAGCAAGATAAATTGTACCATAATAAGACCAGCATAAGCATAACTGAGTAAAATCAATATTGGTGCAAAGAATTTAAAACAAAGGATGTAGAAGGGGACACTGCACTGCCTACAAAACACTATGTTAAGAGTACTTAACTCTTAACATAGGACCAACTGAGAACCTGACATTTCTATCCACAGGGCCACACTATTCTTCTCCAAAGTCATCTGTCAAAAAAACATAGTCACCTCCACCTCCATCTGTACGCTGCCTGCATTTCCTCTGGTGTTCAAACCAGTATTCCTCCTTGTCTTCCATTTGTAGATGA
>NC_060151.1:14214284-14228319 GCF_021292245.1 Micropterus dolomieu
GCAGGCACACAACCAGAGGCAAGAAGTAACCTGGGCGAGGGACATAGGAGAGGGCTGGGAGGAAAGAAGAAAGAGAGAGAGACAAGTAGCAAATACACAGTTTATTAAAAGGGAACTTTTTATCTTTAACTTGGAACCTAAGGTGCCCTGTGAAGTTTTTGATCACTAGTAGAGCTATTTTGTTTCATATGTTTGACCCTGTTGTGTTTGTTTTCATGCAAGCACATCTTGGTAAATGTAATAAAGATTCCTGCCAAAAGACACCAAATCTCTGCATTCAAGTCAGTTGTTAGACCTCAAGGATACACAGTGTTTTGGTGTTTTAAAGTGCTTTCACAAATAAACACAGCAAACAAAAGAAGATACACGCTAAAAGCAGGAAGAAAGTTATGAAATTAAAATACAGTTAAAAGAAAAATCAGCTAAAATCAGGAAAGGCTCTCCTATAAAAGTATGTTTTAAGAAGGGACTTAAAAGAGTTCACTGACTCAGCCGACCTGATTTCCTCGGGCAGGCTGTTCCAGAGCCTCGGGGCCCTGACAGCAAACGCTCTGTCCCCTGTAGTTTTCAGTCGAGACTCTGGAACAGACAACAGACCTCTGCCCAAAGGATCTCAGTGTACTTGCTGGTGCGTATGGGACTAAATATTCTAAAACGTACAGGGAGCCAGTGTAATGAAGCTAAAACAGGGGTAATGTGGTCATATTTCTATGGTTTGGTTAAAAGCCTGGCAGCTGAGTTCTGGACAGTCTGGAGTCGATCAGTGGATTTTTGGGTTTAGCAAGTACAAATGCTGTTGCAGGAATCCTGGTGTGATGATATAACAACACATTCTCAACTCAATGCGTCATAACTGAGGATTTTGCTACGTTGCAGCAACACAAAGGAGGCTAACCCTACCTGTTAGTGTGTGTGCAGTTCAGACATGTGACAGTTTGTAAAACATATATCAGTTAGCACAGCAGGAACTGTTCACCTGTGGATGTCCTTCAGGTTATACTTACTACATTGCCAGACTGGCTGTCAGACTGAAGGACTACAGCCTCAAGGACAAGTTACATATATGATACAGTATTTTTTATGGGCACCATATCTCTGATTTATTATCTATTATCCATATTGACTAAACAAGTTCACCATTTTCACACAAAATTGACATACCTCCAGCCTCTCTGCCTAGACCTACTATATAAATACACTTTTTAAAAGCATTTGTTAAAAAAGATTGCTTGCAATAAAAACGGCAAATAACTGAAAATGTTTTAAGAAAGGTTTATTTGCACGATAAGCAATGTAAACTTAGAAGGAACAAATGTGCATTGTCCAAAAAATGTAACTTAAGCTAAAAGAACAAGCCGCTGATTACAGCATATATACTATATTTGTACATTTTGAAAAGACACCTGCCAGCTGAATTTTGTGTTTCCTTTTTATATAAATAAAGACATTCCCACCATAAATTGGTGCAGAACATTTCTCCAGAACTCAGAAAATTAAGTGTTTAATGCTGAAAAACGTGTGGGGGAGGACCCTCAGACTCCCCACTCATATACTGTATTTCAGCATTGAATATTACTTCAAAATAGGGTTAAATGGTTAAAAGGTTTATCGTCAGACGATAATAAATTACTTTTGTTGGGAATTGATACTATAGAAATAAAACTGAATTGAACAGATAGTATGTTGATTAGTGGTTGTAATTACATTGTAAATACATTTGCTGAGTGACATATTAACGTCCACTGCTCACTTTTAAGGTCTGACGTAACGTTTTAATTAATACAGTTTCAGTTAGGAACAGTGATACTTTTACTTACTCATTCAGTTCGTCCTCTATTGTCTGACACTCCTTTTCTTGCTGTTTTAATACTGTGGGCGTTTTTCTTTTTTAAAAAGATATTATGTGCATTTCTTTATCATAAACCTTCTTTACAAAGTGAGTAACAGCGAATAAAGTATGCTGCAAACGTCTTTTTCATTTCAGCGTCAATGAATCTGTGATCGGCCGTGTGAAAGTTGTTGACATGCTTAACTGAATTACTTACACCTGGCTTGACATAGCCACTCCTCCTGAGCCTGGTTTGGCCTTTGTGAAACTGATAAAGCCAGGATGCACTGATCACACTTGGTCAAGCCTAGCTTTATCTCTTATCCTGGATTTCTAAATTCTGCTTTTGTGAAACCGCCCTCTGGTGAAAGAAATCGTGATAATCAGACAACAACCACAAAACACAGGCGATCTCAAATAAAATAGGAAGTAAAGCATACGACACACAAGGAAAAATTGTAACACAGTCCAACAGAACTTAGAACAAATGCCAACAAACCAACCAAATCAAAAGCACAGAACAGCAACGCGGAACTAGAACAAAGACGGAGAAACAAAAACTAATAGCAAAATGAGAGCTAAACACAAAATCCAAAAAAAACAGGCCTCAGCAAGACTGAAACAGGAAACACGGAGAACACAAACCCAAACCCCTAACAACTTCAAGCACTGGTGGACAGGTAAAGAATGGACAAGTCTACTTGTCCGGCAGTGGTTAGGTTTGAGAGGGAATGTGGCTGGAGAGAGAGACAGAAAGGCAGAATTTGACCGTCTACATGTAAATTCTGCATGGCAACTTTAACAAAAAGAGAAAAATCTGACTCTGAAAATATGTGACTTTTGTCTAGATGTTTCCTTACCTGTTACAGTATCTGTTCAAATCACAGACATTACAGTCTGGTATAATAAGAGGGCATCTGTAGCATCTTTAATAAAACCTGATGATCTTTACATCATGTAGATTTACAGCTGAAGATAAAGATGAAAATAACTGTAAATTTTAATGACAGACACTGATCGGCAGGACTAACAACTCACTGTGAGCTGTACCTGTCAGCTGGTTGGTGGTTTCAGGGAAAGCTGGTGAAGATGTGAAACTTCCCGAACTGGAGCTCTGAGTTGTTGCTTGTGTGGAGGCTGATGGGACTGATGTTGGTCCAAGAGTCCAGTCTGGTTTTGAAGTGGTCGGAGTTGTGATCAATGAAAACACAATGAAACAATCAGCTACTGAATCCATACTGAAACACAGAAGTCCTGGTGAGAGAATGCCCATTGATAGAGTTGGTTTGTTCAATTAATGGTCACAAAAGCAAATTCTGTTGATTTGATTTTTGCTGACAAGAGAAGGTCTAAGTTTTCCTGCTCAACACATCGCACAAGTCTTAACATGATCTCCTATATATTGGATGTGTGATCATTAAACGCAAATACGTATGATCATTAAGATGAACTGTTAGGGGTTAAGGCCCTCTCTGGTTCATGTCCATCTTGTACTTCTTTTTTAAAAAATTAACGTGCTCTGAACAGAAGGTAGGATTATGAAGACACATTTTTATGACATTCAATAAACCAAAAACTCACCATCTATGACAATGATCTGAAGTGTGCGGTATGAATCTGGAGACAGAGCTCTGCCGTAACCACACCTGTACTGTCCTGAGTCTGACTTGGTCACCTGTGTGACGCTCACATACAGTCCAAATGCAGATCCTTCTATATATTCGATGCTGTATCTGCCACTCTGAGCTCTGTTCTCATCTGTTTCAATGATAATGTCCTCTTCTTTTTTACATTCACCCTTACATAAAAACTTCTGCTTTCCATAGACAGTATCGCTGCATCCAATTTTCATATCACCTCCTTCAATACCTGTACGGATAAAACCAGAGTTTCCCGCTAGCAGTTCTGTTGAAAAGAGGAACAATCATTAGTATCTTTCTGTACTTCCTGTAAGACGCTGCAGTCAGATCACAATACTTCCTGCTTCACATTAACACAGACACACTGGGAGCTGCCCAGTACAACCGCAGTGTGTGATTAGAAGGGAAATCATTTGATCTTATATTAATAAAATCCAGTTCATACATCATAAATAACTCACATTGTTCCCACTGTTTAATAACATTTTTTTCCCCAAGCACATGCAAAATAAGACATCAAAAGGGGCTCAATATATATATATATATATATATATATATATATATATATATATATATATATGTTTGCACACAGCTTCCCTGTCAAACAAACAGGAGTTTGTTGGTGGTGAAGTGGTGAAGAACAAAAGACTAAGCTACCAATGCCTCAAGCTAATTAGCCAAAAGGAAAAAAGCCGAATGTTATAGTTAACTTGTGTCTCGCTAACGTGCATGACTCATGAGATCAACTAATGTAATAAGTCAGCTAAAGTTTAGCTATGGCAATATATCATGGCCATACAGGCTAATGTACTGTGCTTAACGGAGACATTATAGGTGAATACAATGAAATTTGTGTCTAATAATGTCATCACACCACATTGATATGCAAATTAGGAGTTAACTAATTAAAATGCAAAGTAAAGAAATTGTTAATGAAACTATTAGGGCTGGACCCGAATATTTGAATATTCGATCGTTGGGTACACATTCGATTTTCCATTTTGAGATTTGTGAACGTAACACTCCAGTTCACATCAAAGGGAAAACAAAAAGAAGCCCTCAGCCGTGTGGGAGCACTTTAAGCTGAGTGATGACAGTTGACAGATGGCAGTTATGGCGTTCATTAATATTACAATTGCTTAATTTCATTACAGATGAAAATAGTCAAATTTCCTACAATTTAAAATTAATCAGTAAACTGTAGGCTGGAAACAAACAACATAATGAACACAATTATATTAGGCTGATTGTAGAAGAAGAGCATTTAGTCGCTATAATAAAAGTTCAAAGTGAATTTTACAAAATAACGTGTTATTTAGAAATACTGCTCTCCGCCTGGACGCCCACCCGGCTAAACTATTCCCAGATTCTGCTCTTGACCTGTTCAGATCAGAGTACTATTAATTACTATCAAAGCATTGAAGCTCGAAAAATGTTATATATGTATGAGACAAGTGCATGTGAGGGAATTAAAATAAATTTGTAATTGGAGTTCTCTTAATATATTTAACGTTTTGTTAAAAAAACAAAACATTTTTAATAAATAATTATGAGAAGTGCCCCTTTTTGCACTTGAGCCCCTTGCTCTACCAAAATGTCTGTGCACGTCCCTGATTTTTCTTAGCTTCAAAAATCATTACATAAGTTGAATATACTAAATATATCCGGTTTAATGACTTTCAGTAGAAACTCACCATCTGAAACTCTGACCTCAAAGTCCCTGAATGATTCTGGAACCGAAGTCCCGCCCAGACCACACCTGTACCGTCCTGAGTCAGACTTGGTCAGATGTGTGATGATCACAGACACAATTCCTCTTCCAGAAGGTCCATCTCTGTATTCAATGCTGTATCTGCCACTCTGAGCTCTGACATCATCTGTTTTAACCAGAATATCTTCTGCTTTACATTCATTCTTACAGAAGAACTTCCTGCTTCCAGACGGAGACAAGTAGCAACTAATTGTGCTAGTTCCTCCCTCAGCTCCTGTATAAATGTCGAGTTTTGCGCTGACGAGCCCAGTGTTTCCACCACACAGTGCTGTTGGAAAGGTGAACAGAGAACCCTGATGATCAGTACTTCCTGTGTTGTACGCTGACTGTAAAACAGACTGCAGGTTAATGAGGGCTAATCCACACAAAGAAGCAGAGGTGACACTAGGTACATTACAGGGTTGTCCAGTTTGGGTTTGAAGCAGTCGAAGCAGTGATCAAAGAAAACACAATAAAACAATCAGCTACTGAATCAGTACTTATACAGGGAAGTCCTGATGAGATGAAATTAGATGCTGCTCATTGATTGATAGATAAATAAATCACACATTCTTCTGTCCCGACCAGTCAGGATGGAAGAAAAACACAAACGGTATAAATTTAAATTGTTTTGTTATTGTTTTATATTTGAAATGTCTGACATTGTCCTTTTTAATATATAATTGCAGATATATTATGTCCTTTATCTTAATAAAAATATATATAACATTTTATTTTTAGAACATTAATAAAATGAACATTAATAAAACAAATGCGGCACATTTTTTCAGACCTATGTAGATCAGCCTTAAATTTAGACTATCCGTAAATTCCTGCTTCAAATCATATTGACTGATTTACAGGTCAACCAATCATTTCTGTCTCACTCACAATATTACTGCGTTAGCGGAACGAAAGAAAGAAGTGTTTCAATCGTCACCACAATGACTGTTAAATGTGACTCGCCTCTATACTGAAAAACTTTGATAGGGCAAACTTCGGGATGTGGTAAAGTACTAACTAATCTGGCATATGCTCATGATACATGAAACAATAGACACAAAAAGAATTACCGCTTTAGTAAATTTTATACTTAGTTCAGTTCAGTAAATTCAGTTCTAGTAAATATTGTGTACTGTGTGCTGACATAGTTTTGACATATCAGACTTATACGGGCTTTGAAAAAATTTCAGTGTTACTTTGTCCTGTGTTTCGTCCGTCCCGGCTCTCCCGTACATAAATGAGCAACAAGGAATAACAGATGATGAATACTTTAGTTTAAATTGCTCAACATGTCATTACAATGGGCTGGAAATGATGCAGCAGAAACTAGATAACGTAATTGATCAAAAACAACAGGACGTCTGAATAAGAACACAGCAACTGAAAAACATTTATCATCCAACATTTGGACAAATGTCCAGCAGTGTGTGCTGCAGCTTTAAAGAGACAGTCAGGTAATCAGTCCTCACCTGAGAAGAAGCAGAAGAACAGAACACGGTGGATATTCATTCTGAGTTTGATCCTGATGGAGACAAATCATTCAACTGCAGGAGAACTGCCTCTATCACTTCACTCCTTCCACTCTGTCTGATCAGTCAGGAAGATGAAGGTGCTTTAACTTAACATTTCCTTCCTCTATCTCTCTTTCTGTCTGATCGTTTGTTTCCTATCTTTAGCTCTGCGCACTAACTCAGTCCTTATAAAGTCTGTGAAGACTGGTGCCCAGTCTGCTGGGTGATTTGGTGGAGCAGCAACTTTTCCATCAGGGTCTGAGCTGCTTGTATCTGATGCTAGTACATCTCTGGCTGTGCTCGTACTGGCTGAGGCTGCCTGGTTTTCGCCCGGGTCTGTGCGACTCGCTAAAGATGTCTGGACTGGTTCTGTGCTAGAATACTATTGGCTGAGACTGGAGTCTGTGCTAGTGTCAGTGTGTTGGCAAAGAGGTCACTGCTAAAATGCGTTTTATAAGTATGATAAGTTTTATTTTGTACGTGCGTGCATGGTAATCTTTTCCGAGCTGCAGTTTATAAACATGGTTGCCCGGCTGCGTTTATCCAACTTAATAAATGGTCGTATTTCACTTTAACATTTTTCAAGTCTGGCAGAAGTACACAACATTGTAAACACTTCATTTCACAACACTGACCAGTAGTTTTTGAAGTTCCTTAGCATACACTTTGTTCTGATCCCTGTTATGAGCCTGTTTTCACCTTTTATTTATTCAGGGTTCACACCTGGGTGCTGCCTAGTAGAACCACAGTCTGAGGGGTTTAGGACACCTTAGTGGTGGTAAACGAGGGAAGGCAAGCACTGCATGTTCACTTTCCACACCTTAATGTATCCTGCCAGCGCGGGGAATGAACGGGCGACCTCCCCCTTCACAAACTTGCTTCTCTAACCTTTGGGCCTCTGCCTTGCAGCTTTGTATTGTATGATCGCCACCACACTTGGCATTCATCATTTTACCCTGACAAGCCCCACCAACATGTCCAAACCTCTGATAATTATAGAAGCCCAACAGTGGCTTAATGTACTCCCTAACATAATATGCCATACTCCCAAGAAACACTCTCTGTGGCTCTACACCAGGGGTATTCATTTAGAATTCAAGGATGTCCAGTTAGAGAAAATTTCCTTAAGCAAAGGTCCGGAACATCAAAACGACTAACTTGCATTATCATTCAGGGCCATAGCATATAGTTGTATCAACTTATATGTTTTTAGTCAACAACTGACAATATTTCAACAATATTCAGTTTTCACATCAAACTGGAGGGATAATAAATACGAACTACTCTAATAATAAATTCTAAACTATGTAAAGTGCCTAATTTTTAGAAAAAATCTTATAAAAAGTGTAGCTTGAAGTGATGAAGCGCAGTCTTAACCAATTTTATAATAAACACATCTTAGCAAATGAACAGCTGTAATGCTTCCTTCTCTCTTTCATTCCCTTCTACAGAGCTACCACTTCCCTACTTTCTCTTGTTCAGTCAGAAACATGAGCTCTAGCTTGTCCTGACAGCTAGCATTGGAGATCTATGAGATATTCTGTTTTGAAACTGCCCGTGATAATCTGTACACTTTTGATTAAAAGCCATGTGAAATATATTTTCTCTTTCGCCTCCCCTCTCCGTGTGCATTTCCAAAACGTCTCCGGTGTATCTCACTTGCGGACGTCGACTTGACTCGACTGGACTGCACAGATTTGATTGGCTGAGCAGCGTCACATGAGATGATTTGAGCAATGCGATTGGTCTGTGAGTTTCCTGGGCCGCTAAACAATAACAGTAAATGCTAGAAAAGCTGCGTGGGTTAAACCAAAGTCTCCACCTTGACCACAAACCTCCCCACACCTCTTGCATCATTATCCTGCTTCATATATTGGCAACAAACTCTTAATATTCGATTTTACAATATCTTGGCTGAAGATCCTTGCCTATCTGACTCTCCAAAGTGTGGGTAACATTTAAGGCATTCACTGCATCTCCTTGATTAGTTCCCTTAACGTTGAACAGCACAACAAACTATTCAGTACTTCCAGTTCTCCTAACTTTATTTTCTTCATCTCCTGACATTTCAGGTCTTTCACTTGATGCCTCCCCCTTAGAGCTTTCTCTCACCACCATCTGCCACCCACCACTCCCTGAAGCCATGAGCCTTCTTCCCAACACTAACCTAATTCTTGTAATATTAGCCCTTTGGCTCGACTCATCTTCGATTGGTTTTCCATTGTGGAAACGTTGCACCTGTACCTGCTTCCAGGTACTTTTTTTTCGTATCACCTCACCTCGGTCGAGGTTCCAAGCGAGCTGAGGGATACTAACATGTAACATGAAAACACGACAGACTGCTGATTGGTCAGAGAGAATATTCACTATTCACTGCATCATCATTGCTGCACCATACAGAGGCCAGCAACAGAAAGTTTTACATTTTACAGTTTTCGTATGGAATTTCATCACTAAATCCACTTCTGAGGAGTTTTGAGGTGAGAAATCAGCTGTGTAGATTTTGAATATTGACAATTTTACGAGAAGTGATGGCGGAAAAAAAAAGTGCTTGAATATTGTCGGAGTTGAGGAGCTCCGCAAGTGGCTGCGGGGGAAGCCTGCTGTGACCCGCAGGAGGAGCGTGTGAGGTCGGCCAGCTGCCCTCAAGTAAGATGCATCACTCTGTAGCTCAAGAGCGGAGCGTACAACACACAGGGTGAAAAGAGGCGCTGCAGCAATGTGCAGTATGAGAAAAATATGGTGTTTTTTGAAAATTCAACCATGTAAACCTGTTCTGGTACAACCTCTAAATAAGATTTTGAACCTGAAATTGAGTAGAATACCACCTCTTTAAATGTACGACAATATACACAAAAGTGCAATACAATATTTAAACTTAAACATTAATGTCATCAAATATAAAACCAAAGCTATTTGACACTGTCAGGGAATTACCTTTTATCCAGCTTGGTAAAACAAGTTACCATCAGTTTTCTTGATTTTATTTTTCTGAACAGGTATCAGCAGAAACATTTTTCTTTCATCAGGAAGCAGCAGAAACAGCAGCGGGTGTGTTCCTGTTTAAACTGTCGAGGTTGTGCTCACCTCACACACGGCCGACAGCTGCCGAAGTTGAATTGTCTTGAACTTTTTGTACGTGACGCGCAGCACAAATTATTGTAAGAGACTGATCCTTGCTGTTTGTGAGTCTCCAGAATCTGTTCCTGTTTACTAAATAGTTACCAGGACATCAACAGGAGGGAATTCGCATAGCAGAGCATCCCCACAAAACAAGATTTAGGCCTATCAGGTAAAGTTATGTAGCCTATCATTTTAACTACATTCTGCCGTTTACTCGCGGAGCACTCTCTTATTTCTCCCACACGCTGCATCCAGCGTAGTCTCCCGAAGCCTCCCTCTACTGCTTGTTTGGGGGGGGTGATTTGCAGGCTGATCAACATCCCGCCCCTCCTGTGACCAATAGTTTGACTGGATGTGTATTCACAGCCAGAGAGCAACGGACTATCAAAATAATAATAAAAACTAATTAATGCGTTAACGCGATAATAACACGTTAACGTGCCCCGCCCTAAATATTAGCCATTCTACTAATTAAATAAAAGGGAAACAAACGGGACTTCCAGCACTGGACACTAACTGACGTTAGAGTCTGCCACTGTGTGCATCTCCAACAAACTTGTCTTGCTGCTCTCTTCATGTCCTCCAGGTACTGATTGGGAATTTGGAGCAGTTGCTGTCAATCACTTACTGTAGCTGTGAGGCAGGAGGGGGAAGGGCAGAACATGCAGGAGCACAAGAAAGAGAGTAGCACGCTGTAAAAAGAGGAAACACGGCTCTAAGGCTGTAACAATAAATATAAAGCTAAGTAAATATGCATAGAAAATGAAGTAGTCATTGTGTGTACTGTGTGTGTGCATGAATAACTGTCTTAAATGTGTCTGGATGTGTTGTAGAGTTTTGACTTTGAACTTTTGTGTAAAACATTATCAGCAATGCAGTATATAATGTGCAATTAGTGCAAACATATCATTACAGTGCAGGTAAAGTAGCAGCTTATTATCTACATGTACAGAACCACTTACAACAAAACAATTTTTTTAGCCACATTTCAAAGCATCATGAAGTTCACACTTCTTCAAGAATGAGGCGTGAAGACTGTGGTTGCACAGGGCCTCTTTCTCTGGGGCCTCATATATATATATATATATATATTGTACTTCTCTTTTTGCTGAACATACTTTTAATATATTTTAAGTGTACATAATCAAGGTTATACAAATTCTGCCCGGTTTCACTTAAAAAACTCGATGAAAAAAAAGGTTTCTTCTTTGTGAAAAACTTTGCTGTGGTTAACTCACTGACACTCAATGCACAAACTCAAACATAAAAACCAACGTATCCTCCAGCAGCATGACTGTAAACTGAATTTGGGCCACCCATTCTGTCCCATTAATTTAGTACTAGTACTTTAGTAAGTGATTAAGATCTCTTATTTACTTAAAATTAATACATTTCTTTTAGACAGAACAGAGTTATTTGTAAATTAAGAAACACAGTGACAGGAACAGTTGCATTCAAAACCAATGTAGGATTATATATGTAGAATTATTCATCCTCTAATACACATGGTCTGACACATCCTTAATGCAGGAAACCGGTCAGAATTTGTATGACCTTGATTATGCATAATAAGGTGTACACTTAAAATATATTAAAAGTATGTTAGATAAAATTCAGCAAAAAGGGAAGTACAAAAATATGAGGCCCCAGAGAAAGAGGCCCTGTGCAACCACAGTCTTCAGGCCTCATTCTTGAAGAAGTGTGAACTTCATGATGCTTTGAAATGTGGCTACTTGAAATTTTATTAACATTTTGTTTTTTAACACGTTGTGCACACTTCTTGCGTTCCGTCGGCATTACGTTGTCAACTGGCTTTTGGGTCGGGGTCTTCTGCGTTTGCATCGCGGTGCATCTGGGAGTCTTTGTCTTTTTTTATTTATTTATTTATTTATTTTCTTTCTCCCACCCCTATTGGCTACTGGGGTTCTTGCCTGCCTGTTGCTGGGGTCGGTGTGGCTCAGTCGTGGCGTCTCACTCTCACTAACAGCTACATTCTTTAACAGGCTTATGCGCACACACATACAGACACATTCACCCACACAGACACAATCAGTCTCACACATAGACACAAACAAATTTAGGTTGTCCCTGGTAGAATTATTCCTGATGCTTTTCTTTCAGTTACTTATTTAAATTAATTATTATTCCAGCTCTCGTGGCTGTGTTGTGTTGCTTATTTAGTGTGTGTGACTGTTTCTTGTTTTCATTTTTCTCTTAGTTGTCTTACTATGTCAGCTGTTTATTGCAGCTGTTCGGCTGGTTGTCTTTTACTATTATTATTATTTTTATTGTTTGTTTTTGTTTGTGTTTGTTGTTGTTTTTCTTCTCCCCAAGCCCCCCTCTCTGTTCTATTGCAGCTTTCGTTGCTTTCTGCAATTGGTGTTTCCCTCTGCTTTTCCCTATCCAGCTTTAAAAAACAAACAAAAAAAACCTTTCTTTTTTTTTACAGTAAAATAGGCAATGTAAATCTTTGGTAAAGGTCAACCCTCTCAGCAAGTTTCATCTACTTTGGACAAAATGGAGTCTTTATCTCTTTGTATAAAAGCTCTGCTCTGTTTCACACACTAACCACAAACATCACACTACCGTTAACATCTTTACCACCGCAGCAGCATTAAACAGGCAGACAGTCTTCGAAGGTTCTCAGTCAACTGGACCAGTTGCCCTTGATTTTAACCTTCTTTGGAAAACAGGCAGACACTGCATCCTTAACATAGCAAACATTTGTCACATTTAATTCTGTAGCTAAGAGGATCAGAGCAAAATAAACATGAGTGTTTTCCAGATCGTCTGTGTTGCTGAGCTGCTGTAGTGTTTCAGTTTCTGTCCATCTGTGATTATCTGATTAAAGATCATGGTAAGACACAAGTTAACCAATGTCACTTTCGTAACTTACACAATTTACGTCACTCTGTAACTTAAATAAAAACATTTAATGTTGACTTTTTGATTCACACAGGACACAAACCCCAGTCTAGTTTAAAGTTTTGTTAATATTTGCATGCTTATCTAATAAAGCAAAGTGAGAGGAGCTTTGATCCTGTGGTGGGAATTGCGTGTTTAAATAAACAGCTCAGGCAAACACTTGTCTTTCTGTGAATTTTATCAAGTCTTCTGCAGAAGGACTCACAGCAACACACATACGTACATGTATGCTCGAATGAGTGAGGAGAGCTGAGTGAGCCTGTTATTTATCCAGCTTTAGGGTCAATCTTATCATCCCACAGAGACACATTGTCCCTGAAGTCTGGATACCACAGAGAACAGAGATATTTGGACTGTTACGTTTACACAGATTCAGTGCTGCATCACAGATGAGTCTCCCTGAGTCCAGGGTTACATGCAATATGTTTGGAATTCCCATTATATTACTCCCTTTTAGCATTTTATGCTAACCAAACATAAGAATACAAACATTTTATTAACCTTAGCAGTACTTGCAGAGTAGGTGATTAGGTACGAATATAAGAAATAGACAATATAAGAATATAAGGGAATAAAAATATAATGTAAGAAAAATGTGAGAATATAAGATACAATACAAACACTTGTAATTATGCAAAATGTGGAATTTCATTATATTTTAAAAGACTAATGATTCAGAATATAGCTAAGAAACTTAGAAATGATTCAGATTAAACTTCATTTTCATCCCCACTGAAAGGTGTGATCCACTCCATCGAATCGTTGGGTGCAGTATGTAATTGCATATACTGACCCATAGATCAGAGGTCACTAATAGGCGGACCGCGGTCCAGATCCGGACCCAGCCGCCGTCCTCTCCGGACCGCCGACCTACAGCACATTTATTATTGAGACTTACTACCTCGTGACGGAGCGTTTCTATTTTAACCCGCGCAGCTTTTCTAGCATTTACTGTGCTGGTTTAGAGGACCAGGAAACTCACAGACCAATCGCATGTGCTCCAATCGTCTCATGTGACGCTGCTCAGCCAATCAAATCTGTGCATACCGATGCTTGCGAGTCGAGTCCGCGAGATTCACCAGAGACGTTTTGGAAACACACCCGAATTGAGGAGACGAAAGATAAAAGAGATTTCACATGACTTTTAATCAAGAATGTACAGATTTTTACATGTACATTCCTCCCACGGGCAGTTCAAAACCAGAATATCTCATAGATCTCCAATATGCTAGCTGGAGCTCACGTTTCTCACTGA
>NC_060151.1:14228339-14237083 GCF_021292245.1 Micropterus dolomieu
CCTACAAAGCTCTTAATGGTCAGGCACCATCTTATCTTAAAGAGCTCATAGTACCTTACTACCCCACCAGAGCACTGCGCTCCCAGAATGCAGGGTTACTTGTGGTTCCTAGAGTCTCCAAAAGTAGACTAGGAGCCAGAGCGTTCAGCTATCAATCTCCTCTCCTGTGGAACCAGGTTCCAGTTTGGGTTCAGGAGGCAGACACCATCTCCACATTTAAGAGTAGGCTTAAGACTTTCCTCTTTGATAAAGCTTATAGTTAGGGCTGGCTCAGGTGAGTCCTGAACCATGCCTTAGTTATGCTGCTATAGGCCTAGACTGCCGGGGGATTTCCTATGATGCACTGAGCTCCTCTCTCCTCTACTTTCTCTCCCTCTGTATGCAACCTCATCCCATTATTGCATGTTACTAACACAACTTCTCCCCTTTCTGGTAGTCTTGTGCTTCCTCGTCCCTCTCCTCTCTCCTCCTATCACTTCCTGCAGGTTTTCTGGCTCTGGAGCTGTGGAGTCTGGATCTGTGGCTGCGGGTCACCTGCTGCCCCCGTGGTCCTGCTCGACACCCTCTGCTGCAACGACTATTGTTACTAGTCCTATTGTTATTATAATCATTAACATTACGACTGTTACCATTAACACTACTATAAATATCTGTACCATTTTTCATTTAGTCTATAGCAGAGGTCACTAATAGGCGGACCGCGGTCCGGATCCGGACCCAGCCGCCGTCCTCTCCGGACCGCCAACCTACAGCACATTTATTATTGAGACTTACTACCTCGTGACGGAGCGTTTCTATTTTAACCCGCGCAGCTTTTCTAGCATTTACTGTACTGGTTTAGAGGACCAGGAAACTCACAGACCAATCGCGTGTGCTCAAATCGTCTCATGTGACGCTGCTCAGCCAATCAAATCTGTGCATACCGATGCTTGCGAGTCGAGTCCGCAAGATTCACCAGAGACGTTTTGGAAACACACCCGAATTGAGGAGACGAAAGATAAAAGAGATTTCACATGACTTTTAATCAAGAATGTACAGATTTTTACATGTACATTCCTCCCACGGGCAGTTCAAAACCAGAATATCTCATAGATCTCCAATATGCTAGCTGGAGCTCACGTTTCTCACTGAACAACAGAAAGTAGGAAAGTGATAGCTCTGTAAGAGGAAATGAAAGAGAAGAGGAGGCATTACAGCTGTTCATTTGTTATGATGTGTTGAGTGTTTATTATAAAATTGGTTAAGACTACACTTCATCACTTAAAGCTACAATTTTTATTAAATTTTTTCTAAAAATTAAGCACTTTAGTTTACTTAAATTTAGAATTTATTATTTGAATAGTTATTATTTATTATCCCTCCAGTTTGATGTGAAAACTGACTGAAATATTATTTGATTTGACAGTCCGTTGTTGACTAAAAACATGTGTTGATACAACTATAGGTTATAGTACTGAATGATAACGCAAGTTCGTCGTTTTGATGTTCCGGACCTTTGCTTCAGGAAATTTTCTCTAACTAGACCTCTTTGAAATCTAATTGAATACCCCTGGTCTATAGCAACATCACCTTTACTGTCTGTACCTCTGTGTGTATATTGTGTAGGCTGCCTTCTCTCTCTCTCTCTCTCTCTCTCCCTCTCTCTCTCTCCCTCTCTCTCTCTCTCTCTCTCTCTCTCACCCCAACCGGTCGAGGCAGATGGCCGCCCACCCTGAGCCATGGTTCTGCTCGAGGTTTCTGCCTCTTAAAACATGTTTTTCCTTGCCTCTGTCGCCTAGTGCTTGCTCTTGGTGGGAACTGTTGGGCTTCTGTAAATAGCATCATAGAGTACGGTCTAGACCTGCTCTTTTATGAAAAGCGTTGTGAGATAACTGTTGTTGTGATTTGGAGCTATATAAATAAAATTGAATTGAATTGAATTAGAAACCTAATTGGGTCAACATAAATAATATTTTGGATACTGTTAGACACAGCTCCAAGATTAAAGTGCAATCTGAATGTAAAGTAATTGGAAAGTATTTCTTAAAATGCTGGCATTTTGCTTTCATAGGAGGGGGAAATGGTGGTTTTAATGCACAATCCAAAGACTTCTTCCCTGGTTTCAATATGATATTTTATGACTTTCTAAAGCCAGTTTTTGTATCTGGTAAATGTTGTTCTTGGTGTACGTGTTTCTCTGTGCTGTGCATCCTTGTTCCTTTTCTGTCCTCTAGTTGTGCCCCAGGAGTGCTACAGCTAAATTGTTGAATTAGGTCCACCTGGCCTTGCAAGGCAGTGCACAACTGTGTGCACGGGAGTTGGGGAAGTCCAAAAGAAGACAAGTGCGAATGTGAAGTTTTTCTTCGCAGTCCAAATGAATCATTGAATGGTATGCAAGCCAAAAGTACATTTTCAGATTCAACTGACTTTGCACAACAACACCTCTGGATGACCTAAAGAAACCACTTGGGTTCTTAGCTCAATTGGAAAACATAAACAATGGCAAACAAAATCAATTGTATATCTATCCAAGTTCTGCAAGACATTAAGTAAGTTTCCCTTAATAATTGGTATGGTGACCAAATTCTGGAGATGTGTTAGTCCATAGCCCTCTCCACAGAAAGTCTGGTGGCTACATGGCTGCAAAAATGACAGAGCAGATAACCACTCTCCCTCCACCACCAGCTCTTCCCATTAAGTGTGAGCAATAAGCAAAAGGCAGATGATCTACACTAGCTTGACGTTCCTTACATCCAAAAAGCTTGACTACCAAAAGTATTGGGACACCCCGTCCGAATCATTGAATTCAGATGTTCCAATCACTTCCATATCCACAGGTGTATAAAATCAAGCACCTAAGCATGTGGACTGCTTCTACAAACATTTGTGAAAGAGTGGGTCACTATCATGAGCTCAGTAAATTCAAGCTTGGTACCTATGCAATAAATCCATTTGTGAAATTTCCTTACTACTAAATATTCCAAGGTCAACTGTTAGTGGTATTATAACTAAGTGGAAGCGATTTGGAAGAACAGAAACTCAGCCTTGAATGGGTAGGCCACATAAAATCACAGCACGGGGTCGACGCATCTGCAGAAGCTGCCAACTTTCTGCAGAGTCAAGAACTACAGACTTCCAAATGTCGTGTGGCCTTCAGATAGCTCTAGAACAGTGCGTAGAGAGCTTCATGGAATGGGTTTCCATGGCTGAGCAGCTGCATCCAAGCCTTACATCACCAAGTGCAATGGAAAGCGTCGGATATATGGTGAAAAGCACGGTGCCACTAAACACTAGTGCAGTGGAGACGTGTTCTCTGGAGTGACGAAGCACGCTTGTCTGTCTGGCAATCTGATGGATAAGTCTGGGTTTGGCGGTTGCCAAGAGAATGGTACTGGCCTGACTGCATTTCGCCAAGTGTGTGAAGTTTGCTGTGGGGGTGTTTTTCAGGGGTTTGGCTTGGCCCCTTAGTTCCAGTGAAAGGAACTGTTAATGCTTCAGCATACCAAAACATTTAGGAAAATGTTTATGTTCTTAATTAAATAATAAAATCCCCCAAAACTGCACAAGATTTTATGTAAAATTAAAGTTACAGACTTGTCATATTACATGGAATATTACCGTATTTTTACGAGTTGGTTGTTTACTGTTATTTTACGGTATTTTTCTGGCGCCCCAGCTGCCGGAATATTTCCATTTTTTCACATTTTTATTTTTAACTGTGTAACCCTGCATTCTGGGAGCGCAGTGCTCTGGTGGGGTAGTAAGGTACTATGAGCTCTTTAAGATAAGATGGTGCCTGACCATTAAGCGCTTTGTAGGTAAGAAGAATGATTTTAAATTCTATTCTGGATTTTACTGGAAGCCATGCAGAGAAGCTAAAACAGGAGAAATGTGATCTCTTTTCCTGGTTCCTGTCAGAACACTTGAAATTTGCTTAATGTGAGACTTAAACGACATGTCCTGATCAAAGATAACTCCAAGATTCCTCACAGTGGTGCTGGAGGCAAGGGCAATGCCATCCAGAGTAACTATATCTTTAGATAATGCGTCACGGGGGTGCTTAGGCCCCAGAACATTTAACTTCAGTTTTATCTGAGTTTAACATTAGAAAATTACAGGTCATCCAGGTTTTAACATCCTGAAGGCACATTTGAAGTTTAATAATAATAATAATAATAAATTTTATTTATAATGCACTTTACATTTCAGGGAAATCTCAAAGTGCTACAGCAACAAGGGGTTAAAAACAGTTCCAGAAAATAACAATCACAATAAAACACCGTAACAAAAGTTTAGCTAACTGATGAGTTTCATCTGGCTTGATAGATAGATATAACTGAGTATCATCTGCATAACAATAAAAGTTTATGGAATATTTCCTGATAATATTGCCTAAAGGAAGCATATATAAAGTGAAGAGGATTGGTCCAAGGACAGATCCTTGTGGAATTCCATGACTAACTTTGGCATGCATGGAGGACTCATCGTTAATGTACAAACTGAAAATCGATCTGATAAATAGGACTTAATCCGCGCTAAGATCTATTAAAAGCAGTACAGAGATAAGTCAATTGTCTGATGCAATGAGGAGGTCATTATTAATTTTCACCAGTGCTGTCTCTGTGCTATGATGAGCTCTAAATCCTGACTGAAAATCCAAAAATAAACTATTGCTCTGTAGAAAGTCACACAGCTGTTTACATTGTGATTCCATATGTGTATGGAGTATCAGAGAAACCAGGGCTCGACAATAATGGTGCCCCGATGGCCCGGGGCCAGTAAAAAGTAATGTTGGGACAGTTTAACTACTCAACATCCTGCAGTTGTTTTTCAGCTTATGGGCAGCACCGTTGTCCAATCCAGAGTTGTACTTACGTGACGAGTGGTTGTCAAACGTTATTTCTCTAATCTTAATCATGCCGCAACCTCTGGGTCTGAAAATTATACCGTCCACAGAATTTAAAACTGCGTTCTCTCACCCAGCAGGGGGCGAGTCCGCTGGTTGCAAAAAGAAGTCCGGTTCTCAGTCACTAGTTTCAAGTCTTCTTCAACACAGCATGATGTTCATTTAGTAAATTATGGTCCCATTTAGGGGAAAATAGACAATAATGCAGATAATGCAGCGTATTCTTTTGGGCAGGACTACCTTGTGATTGACAGGTCACTATAATAATAATAATAATAATAATAATAATAATAATAATAATCCTTATTTGTAGAGCACTTTTCAAAAACAAGTTACAAAGTGCTTTAACAAGTGTAACGAATAATACAAAAAAACAAGATAAGAGCATGAAAAATTAATATAAAATTAGTAAAATACAATAAAATAAAAGGGATAAAATAAAGTCAAATAAGATCGGGAAAGGCTCTCCTATAAAAGTATGTTTTAAGAAGGGACTTAAAAGAGTTTACTGACTCAGCCGACCTGATTTCCTCGGGCAGGCTGTTCCAGAGCCTCGGGGCCCTGACAGCAAACGCTCTGTCCCCTTTAGTTTTCAGTCGAAACTCTGGAACAGACAACAGACCTCTGCCCGAGGATCTCAAGGTACGTGCTTGTGCACTACCATGGCGACCTGACTTGAATCCACTGCTCTCTGTAGCCTATATTTTTTTCTTAAATGGTTGTCAGCAGGAGAGAGAGCTGGTCATGTTTGTGTCTGTTTAGTATTAGTGTTGTAGTCAAGACCGCCCAAACCGAGACCAAGTCAAGATCACGATCAGAGTTTTCAAGACCGAGCCAAGACCAAGACTTTTAGGCGCTGAAACTAAGTCGAGACCAAGACCAGTTCCCCACGTTACATGACACACAATAAAATGTGGAACAAGACCATAGGTAACACCCAAATACAAACACTAAGAGCTGAAATCAACATAAGCATTGCAATTGCAGAGAGGAGTAACAACACATTTTAATTAGGGTTATTGGTTGCATTTGAAGCAATATGTTTTACATCCAATCAGAGTTAGGATGTTAATAAATAAATTAGATGATGCAAAAGCAATTTATTGATATTCTTAAAGTTATGGCCTTGACTGGTCTTGAAATAAAATCCTGAGTCCTCAATGTCCGAGACAGAGACCATCAAAAAGTGGTCTTGGTCTCAAGACCGGTCTCAAGTACTACAACACTACTTAGTATGTTTTGTTTTAAAAGTAAATTTTTTTGTTAACTATTACCTTTTTATACTTAAATATTTTTATATTTTTTTAAATCATTTTAACTGTGTTTACATTTTAGTTTATTTTTCTTTATATCCGGGATGTATTTAATAACCGATTAAACATGTTAACAGTATAACATAACTTATGTCTTTGGTTTTGTTGTAATACTGATAAATAACTTTTAGAGGGAGGGCCAAAAAAAATTGTCCTCAGGCCAGTAAGTTTCAAAGCCTCTGGCCTGGTGGGGCCAGTTGAAAAAAAGTTTAACGTTGAGCCCAGGAAACAGGAGGATTTTTAACAAACATCACATCTCTGTGTTTTTTAAACCCAAGAACACACACAAGATGATACTGGTACACCCCAAAGACAGCATATCCAAACACAAGAAAAGCAATCTAGTGTATGCGATCCAATGCAGTGAGGAATGCACAGACCTGCACATTGGGGAAACTAAACAACCACTACACAAACGCATGGTTCAGAAGGGCAATCTCCACAGGTCAAGACTCAGCAGTTTATTTACATCTGAAGGATAAAGGACACTCGTTTGAGGATCACCAGGTGCACATTTTAGACAGAGAAGACGGATGGTTTGAAAGAGGTGTCAGGGAAGCCATTTATACCCAGATTGAGAAGCAGTCGTTGAACAAAGGAGGGGGCCTACGCGACCACTTATCCCCCACTTACAATGCTGTCCTTTCATCACTTCCCAGGAAACTGAACAAGCATTTCCTCTTGGCCTCAGGTGAAGATGCCAACGATGGTCGTTCAGACTTGGCCATTGTCACGGCTGGCTCAACACCGCAACAAAAAAAGAACAGTACAGTAACACAAACTGCAGTAACGGTACCATTACTTTTGTTTTTTTACACAAACAAAAACAACTTAATATTCAAAAATCATATGAAGTGTGATAATCAGTAGATCAGTCATGTCAGCAGGTGTGCATGCTTGAAGGAGTAGTGTGTGGAGTGTTGTGTGGTGAAAGAAACAGAAAATAACGAGGAGCATGGAGCATAGGGAACAGGGTATCCCTCCTCTCTAGCCCGAAGTGCAGAACAAAAGACGCGCTCTTATAGTGGAGAACACCGGGCCCAGGTGGCTCGAGCAACTGATGATTTTTATCATCAGTTAACATCTGCAACACAGGATACAAAGAGACAGACATCCCAGCAAACGAAAGATGGGGATGTCCTTGGGTTGCTCTAACGACCATGACGACTGTTGTTACCACAACCAGGAGCACTAACGATCCCACAGAGGTTGACTTGCTGAGTTTCCCTTCCAGTCAGTCGGAACTGAAGAAGTCTCTTGGATGAGGGACGAAATGTCTTCTAGTATCTTCAACCAAGTCCAGTTGCCCTTGACCTACATTACAAAGTCAGTTTTTCTTTAGTTTAGAGAACAAAAAATTATTGTTGCTTTTCTTTTAAAACATTGGTATTTGTTTTATTCCATTTTACTCAGTTTCTTTTTGATTTAGCTGATTGATGAAGTTGAATAGACAATTTATTATCATGTATTGTGTAATTCATCATTAAGCACCTAATCAGTACAGATATGGTGAGCTAAGTAAGTTGATACTTGAACAGAATACTTGATAAGGATTTGTAGTGAACAACGGTGTGGATTTGTGCATTTTACATTGAATAAATTTGGAGCTACTCTAAATTCCTTTCTCCTCCCCAGAGAAGAAGGGGAGGGGTCAAAGTTGCTTTCTCTAAGTGCTATCCCGACCGTAAAACTGGCACCTTTTTGATTCCGAAGCTGATAACGCGGGGCCTGACTGTTAAACTGACAAAGGGACACGAACCAGCCATTGGCATTTCCCTAAACAGCCTATCAAAACTGGCCCCCCACACACATTTCCGTGGCAACTGACCTTATTCTTTGTTTTATTACCACATCAAAGGGATACTCCTTGTCTCACCTAAGTGTGACATTGTCCAGACACTGAACTTTCAATGTAAAAGGACTGCAGTCTCCAATGACTCAAAGCATTTAATTAAATCTTTAGTTACCTGATTACGTTTGCCTCTATTTGAGTAGTTATGTTAACTGTTGTTGCTATCTGTTGTTGATATTAGTGCTGAAAAGAAAGTTACTTGTGCAGTGTTTTATTTTCGGCAAGACACTCCTTCATCTAATGTAATCAATGCTTGTTCATAATACTTTCCTACAAAATTCCTTTAGAAATGATGACAAAGGAATGTTTTACTATACTCTTAATCGCCAGCTTGAATTTAAGGATGAATCAACAATATTCCCAGTTCCTAAGGAGAGACGATCTTTGATTTAATCCAAGCTTTCCTCATGTAACCTGAGCTCCCCCAAGTGGACGAAATAAGTATTACATGCCCTCGTCGGAAATGCCGTTAAATGTATAAATATCCTGACCAATAATGTGACAATTGTTTCCTGTTACCAAATGCTTAGAACAGTACAACCGTTCGACCATTGAGGTTCGATTGTGGAAAATATTTGATTATAATACGTGCAAATAGATTTCTTTTCTTTAGACATTAAGTTTAGAAAGGCAGTCCCTTGGGAAACCTGAGACGCCCCCTGGGGAACCACGCCCCAGACAACAAAAGAGCGAC
>NC_060151.1:14237103-14242777 GCF_021292245.1 Micropterus dolomieu
CTGAACTTTCAATGTAAAAGGACTGCAGTCTCCAAGACTCAAAGCATTTAATTAAATCTTTAGTTACCTGATTACGTTTGCCTCTATTTGAGTAGTTATGTTAACTGTTGTTGCTATCTGTTGTTGATATTAGTGCTGAAAAGAAGTTACTTGTGCAGCGTTTTTATTTTCAGCAAGACACTCCTTCATCTAATGTAATCAATGCTTTCCTCATGTATAAATATCCTGACCAATAATGTGACAATTGTTTCCTGTTACCAAATGCCTAGAACAGTACAACCGTTCGACCATTGAGGTTCGATTGTGGAAAATATTTGATTATAAGACGTGCAAATAGATTTCTTTTCTTTAAACATTAAGTTTAGAAAGGCAGTCCCTTGGGGAAACCTGAGACGCCACCTGGGGAACCACGCCCCAGGCAACAAAAGAGCGACATGCGACCTGCTCTCTCTTCTTCTCTTCGCTGTTGGCTCTTCCACTCTGCTCGGCCCTCTGGACGTTTCGGCACGAGCAGCGTGCCTCGCCAGGCAACGCCCAGACTCGGCCAGCGAAACAAACAGGCCCTTTGTTCGCCTGAAGCTACACACCTGAAGTGCCGCGACATCGATCTGCCTTCAGTTTGTTTTATTTTCTTTATTTCTTTTGTTTGTTAAAGTTATCAGTCCGTTAAGTTACACTGGACTAATTCAGGAACGACCAAGTTCCATTTTAAGCCTTTTTCGTCGAGCCAACTTCACCGAGGTCAGACCAAGCCACGTGGTTTCGCCAGCTACAACGAAGGAAACCTGAAAACAGCCAAATTCCTGGACAGAGGAGGCGTTTTCAATCAGACACGGAGAACCCCGGAGAATCCCTAGCAAAAAGCCGGGATCGGGCAGCTAGCGTGGGACCCGTGCAACAGGCCAAAAGCAGACTGTCGACAAGCAGTAAGACTTAACACACGTTCTGTGATCAGATGCCCATTTTAACTCCTAAACTATAGCATTAGTTGACTTTCATTAGCTCTTCTATGCCATATGAGTCAAATGCTTCCCACAATCGAACCTCCAGGCTCATTGTTCAGCAAATGTTTATGTTCCCTGTATCCAACCATCTTTTTATCACCTTAGTTAGAGAATAAATTCACTGTAATCAAGAGCTGTGTGTGTTGCCTATTTCTAGTTCCTGCCAAGAGAATTGACCCTTTAGATATGAGACTGACTGACTGATTTAAGATAATTGAGCGATTATTAACTAACTGATCACTAGTAATAATTGTATAATTATTCAAAACTACCTAGAGGTCCGGAGACTCTAGGATTATAACAACTCGGTGGTGCCCTTAACGAGGAAAATTTTGATTTTATGAATCAGGTATCAATTCTCATAAATTTATTAAAATGCATAACTAAAAAATTTTAGGTCTGCTACAGATTTCTGTTTCTGCTGTCATACAACTGCAAAAAATTGCAGTCATTATGAATGTGGTATTGTAGCATAACCTCGGTTTTGCAAGTTGTACTTACACTGACAATTATGTCAAAATTTTAATTATGTACATAATAGAAATGTAATTTATTATAAATTAACTAAATGCAAACAGCAAAATTGTACTATGATATTGACTCAAATTACTTTTCTCTCAAACATTTTCTAAGTACATGTCTTCCCATGAATGTTTCTGTATCTTTACATTTTTATATTTTGTTTTTTACTCTATAAAATAAAATTTGCAGATTTGAAATTAAACACCTGTCTGTTAATTTTTGTAGTTGCTAGTTGTATAGCTTCAAGGAAAACAACCCCTGGCTGCCTAGGAAATCCATCCTAAAATATGTGAAATGTTCAGCACTAAAATATACAGGCTAAAACACTAGATACCTCTGGGATGGACAGTGTGGCTGAATTCAGTGGCTTTGATAGATCAACATATACAAAGAATTAATATTTCTACCTTTATTATTCTAAATGGTGTAAATGTGGACTTCAGGGAAACAGAGCTAACTATCATTAACTTTTATCAAGTTCAAGAGATAAATGTGTATCTGGTTGTGTAAACTCACTGTCAGTGAAACATGTATGTTTCTCTTGGTTCAAACAGCAGTTTTAGTATTTGTATTAGAAGCAGATTGTAATATATCACTGTGATGGCTATTTTGACTACTGGGGCAAAGGGACACAAGTCACTGTAACTTCTGGTGAGTAATAATCATGTTTTTTGAGTGAAGACAATTCAATATTTTTCTCGTTTTTTGTTAAATTTATGTTGGTTTATGGAGCAAATAACTAATGTAATCTACAGCAAAAGTACCAGGGTAAATGATAGGTGTACACTGTAGTTTACCGAGTAACACTTTATTCAATGATACAGGCTGATAAGTATTTTTGCACTGAAGTGCTATTGAAACCTGTCACTGTGACTACTACTTTGACTACTGGGGAAAAGGAATAATGGTGACTGTCACAACAGGTAAAAAAAGCTTATATTTGTCTTCATATTGAAAATGTAGTAATTACACAGTTTAATATAGTATATTTAGACCTCAGTGGCATCAACAGCATCTTTAGGGTGATTGTTTTTGTATGTTGGATGTGTTGACATGTGACACTGCTTTTGATTACTGGGGAAAAGGCACAATGGTTACAGTTACATCAGGTAAGTCAAAAAATGTTTTTACTGATTTATACATTTTGATTTTAAAAAAGTTTTAGAATTAAGAAATGCAGTTGTGATGCCACACAATTCATTTATTTCTGGGATAATGTATGTTAAATATGTTGTAATCGGTAGAATCTAAAATTTGCTGATGAAAATCCTATTTGGTTCCATCTACTGAATCCATATTTGGAAAATGGCAAGTTAAAGATGTCAGAAGGTAGATTGTCATAAAATAATCGTCCATGGAAGTGTAAATATCTGGGAACAGGTTTTTGAATGCAGTGTTTAATAATTTGTTGAACTGTGACTACGCTTTTGACTACTGGGGAAAAGGAACGATGGTGACCGTCACCTCAGGTATATTATTTCAATATTTCTGATTACAGAGTGAAATTCCTAATCATATTACTAAAATATATATTATCACTTTCATGTGGTCACAACTGATGGCCAATAATAAGATAAGCCAACGGTATTATATAGCCAGACAAAGAATTTGTGAAAAGTTAAGTTCAGCTGGATAGTAAGTCTATCAACAAAACATTTAATTTTATATTTAATTTTAACTGTTTTTTAAACTGAAACCAAACTTTGGGATATACCAGTAATGAGTTTTTGTGAAAAGTTTGAATTGACATTCTTAACTGTGGCAACTGGGCTTTTGACGACTGGGGAAAAGTATCTATGGTCAGCATCACCTCAGGTATGTTTTAATATTTCTGATTAGAGAATGAAATTCCTAATCATATTACTAAAATATATATTATGATTTCCTGTGGTCACAGCCAACAGTGTTAAAATTTCTGGCTGTTTAGTTCAGTTGGAACTTAATATTTTATATTATTTTTTATTATTTTACTTTGATTTGACCTGTTGCTGAAACCAAACTGTGTGGCATGAAGTAATGGGATATTACAGTTATAAGTTTTTGTGAGAAGTGTGAATTGACTCTCTTAACTGTGGCAACTGGGGTGCTTTTGACTACTGGGGAAAAGGCACTATGGTAACAGTGTCATCAGGTAAGATTCACCATTTCAAATCTACAGCAGGGTTTGTTTCAGACTGAAATGTCATGTTTAAGTTATTCTGTAACTTCTCAGTATGTCAAGTGTCACTAAAGTGTGTATGCGTATGTACTGTAAAACTTCAAACAGCGATATTCTCAGTAGGACACACTGGTGAATATTAATGGCTAGTTTATTTTAAGTGGATTCATTTAAATAAATTTAAGTGGATTATTTTTAACATAGTAGGATTTATTAATAGCTGAGGTAGACGCTCATTCTTGCACTCAACATTAGTAGACGTAGTCTTTTCATACTAACAGCTAAGTAGATTCAGCACTGTGCTACTATGATGCTTTTGACTACTGGGGAAAGGGTACAACAGTAACTGTTTCATCAGGTAAGAATACTCTTTAAGAGACTCAGTTACTGGATGTTTACTGACTTTAACCTTCATTGCTTGAATTAAAAAATACTAATCATTGTTGTGGTTTAAAGTATTTATACATACAACAACATAAAGCTACCACAAAAAAAAAACATTATTGAGGGAGGTTAACCTTAGGGCAACAAATCTAAATAAATGAGACAGAGAAACATAAACGTCTGTGTATGGAGGGCATTTGATATTTACACATTCAGCAGATTAATGCGTTCCATGCTGTGCTTTGTTACACTGTTGATCAACTTACCTGACTTGCTGAAAAATGTCTGTTATATTAAATTTTATTTTGGTTCTTGCATGTTTGTTTTTTCTCTGTTAGCCTGTCCAACTGCACCAACTGTGTTTCCCCTGATGCAATGTGGTTCTGGGACTGGAGACTTGGTCACTCTCGGCTGCCTTGCCACCGGCTTCACACCCTCCTCACTGACCTACACATGGAGCAAAAATGGGGCTGCCTTGACGGAATTCATTCAGTATCCTCCAGTACAGAAAGGGAACGTTTATACGGGAGTCAGTCAAATCCGAGTGAGGAGACAGGACTGGGACGCAAGGCAGACTTTCAAATGTGCCGTGACACATCCAGCAGGAAATGCAGAGGCTACTGTCGTCCCACCACCACGTAAGACTCATGCTAAGTCAAATAAAATGCATTTTTAGTAGCTAATTTAACATCTAACAGGTTTCCATGGTGGAACTGTTGACATATTTTATTATGGTGAAACAATTTTAAATCATATCTATTAATTACACAAAATAGGACAAGTAGTTTGGCAATAATAACTGATAAATATTTCCCACAATTTGATGTAGAATACAGTATCGGACAGAATACCCTTAGTCACAGAAAGCTTTATATTTTACAGTGCAGCACATTATGTACTACAAGGCTACTTCTAGTCAGTACTTATGAAATGTATAAGATATTAACCTCGTTTCAAGATCATGCTGTGACCTTATGTCAACAAAATAAAGTAGTAAAGTACTTGTTGATGTAATCATTTAATGATAATTATATTTATATAGCGCAATACATGCAATAATAATAAGTCATAAATATGTTTTATTGTTTTAATATCTTTACACCACACTGGTTTTGGGGTTTTCCTGTGAAATGTTTATTAGAGGCAGACGTTACAACATCTTTGTACATTTATCCTGAGCTGCTGATGTTGACACATGTAAAGTAAACGTGAAAGAGAGCAGTAATTTGTTTCACTGTTTTAGAAACAAAATACTCCAATCTGTCATTAAGTAACATAAACACAGCGGACAGCATAAAAATAAAATACAACCAATTTAACATTTACATCTTTAAATATGTTTAATTAGTAGGTCCAGCTGTCAAACCAGAAAGTGAGGTGGAACGAAAAGGCTAAAGCTTTGTTGTGTATATTCAGCTGCTGACTCTGAGTCTGATTTGTTCTTTACTATTATGCTGTATGTCCTCTGCACCTGTCCAAGAACAGATTATTGCAATGTGTTCTGCTTTTTTCCCTCTGTCTGCATAATTATGCAGATAGATGGAAACTGTGTGTTGATCATTAACATTCACGTTAAGCCTGTGTTTGCTTGCCCGACCAGTCAATG
>NC_060151.1:14242797-14243932 GCF_021292245.1 Micropterus dolomieu
GATTGACTGACTAACTGATTGATTTACTGATTAAATCCACAGACCTGTGAGGTTTTAAAATATATTAACCTGCTATAGGAAATCAAAGAATTTGGTCATTAATAGAATTTGGTCTCATCACAGTTAGCCAGGAGTGGATTTTCCCAAGTCCAGGACATCCGGAGTTCATGATTAAAATGGACTACCAGTGGAACAGTACCATCGAGGCAGAAGATGACATGGGGAGAATAGCCCTCACCTTCATCCTTCTCTTCATCATCACTCTGATGTTCACCATTGGAACCACTGCTTTCAAGGTAATACTGAGTTTATATGTCAGAGTGGAGCACATATTAACCAGAAAAACACAACTGAGTAAACAGTTTTATGTATTCAAACAACACAGATGGGTTGACAAAAATCTAACATGAGGAGTGGAGTAACAATAGATTCATACAGGGCATAGCTGTGACACATGATAATAACCATCATAATGTAATCACATCATAACTACCTCAGAAAATTACATCTTGTTGTCTGCTGATGTATGTACCGCTCTGACCAACAACCAAAATGATCCCACAGCGCCACTATCTCCATCTAAAGATTAAATTCTAAAAGTGATTGCAGCAAAAGATCAACCATCAGTGATGTATGGGTGTCCAGGGGGATGGACACAAAAACAACAACCGTTGTGCAATTCAATGCTTTTAAACATTAAACTCTTTTGAGTTCTGTGTTTTCACATTTTTCCTTCAGTGATTATTTCAGAGCTATTATAGTTAATCAAATTTTATTCTGCAGGTGTTTCTGTTATCGTGTGTTCAATACAAATCCAAAACAAAGTTAATTAAACTGAATGAATTTATTTAAGTAGTACAGTAAACTACAACAGAAGCCAGGTGTGACATTCTCGTTGTGCCATATGTTGATACATTTATTTTACAAATCATGACAAAATGCATGCACGGTTCAATGCCTCACTTGACAAATATGTAATAACAGTAAAGTTGATGTCTTTAAAAGAGAAAACTCACAACACCTTTGAAATCCAAAAGAAATATTTAGGTTCCAGTGGTAAATCTTTTTCTTAAACTGTGAATAACTTCCTTACAAACATTCATGTGTGTATTATGATGTTTTATAATGCGTCAAT
>NC_060151.1:14243952-14245043 GCF_021292245.1 Micropterus dolomieu
TTGGTCAACTCTTCTTCTGCATATATATATTATTCCCTGCTTCTGCATACATATATTTGTGTATATCTTTGTTTTTCAGCGGTGATTTGTAAATTGCCAACTCTAGTGTTGGCCTCCTCTGAGAAGGAAAACGAGGTTACCTTCTCCTGCTTGGCCAAAGATTTTTCACCAAAAGATTATGAGTTCAAATGGCTGAAAAATGAAGAGGATATCCCCAACAAAATATACGAGATCAAAACATGTGATGGAAAGGAAGTGACCGAAACTAGGGTGTACAGTGCAGCAAGTTTTCTTGCAGTACCATCCAGTGAGTGGACTGAGGACAGTAAATTCACATGTGTGTTTGAGGGGAAATGTAAAGGTCAAATAACATTTGTGAATTCATCTGTGACTTACAAAGATACAACTTGTGAGTAAATTGTGCAATTCAATGCTTTTAAACATTAAACTCTTTTGAGTTCTATCTTTTCACATTTTCCCTTTAGTGATTATTTCAGAGCTATTATAGTTAATCAAATTTTATTCTGCAGTTGTTTCTGTTATCGTGTGTTCAATACAAGTCCAAAACAAAGTTAATTAAATTGAATGAATTTATTTAAGTAGTACAGTAAACTACAACAGAAGCCAGGTGTGACATTCTCGTTGTGCCATATGTTGATATGTCATATGTCGCACGGTTCAATGCCTCACTCGACAAAGATGTAATAACAGTAAAGTTGATGTCTTTAAAAGAGAAAACTCACAACACCTTAGAAATCCTAAACAAATATTTAGGTTCCAGTGGTAAATCTTTTTCTTAAACTGTGAATAACTTCCTTACAAACATTCATGTGTGTATTATGATGTTTTATAATGCGTCAATGTTTTAACTATATTGTGCATACAATGGTCTTATAGTGCATCTGTAATTTCACCACACATGTAAGTGGTGACAAATAGCAGGAATTTGATCATGTTGGAGCAACATTACTAATCTGTATTTGTTTTCTTCTGTTTTTTCAGGTTAAATGAAACAAGGAGAACTTTCTGTACAAAACTGTTTTTCACACATTTTTCTTATAAACTCATAGTTTGATGTAAGTAATCACAGC
>NC_060151.1:14245143-14318206 GCF_021292245.1 Micropterus dolomieu
TTTAGAACATTTGTCTCCTGATTTTTCTTGCTACATGACCTTCCTCAGTACAAATTCATGACGAACTTTAATAACTCTTTTCCCCAGCCACAGTGACCTACAGCCAACCTTCAGCCACCTTGCTCCAGGGCTCTGGTGAACTTGTGTGCCTGGTCTTCGGCTTCAGCCCTGCATCTATTAGCATCACTTGGTTTTCTGGTAACACCAAGGAACTGTTGGACTACAACACTAGTGAACCCATCAGAGGCCCAAATGGAAAGTTCAGCATCCAAAGCCACCTTCGTCTGTCCCATGGCAACTGGTTCCCTGGGGCAGTCCTCACCTGCAGGGTGACACATGAGAACACCACCCAATCCCTGAATATATCTAAACCAGGTGCCGGTTCCTCCGTTCATCCACATCTTTCTTGCATGTTAAAGACTGCACATATTAGGTTAACCACACATTTAAACTCATATGTGAGTCTGTTTGGTTAACTGACAAATCTCATTTAAATTCTTTCACAGGCACGTTGGAGGGCTGTCATTTCTTAGATGAGATTATGCATGCTGATGTGAACCAAGACACAGATGTGGAAAGCTGGTATATGACTTTCACTTTCCTCTTTTTTTTCCTCATCTCCGTCATCTATGGTGTCTTGGCTACTGTGATTAAGGTAAGTACAGTATTTCACCTGTATGATTTTAACTTATCTGCTTTGTTTAATATTGTCATTATTCTACAACATTAATATTTTTGGGTAGTTTGAATGTAACTTTGTAACAGAACTGACACATTTCCTATGTTTGCTCCTTTTAGACTAAATGATGATGACCCCAGGACAGATCCCATTTTATGATCCAAATGTGGACTTTTTTTAAATTAAATCTTTACTTTTTTTTAACTTTACAAGTTTTGAATAGAACTGTAATTAATGCATTCTTTCTTTTTTATATTTCTACTACATTTTATGGAATTGATTTGTACTGTATTCATTTGTTTATGTTCCAGTAATATATTTGGTTTAGCATGTATGTAGAGAATGTGTGTAAGCAACAATAATAAATGAGATTCAAATACCAATGCAATGAACAAATAATCTGTCACTGGACTCATTCTTGAATAAAGAAAAATTAAGATTCAAATATGGAAAACAAAGTTTGTCATATCTATAATCTATATTATTATTAAAACAAATGACACATACTTGTGTAAAACAGTATTCTATAGGAATATAGTACTACTGTATACAGAGTCATAATACCAACACTCCTGTATTTCTCAGATAGTCCACAAGAGTGAGACAAAGCTTTGCGTGCAGCAGTGGTGACACCTCTAAAGAAACACTCCTTGTGTAGTAATTTGAAGATGCTGACAGGTCAGAACTGGACTTAGTGAATGGTATGATACAGAAGTACATTCACATGAAAAGACAAACAGAGTCTGTTTTTGTATCTCTTCTCTTTTCCATACATACACATAGAGAGTCACAGTAAATGCGTGCACACTCTGCCTCGGAGTTGGAGCTGTGTGTTTGTGTCTGCATTTGTGTTCCTTGTGGGTTTAAAGGAATTCACATCTGGCAAGGATGACTCCAAGAACATCCAGGATTACTACTGGCTACCACTGGAATGATCTGGCACTGTGTGTGCCCTGATTGGCTGGGGACCCCGTGGCAGCCAGCCCAAATCTGTGACGCTGTTGCTGGGATGGAGTCACAGCATGCTGCTGCCAGTCTGAGTGCCAAGGGACAGGCAACAGGGAAATAGGGCACCATGCCCAGCAGGATGCCTGAGAGTGTCTCCGTGTCTAACACCTCCATACCCTCCCAACCTCTTATGTCAAGCCCACTCTTCTTCTGGGTTCTAGCTTGACCCCGTTGCTGTGTAGATATAAACCAAGGAGAAGTAACAACTGAACATCCTTACACATATAGGAGAACTATTTTCTCTCTTCAACTACTGTGCAAGGTACTCAACCACAAGCTGCCCAGTGGCCAACAGGAGAAGGCTGTGGTGGTACTGCGTTAAATGTGTTCAACTGAATATGAAGTAGTACAATGCTAAAAAGACCATACAGGCTCAGTCAGCTTTACCTGCAAAATAAAAAAAATTAAATATCTTATCTTTTAAAAAAAGTATCTTATCTTTAGAGTTATCAAGAGAGAGGCAGTCTACACTTTCAGACCTTTCTGCAATATTTCCATTTAAACCGTATCAATTTAAAAGGAAACAAAGTAAAATGTGGGACGGGAAAAAGATAAGCAACAAGATCTTTCTCATGAATAAACAGATGGAGTCATTCTGATGGTCATTACAATATAATCACTGTCACTGTTTCTGTCATGATGATCAACATCATTTTTCTGGCATAGTCAAAGCTCTCTACACACACACACATTCTGCATGTATTACGTACATGGTCTACAGGTGGCACCATTGAGCAAACTGAGGTCATTCTTCCTATGTTCATGTCCATTTTTCACAAACAAGCAATCATTTCAAGAGAGGAATTAACTGTCTTTAATATTCTAAAAAAAATGGGAAACGCATACTGCAGCATAAACCTCATCACTCCACCTCATAATTGCTTTAAAAGAAAAAGTCAGGATGAACTACAGTAAAATACAGTAACAAAGCATGGCAAACCATAAAACACTACAGTCCAACCATACTAACCACATTATGCATCTATGTGAATAATTACCAAGTTATACAAATACACTGATGCTCTGATTATGCTGAGCTGCCTTCAAATGAATGCTAACACATGTCTAAAAGTCCTACTACCAACAAAATATACAATGGGAAAAACACAGGCCTTGCCTTAGCACCTGACTTCAAAAGACATAAAAATACAACCTTTGGGGCAACATTTGACAACTCTACAGAGTGGTAAGACCAACATGACCCAAATTATGCTAAAGACAATGTAAAGAAAGTGTAGACAGTGAAGTCTTCAAGGTGGCAGCCCACAGTGTTGCAGGTCTAAAACCAGTTTATATCAGATATATCTACAGAGCGTGCTGAAGACTGCTCAGTGTGGCGTCGGTTCCCCTCTTCCCCATTTGAACAATATCCACTGTCGCCCTGGTCACGATCTGTTAACCAAATTTCCTTCAGACAGGCTCAAGGATGCTATTTTAAAGCTGCTAAGTTCAACACTTTGCTCTAAACTGCATTTTGTTGTATTTTTATATGCAATGACAGTAAAGTCTCTATCTATCTACAGTATGTAGTTAAATGTACTGTACAGTATGAGCATCACTTACATTGTCTCAAAAAGCCAAAGTGATTCTCAACAAGAAAGAATTTCACACACATATTGTTTTAGTTAATCCATTCTGTGCAAATGGCAATAAAATACATTTCATAAATTATTATCACTATCATAAATAAAGACATACTGTACATTTGTGCTATTCCACCAGACATGCAATCAGTAAACCCCACCACAACACAAACCAAAAATTGCACTGGTAGTTTTGAAGATAGCATTTGCATGTGCTTTGCTGTAATACACCAGCAGGTGGCAACTTTCTATTATGTTGAACTATAATGCAACGTCACCAATAGGCATTTTTAGGTATAACATAGAAAAAAAACCCAGCAATAAATTGATTTTAAAAAATGATTATCCAGTCTGCAGCTTGATCAAACTTAAAACTAACTTCACGCTGCCACCATTTGAGCCAGCCATTGCTGAACTTCACATGGACCCTGATTGGAGATGTTTGATGCTCAACCCATGGCCCAATGGCTGACAAAGACAAAACAGTAAACAGCCTCACCCAAACCCTGGAGGACAGAGATTTCTAATTAAAAACTCTTACTCATTTGCTCTCTCTTTCACAAGATAGGATACTGTATACTAGACACAGTCTAAAACTGCGTTTTGCATGGCTTGATCTATCATGAATTAATGTTTAGCTAGCAAAAACTGAAGCAACTGCAAATATTAAGACATTTTTAGCCCAGTGTTGTAGCTATGACAAATCATTAGCCTTCAAGCTAACCCTCACATTAACTAACATTTTGACTAAACAATTTGAAGCAAAATTATTTTCAAAATCATTTTGATGGTACACTGACTTGTAATAGGGTGAATATCATCTATAGCTGGTTTCACACAGAGATAAACGAGGAAAGAATATCCACCTATATGGTGTATTCACTGAAAATACCAAACAAAATATTGCGGCCTAATCCCAGGTTAGTGAGAAAAAAAAGACTGACTTGTAATACATCGTTGAAATGTGGCACCTGTTCTGGCATGCTGTGGCTTTTCACACAGACATCGTTCGGGTTCTGTTACTACCAACATTCCCGGCTCAGAGGCAGATCAAATCTGACCCCCCTTTCTGGTTTTGTACATTTCATTCCGGAAAATAAGGCAGTGTGAAAGCGCCTTCTTTCATTACCACTCCAGGCCGGGGCGCTGGTGACTTGCACTGTGCAACATTGGAATCCTGTGCACGAACAATGTTTCACCAGTGGTGGTTTATGGCACCAAACAAGCTCTAAGAAGAAGCAAAGTGTATAACGTTACAATGTAAGGTATGTGGAATAAGCTAACTCGGTATTCTCAGTATGGATATCATGGCTGCGAAGAGACCGAAGAAGACATTGTCAAATTAAAGGAGGAAGAGCATAAAGAGGGAGTGACTGAGCAAGAGACTGGACAAGAGTAAAAATCAGACTGGCCTTTACTCGTTGGCATGAGCTAAAAGAGCTGAAAGGCAAAGGAAATGCAGCAAGACAGATGCCAAGATGGCCTTGGACGTAAATAATAACTTATTAGCTGGCTTGCATGGGTCTAGTGTTGTTGCACTTGCTTGATGTTTGGATGTGTTAGTGTTGTCGATTAGAGCAAAGTCAGGCAGAGGTTTCACAGAGGTTTAGCTGCTAGCAATATATCTCGAGTTGATGTTAAGTAACTTACTAGATAACACATTCGGACATTGGGAATGTTACAATGAGTGCTTTTGCGTTGGTTGCTGTCTAGCTTTGTTGGCCCTTGACACCCAAGTTTTAAGCAACATTATGCTCTTGTTGGTGGAGACTGGTGTTGAACTGGAGCTGGGAGAGCGAACAACAATACCGGATGGATATAACTTTAGATAATGGCAAGGCGATGAGGCCGAAGAGGATGTTGACAGAAGCTTTCAAAAGAAAAAGAGAGTGACCAAGCAAGAGGAAATAAAGGCTGCAAGACAAACGCAGAACTGGCACTTTTTCTGTTGGACTAGTAAATAATATTGCTGTGTCTTGTGTTGTTGCACTTATTGACAAAAAACTGTAGCAATAAAATAAAACTTACCCACCACCACTTTTCTTTGGCTTGAAAAGAAAACTGTCAATCCAGATCTTCACAGCTAAATCCCAAAAGAGCTGACAGATTGATACCAGCTAAATGTTTATACTTCCATATTTTACCTTTTCTGTTCACCAGAAATGACATAAAGCCAAAACGGTTAACTCCTTGGTAAGTCATGACCTGTTGGACGTCATTCACCTGTGTAGAAGAAAGGTGTTGGGGGAAGCGTTGGACCATAGACTATCTATGGGCAGGACTGAGAATGATTTGCTTATTTTGTACACGTGGGTGAATAAGAACATTAGAACATGGCATTTTTCTAAGATGTCTAAAGTGTAACCATATAAAATTAAGCCTACTGGTCCAGAATAGGCCTACACATCATGAAGTTGGTATTTTCTTCTAGTGCAGATGTGATTGCCTTTTTATTGTCCTCTAGATGGTAGTACAGTACAAGCTTCGACAATGACTATCTCTAGGAAGACACTTCAGAGCATTGCATGGAGAGAAGGATGTCCTCTTTTTCCTTCATATGGTTTACCTTCTACTACTGTATTTCTACCCATCAAACAGACACATAATTTTCTTTTTTTTACAAGGACATTGTCAGGGTATAATGGCACTTACCCATGGACACCAACCTGGTGGTTAATAGTGTCATGGGACATTGGGGAATTGAAGCTTATTCTCTGACGCACTCAGGATATTTCAAAACAAAATATCTTTGTAAATTGTAATGTGAAATGTAGTGTATGTCATACTGGGACATGATGTGTGATATAAAGCAGTGAGTAACTATAATTACGTTTTGACACCACAATTGCATTCCCTTAGATGCAGCTTAGAAAATAGCAAACAAGCTTCATTAAGTGAAACAGATTTATAATTCTACAACAACCACATAATTACACATTTCTGGGATAGCCACTATAATTTATGGGTGGGTGTATCAAGCAAATGTGTGATTGGACTTGTGAAGAAAAACAACATAGTTGTGATATCATTTTGCTGTGAATTTCTGCTTTTTCTTGAAAATACAATACAGAAAATCACAACCAACATTTGGCAGGTTCATCATGTGTAATGTTCAAATGTGATTTAATGACTATTACAGCAGCTGGGATTTTTAAGGCCTAGGTCACATAAACTACTTTAAAGCTCAAAATGGAATACAGTGTCAACATTCTCATTACTCACAAGATGAACACTTTCAGACATTACAATTAAAACATCTTCACAGTTCTACAGTAAAAGTACTGCATGTAGATTTCAAATCAACACAAATATCAGCTCTAGTATGTTTTTTTGTGTCAAAATAAAAAATTAAAACATTTTCTCCGTGAGTAAATTTGGCATCCCCCTCTGAAAGGTGGCCTTTAGGCAGCCGTCTATGTCGCCTTTAGATGTGGTTCTTAAATTGTGGGGCAAAGTGCCACTGCAGGGGGGCATGGATGCAAGAAAGGCTATTTTGCTAACCTGAATCTTTTTTTTATATTAATTGCTTGTGTTGTTAATGATTGATAAAAATGAAATCCACTTCTGCTGGAGCTGGTTGGACTTTTTTCTAAAGGGGGGTGTGACAGAAAAAGTTTGAAAACCACTGGCCTAGAGGAAGCTCCGCTGATGTTGTAATAAACTGGATTAAACCAAACTGATTGTTTGATGTTTGACTCTTTTTTTTGTCTCTTTGAAATTACACATTTATCATCCTTCTGAGGTATTGAAATCAATGGTGTCATAGTTGATGTAATTTCAATGTTTATTTAAAGCTGCACTAAGCTATTCTGTGCATTGACATTGAGTGGCAATGAAAAGAGAAAGCATTCATAATTAGATAATATTAACACGTGGGCCAAACCGAACAACTTGGCCATTCTGTGATAATTTTACATCATTTTTGTATTTCACATTTCATTCACTAAGGAAGGGAAAGCATAGGAATTGAAATAATTATCACTGAGAGTCCAGCATAATATGCGTTTTCACTAAAGACAGTTTGAACCCTGAGACAAGAACAGCTGTAAAGAATAACATTTGTTATTACTGAGTTCTGTTTAAATTCCGTTTAAGTTCCGTTTAAATGCTCCAGTTTCAGACCTTAACCTAAAAACTCTTGATAACACAGGTGATTTTCATTTTACTTCTGACTTCTACAAACAACTGGCTCCATCAGTGATTGCTTTAATATGACACATTAAAGGGGATTGGGACTATTTATGTTGAATTTGTAGAGATTTGTTGTTGCTTTCAAAATATTTCTTCCATTTATCCGTGTCGAAAAGTCCTAAATCAGCTGTGAATTAATATTGTAAACAGTGTCAGACTCAGGCGGTATGAAGGGCAGGAGCAGAAAAAACAAAAAGGGCACCAGCGTGCAGAAAGTCACAATGAATCTATGGTAAAACAATTCCAAACCCTTAAGATTAAAATTGTTTTAGGATGTGATTCAGATTCAAATAATTACACCTCTTTAATAAAAACACACAAAGACCTATTCAAGTATTTAGAGGCACATAGAGGCCAACTTAATTTCTAGCATGAAGGGCAGCCTATATGTACTGCATTGTATTTTCTCCACTGGACGGGCATGCTAGAAGGCACTGCATCATGTCTTCTCCATTTTAAAGCTACCCATTGGTGCACTGCATCACATTTTCTCAACTGGAAGGGTACCCTAGAGGGCACTTCATTACATTTTCCAGTGAAAGTGTACCCTAGAGGGCACTTTATCACATCCACCAGTCCACCAGTGGTAGTAAAAAATAAAACCTGACAAAGTCCTGAAAAGTGGAGGCAAATGCTTGTTTTATGGACTGTGTAGTTGGTTAATGTTCCACAGAAAAGGTAGAAAGTATCAGTTCATGTTTCTTCTTATCTTTCCTATCATGGTTTTAACAGCTTACTTCAGTGCTACTAAGTGATTGAGTTTTTTGGAATTTGCATAACATAGCATCACATTCAATGCCAAATGTAGATTACACTGAAAGCCAGATATTCAGAAGACTAAGCCACATTTATAAAATATTAAAAAGTATAGGGACACTCACTAATTGTATAAATTACACATATAAATTGGAATGAAACCCATAAATCACATAGTTTTCTCTTATGAGATGTAATCAATACCTGCAAAATCAGAAAATGAATGGATGATGTCATCAGGTGACACTTTATTTTGAGATATTAAATTCAAATTACACGAATGGAGGGTCCACAGCTGTGGATCAGAAAATGGCATCGCCGATGACATGTTCAGTATACTTGTTTGCTTTCATGAATTCAACTGAGCTGTACACAGTTGTATACATTACATGTAACTCATATTTTTGTGTATATTTTCTCTTTAAAATCCTATTTAAGAATTTTGTGATCGCAGTTGTATTGCTACATATTTTTGAATTGGAGCAGATATGACCTATGCGTTATACTGCATGGCTTCCAGGCAACTGTGTGTCCGTTGAACACAGGTGAATGTGTAGGTGAGATAGGTGTCATAATCACACCGTTCTGCACGTAAGGTTTCACTTGTTTACAGCCCACAAGGGCGCGGCTTTATAGCTACTTTATATGCGCGCGCGGAGTTCACTCAAGTGCACACACACGACCTACTTTTCCCAATTCTATCGCTCATATGCGGATAGAGAGAGAGGGAGGAGAGAGTGAAATACGGTTTCTCCTTGCAGGCTGCTGCTGTGCCAATGCGCAAACAGTGCACACCAGCTCTCCCCAAATTTGCGAGGCTGCGCTCGAAATGATCATGCGATTGAATGACGAGCGCGTCATGCTTGCCTCCCTCCTCGCCTGCTCTGTGCGATCAGTGGCTCTGTGTTCCGCAATCCCCTGGGATACTGCGCCGCCCTCGATGGCTCTGCTATCGGCGCTTCGCTCCCACTGAATGGCTGCCTGGAGCGAGGAAAAGCGGGGAGTACGAGAGAGAGAGAGCGCTGCTTCTCCTCCTTTGAACCGACGCTCTGCATCAGCTTCCCTGCTAGGGGGTGAGTGTGTTGTCTGCCGTTGTGTGAGGCGCCCCGCCGGGGTCGTCTCAGGATTCACCGGCGACGGCAGAGAGGGAAAGGGAGGCGTGCTGGCGTCCTAAACGCCGTGGATTTGGGTTGATGATGAACGGTCCAGCAGATACGGGACCATTAAAGTTTGGGACAAGTGTGCGACGTAGGGGATGGGTTCAGGTTTGAAGAGTCCTAAACTTTTTTTTGCCTAATCCAGTGTTAGAAAAACAGTGACATGTAGCTTTATACTATGATCAGCATGCCAGCGGAGTTAAATGGTTAATTTCACGGAGCTCTTCTCTCTAATATGCGAAAATGCGACGGCAGTTTTTTTTTGGCACTCCAGCTCCGGTTGTAAAGAATTGTGCCTTGTTGTGCTCCCACCCCCCGCTCCGTGCCGCACTGGTTCCGTCTGGCTCGCCCTCAGCTGCTGCGTGTCCTGGGATGACCTGTTGATGTCGGTAGAATGGAGAATGGCAGGGGGAGCGATTTCCCCCATCACCAAAATATTTAAATAAGCAACATTTGGGCTTGACAACCGGCGTCGCAGCAGCACGGCTACCTCGTCCGCACAGGCAGTAAGTGTCTTGTTTATCTTTTGAGCGTGGACCATCGCGGAAATGCTTGACATTGTGCAGCTGGGCTGAGTGTGCGTGAGGTGGATGGTGCGCCGGGGCGAACCCAAAATATTTAACAGTGGTGTTAGCTTAGCCATTAGCCACCTCTATAGGCCCGCTGCGGATGGGAGAGGACGTCAAACATTTCAGCGCTGTCAGCCACAAGGGAAAACGGGGACAAATGACAACCGCTTTGCGTGCTGAAGATGATTTGGATTTATATACTTGAATGCCATTTGGCGGCACGTAAACAGTAACACACCGTCGCCCTCACCCGGGTATCTCCGGGGCTTTCTGCCATCCCGTGTCGTCCCCCTCCCGTCGCCGGTGCCAGCAGACAGTGGAGCGCTCCCGGTGGGTAGACTGGCACACGGCGCGGTCACCCCGGTGTGTTAAGGAGCTCCTTTACCTGTTCCCCATTATCCGGCAACCTAGATCCTGTTTCACACTTCTGAACAGGGACAGACTGTAATCGGGGACACCTCTAGGGGTACGCACGGGTACAAGTAATAAGGAGTGAAGAAGTTTACAAGCTTTTGATGTGTGTGTGCTGCTTGATATTCAAGGGTCTCCCTGTTGTATAAGAATAATCATGAATCCGGCCTGTATGGATGTCTTGACTTGATAGGAGTAGCATAGCCATGCACGTGAGAACCAGGAAATGCCTATAGAGGGAATTCATTGTGTGCCAGCTGCCCCAATGACTCCACAGTAATCACTCACATAGGAATATAAAAGCCCATGCTGTTGTAGAACTGGATAAACTGCAAAGTAGGAGTCAGGCAGTGTAAATTTCAAAATATGTTGACAGCTGTCCCATCATAACATCACATAAACCATTTGAGTTCAGGCAAAAACATTCTTAAAGCTTAAGTCTAAGGTCTTAAGTATGTTGTGAGTATGTTTGACCTACTTTCCTCACCAGGCTGGTTTGGTATGAGATGTAAGCCACAGGGTGAGCTCGCGTGAACTCCGTGCGTTCATAATGCTTCGCTCTATATATTTAATGGAATAAGGACCTGAGATGATCCCTCTCATCTTTGCAGGCCTCACTGCCCCTCCTTGGTGCATAAAGGCACACATGCACACACATGCACACACACACACATACACATAGTCACATTCTCCCTCACTGTCAGAGCAAACTGTGCAAACACTCCCTGCTCTCAGCCCCGTGTTTGTGTGTCTTTATGTGCACGCATGTGTGCTTACTGCGGCTCGCCAAACTGTAAACAAGCAGTATTGTCTAATGTCTGTGTGTGACTCAGTGTGCCTTTTGTGGGTTTGTTTGAGTTTGTGTGTGCGCATCTGTGTTTTAGTATGAGGGAGAGGGAGCTTGAGTGAGACAGAGACAAAGAGAGCATTTCTCTTTACCCTGGAGCTTGGCTAGGTCCCAAATGAAAGGCTTTGGATATGATGGGGCGGCTCACTCCAGCCCTCATCAGTCAGTCACACCAAAGTTGGTTGTATGCCTCTCACAGGGTGGGCTTCCATCAGTTTGTTCTCACAGTATCAGAGATTGTCTTTGTTTGGTATGAATCAGTGTGTGTGTGTTTGTGTGTGTGCAGCATGCATTCATGCAACACTTTTAAGTGGTAAACCGTGTGAAAAGTAGCTTTGTCTAGGCTATGCATGCACATGTTTGTGCAGTGCAGGCCTGTATATCGCCATAGCAAATTCCTGCTATGTGTAAAATACTACTTGGCAATAAAGCTCTTTCTTAAATAAATAAAGTATATCTTATTTTCTTATTATGATTCTATGTATATAGGTGAAAATACTATGACTGGTGTTCTGCTTTAAGTAAAGGTTTATGTTCAGTGAAATGCCACGTGGGTTTATCAGTGGATCTGTTTTATTGTTAGTTGTTACTGTGGAGGTTATATGATGGTTGGGGGCACAGAGGGTATAATCCTTATATACATGTGAAGTACTGAAATGTAGATTCCCCCCCATGCTCTTCTGTTAAACAATGGATTCTAAAACAGATAAGGACATATCTGGTACAATATCTGTAATGTGTCATTACATATCCTGCCCCTGAATACAAAGCTGTCTTACAGAATCAAGCAGTAACGTAGCCTGCACACAGCATAGATTTTCACAGCTAGGGGAACTTGGGTTCACTTTAATTTAAGATTGACATGGATAATATAGGCATCTTCAAGAGGGTGCAGGGCAAAGGGGGTGTGTTTGCCTTTGACTGTTTAGAGAAGTGAATGGAAACATGCTATGTGGTGTTTATTTAGGCCACACACTTTTGCACATAGAATAACAGAACATGACCCAGTTATCCAAGGACACCAAGTTTTATAGCTCATAGAAGACAGAAAATAAAAAGCCTTTCACTTAGCCTGCTCCTGGCAATAACAAGTACTGCAAGGCTGAAGTGACGTATAGGATTAATGCAATGTAGATTAGCCACGGAAGCTTCAATGAAACTTTGTTTAAAAAAATCAACGTCCTGAGAGCCTGCCAAAAGCCTTCAGTAGGACTGTGTGAAGAAATATTTGTGGCCTATGTCAGCTGGATATGCCAAGGGATATAAATCTTATTCAGGACTACTTTTCTCTGAGAATAGAGACATTCACGTTTACTTTGCCCTAGTCGTAATAAAAAATAGACTTCCATTAGGTTTAGTGTCTGGTATTACTTTGTCCCAATGAAAGACTGTCAGCCATTTTACTGTGTCCAGTAATGTCAGAGTCTTGACATTCCTCACCGTTTTTGTTTTAGGGCTCTTTGAGAGCTGTCTTTTAACATATGCTTGTTACATTACACCCCCTCATCACATTGCCTGCTGATGGCCTCCTCACGCCGAAGAAACAGCACAGGATAAAACAGTTTTGTCATTGTTGTGAAATGGTCTGCCCAAGTTGGGATCAGAGCCCTGCTCGGTAAAGCAGTGAAACCTCTGTTTGAAAGGGTAAACACGGGATAACAGATGAGTCTTTTGGAAATCCTGACCTAACTGTATAGTTAGTGGTAGGTTGAAACCATTTGTCTCTGTAAACATGGGTTGCTGGGGGTACAAACAAGTTCTTCTCAATGTTGCATTAATTAAAAGTCTAATGACAGTCCTGCTTTTTTTTCTGACCCACGTTTTTAGTTTTTAGTTTTTAGTTACAAGATGGGGATCTGGCTGCACAAGCTGTGCGGGATTACTAAATAGTTGCCCAAGTAAAACAAATATCCAGTGTAAATCCAATACGACAATCAAAACCCTGTTTTGGAGTAATGTGTATGACACTGAATTATGACAGAAAGATCTAAACAGTCGGCTTGATACTTCAAAGTGCAGTTGAACCTATAATAACCAGTTTTTTGTGCAGAGTTTATGTGTGGATGGGGCAAGTCCTTCTAATTGTGTAATTTCTCTCTTTCTTTCCCACCAAGACCCTTTTGTGGTGTGCGTCGGCGCACCATGGCCCAGACCCTCCAGATGGCGATCCCAAACTTTGGCAACAATGTTTTAGAGTGTCTGAATGAGCAGCGGCTGCAGGGCCTCTACTGCGATGTCTCTGTGGTGGTCAAGGGTCATGCCTTCAAGGTACTGACGAGACAAAAAGTCATTACTGTTTTCATAATGGGAATTATACTTATATTGAAAGCCGAGGCTAAATTTAGAGAAGTTAAGGTTTGGGTGTAAACAAGGATGGTGAGGTTTAATTTGTAACTTTTTTTTTAAGTTGCATTGGACAATGCATTGTCCAACATGAAATGATTATATATTTTGACAGTAAGCTGTTTCACTTACAGTGACTTACTACACTAGGCAATTTAGCAAAATCCTTCCTCTCTAGGTGAAGGTTTAGATTACTTAAATCCCCTGTTGTAGTCTTACTGGACAACCTTAATGGCATATAATTGAACATTTCTTCTGTAAAGGACACAGGTTAAAGATTTCTTTTTGTAAACTTTTTTTTTGAGGGCCCCCAATTGCAATGCCCAACAGTAAGAGAGCGGCCCATTTTTTTCCTTCTAGGAACAATGGGAGAACTCCATCTCTATTTTAGGTATCATATTATAAGACCTAATAAATAAATGAATACATAAAGAAATACATCGCTGAGAACAGAACCCAGAATACTTCAATACTGGCTGAATTCAATTCACCAATTGTTGGCACCAAATGTTTCTTTATAGTTACAATCTTAGTCTTTGCCTGATTACATTTTTCACAAGATTAGACTGTTTATTTTGACAAAGTTCTTGTGCAGCTGTTTCATGTGGAGACAGCATTTAACATGCTTTATTTGAAAGGTTTGGCTTTGTTAAATTTAAAAATTAAGCTAAATAAGGCATTCAACAAAGTCCGGTTTTAGTTTTGGTATCTAAACTCAGTTTGTACTATAGGCAAATTTAAATTATATCTAAAAAGTCTGTTTACATTAGTTTATAAGAATATCTTGCAACTCTGTCTCAAAGAACACTGCACTGGGTTCATTCATGACAAGCCCATTACTTAGAAGGTCTGACCTAAGATGTTTTAAAATTCAGAATTAAATTCAGAAATTGTCTCTCTGATTTTATATCATTAAGTGAGAAAGACAATTAAATTTTTCAAATCTGAAATCTTACACTTAAAATTCAAAATCAGCACTACTCTCAAAGGTTGTAATTCTTTACTTATCTGCTTTTGTCTTAGGCCCATCGAGCTGTGCTGGCTGCTAGCAGTTCTTATTTCCGGGACCTTTTCAGCAGCAGCAGCAATAGTGGAGGTGGTAGCAGCAATGAAACGAGCCCAACGGTAGTTGAGCTTCCCTCGGCTGTGCAACCCCAGAGCTTCCAGCAGATTTTGGCTTTCTGCTACACAGGCCGTCTTAGCATGACGGTGGGGGACCAGTTTCTCCTCATGTATACCGCCGGCTTCCTGCAGATCCAACAGATCATGGAAAAAGGCACCGAATTCTTCCTCAAGGTAAAGCTGAAATACTTTTCAGTAGAAACTATGGCGAGGCAATATGGCCAAAAATGTTATCGCGATAAAACATTTCATATCATTCAATATCAATAATTATCACGATAAATGTCAAATCATTATTTCTTTCAAGTTTAAAGGCTGATTTTGAAAGTTGAAGAAACCAGATGGTTAAGTGTGGTTTTAAACTATGCTTTATTATCAGAACATGACAAACACTTGCCAAACAGTGGACAACTTAGTCCCTTTTCCTCAACAAAATTAATATCTTAAAATAAAATAGAATTAAGTACTAGTTTGTTTATGATTAATTAAATCTAACATTTATTGAACAATTTTAAAAATGTTTTATTGCTATTATATTGTTATTGAAATACCTTGTCATTGGCCAAAGTCTAGGTGGAAGTATAATTATAGTGATGGTTCTACATAGGGTTAGTAGAATCTGGCCAGTGGTTGTTGACATGTCTAGTCGTCCATCCTTCGGTTGACAAATGGCAAAATCATATCTGTTGGTACATAAGTGTTTTCCTGTATGCTGGCACAAAGTTGATGTATAAATTCCTTTCTAGGTCTCCTCCCCCAGCTGTGACTCCCAGGGCCTTCACGCTGAGGAAGCCCCACCTTCTGAGCCCCAGAGCCCTGTAACGCAGACCAGTAACAGTACAGCCCGACCTGCCTCCTGCCTGACGCCGCTCTCTCTTGTATCACGAGTGAAGGCAGAGCAGCCAGCTAGCCAGCCGGAAGCCGCAACTCCTTACTCTGTGGTCTGCACTCCTGTAGCCAAGCGGCTGTGGGAGGGTGGCAGCAACCGAGACGGAGGTGGAGGCGGCTCGGGGGGAGGAGGGGGGTCCAGGAAGGCAGCCCGTTATTCCCAGGAGTCGGTGCGGAGCAGTGCCATTCAGAGCCCCGGAGCCCTCGGACTGGCCATGGGTATGGGTGCCACTGCAACCGGCCTGGCGGGCATGGCGGCCAGTGTCGGCACCAATGGCAGCTCTGCAGCAGGTCTCGGCATGTCAGAGGGCGCCAGCCCTGGCACCCTAAGTACCTACGCCAGTGACTCACCCATCAGCTACCATGATGATGAAGAAGAGGAAGAGGGGGCAGATGAATGTGCTGAAGAGCAGTATAGGCAAATCTGCAACATGTATACCATGTACAGCATGCTCAACATGGGAGCTGCAGGTAATGAAATTGAGACAGAACAGTATCTGTAAACGCACCTGCAAGACAGAGAAAATGTGTCATTTAGAATGCCCGCTTATATCTTAGGTAAAAGACCATCTGCTGAGATTTCCTATTTTATTTTTATCGATTAAATAATAATCTGATGTATTTCTGGTTTTAGCAGACATTGGACTGTGCACTCTATTTTCTCTGTGTGTTAAAGTGATGTGGTTTTATTCTAATTTTGCAGTATTGTGTTTCTCCAGCTTCTGGCGAGCGCGTTGAGGCTCTACCAGATCACACAGAGACACGGGGTCGGATGCGAGGCAGAGACCTTACATGTCTCCCCGCAGAACTCGTCGCTCAGATAGGCAACCGCTGTCATCCCAAACTGTACGAGGAAGGAGACCCTGCTGAGAAACTAGAGTTAGTCTCAGGTATGTTTGCAAAAGACGGAATTGTGTTTTACAGGAGTTAAAATCTTTAAACATTTGGAAGATACACATATATCAATATTATAGAAAGACACACTAAAATAATCATGCAGCAATATGCCAATGTTAGTTGATTCAAAGGATCTCCACTGGACAAGGACAATGGCACTTAATACTTGATGTATACACATATTTAGAGGAAGCTGTCCTCAAATGACTGTGCTTGGCATTGGCATGCAGGTTATGTGGCAGTCCTGCACATTCGACTTGTCTGTGTTTATGTCAAGGACATCCTGTGACAATGTCTGTTACCTTACGGGCCAGGTTACATACCTTTTATACCAGTATAGTGTGTGTGACTGAGAGAAACGGAAAGAAAGAAAAGGAGGGAGGAAACATACACCAAGCTAGTATTGTAGGGTAGATTAGTAGTAAAATAAAAAATATGCAAAAAACAATGGTATTACGCATACCATAGCACTATTAGAAGTAATAAACTGTACTTATTATTATTATTATTATTGTTGTTATTATGAAGACATGAAAAGGTGGCAAAGAGGCAATAGCAAACTCTAAGCCGTGACATGTAACTAAAAGCACAGCCTCCTCTCTCTTTGTAATGTTTGCTATGAATCCGAGTTGTCACTAGATAAACAAATAGTACATTCCAGTGAATCAAAGTGAAGATCCTGACTTCATCATTCCTGTATATGACCCACAAAATCTGAACTTTGAACAGGTTAAATGTGTCACAATAAATGAGTCGTAAATGGTGAAAAGTACTGATGGCTCTTGGCGGTTCATTTGTTTGTTGATATTCTTTGCATGTGCAATTCTTTGCAGGTACTTCTGTGTATATATCACGAGCCCAGCTAATGAACTGTCATGTGAGCGCAGGGACCAGACACAAGGTGCTGCTGAGGAGGCTGCTGGCTGCCTTCTTTGACAGGTTTGTTCCTTCTGCCTGTGTGTCTGGGTCTATTTGCGCAAGTGTTTCATGTAAAGTTAGCAAAAGCTTCGTTTTAATATAGAAATGAATGCGGGTTTATTTTTTTCTTTTAATCTGCTGGCGTAGGAGGGGTATAACAACTATTTTTGTTTTCCTCTGTTCTGCGTTCTGCAAAACTCATTCTCATTTTGATGCATCAGGAATACTCTGGCCAACAGCTGTGGAACAGGCATCCGCTCGTCCACCAATGACCCGAGCCGCAAGCCCCTGGACAACAGAGTTCTGCATGCGGTCAAATGTGAGCGTACATGTTTTTCTGTCTGTGGGTGTTTGCCCACAAGAATGCAAGCAATTTGCTTGTGATGTTGGGCACAGACGGAGGGGAATGTACATGCATTCATACTGTACAGAAACATATTGACCGTACATATTGTTAAGCACATTGTCCTAAATTGAATGATTTGGTACTTTTGGATGAAAGTGCAAATGGGTGATTTTTTTCCTACTTAATGCACCCTTATGATTAGCATTAGGTAATAACTCTCAGTGACCACTAGATAGCAACATTTACTGTGAAACTGAATGTCATGTGCTAAAGAAATGACTGTAGTGTGTACATATAACCAGGCAACAATGTGAACAGATGTTTATAAAGACAGTTGGGGTTACCTCCTTGGATGGCTCAGTGAAGTGTGGGCTAGCATTGTAAAGATAGATAAATTTCCCTACGTCTCATTAGTGAAATGAGCTGCCCCATTTAATATTTCCATTTACAATTCAGCGTCAGGGCCTGTATGATCTACAGGAGTCGTACAAATATTAACTCTACTCTTTTTGAAATTTGCCCTTGTAAAACTAAGATGTTTTTACAGTATTTACCAACATCAACTGAAGCGTGTGTATGAATGTAGAACATTTGAGGTAATTTAGATGGTAGAGGGCTTTACATGTATGGGGAAAAATTAACAAGATGCAGTATCAATACTGCAAGTTTTGCAGTGTGAGGAGGAGGAGGTTTGAAACTCAGACTGGTTGGTCTCCATGCACCTTTTTTCTTTTTTTTAAAGTAGGTTAATTTATGCCAGAACCCGAGTTTTATAAAGTACAGAATTAATGAGTACCACAAATAACATTCTCCACATTAAGTTATGTGTGCTGCACTAACTATGTTTTCTTTTCCCATGTCAGTTTATTGCCAGAACTTCGCCACCAGCTTCAAAGAGAGCGAGATGAATGCCATCGCAGCGGACATGTGCACCAACGCCCGGCGTGTGGTCCGCAAGAGCTGGATCCCCAAGCTGAAGCTGCTGATGGCTGAGAGCGACGCCTACACCGCTTTCCTTCCCGACGGCGTCAAGATGGAGGATGAGACCCTGGGGGCGGATCCGCCGTTCGACCCCGCCTCTCTAGAGGCCACCGGCAGTGCTGGCATGGAGTCGGGTGGCTCTTCAGGTGAATCGCTATCAGGTGTAGGCGGGGACGGAGGACCGTTATTTTGAACACTGTGTCGGGGGGGGTGGTTGAAATTTGGTGACACACATACCAGTATTCCCCAGTTCTGCTTGCCTCCTCACTCTTTGGCCCACGCTGATCTCTCACTTCTGACTGTCTATACTACACTGCTAGGGGTGAACAGTTGTTGTTACCCTGACGTAACCAGGACAACTTAAATTTTTGCTTTTCTGACTGTACAACGGAGTTAGTTGAGGAAAGGGAGAGAGGAAGAGGGTATTTAGTTTTCTCCGAACTGCCCTCTGCCTCCCCTTGTCTTTTTATGGTGTGTAAGCGCATCCACTGTTTCATATTAAATACATTCCCTGAAATACAGGTGTTGGGGGGGGGGGGGTTCCCAAGTGCAGCCTGGGGAGTGAGGGACGGCTGGACGGACAGGCTAGGAGTAGAGGCGGCAGGTATATTGAATGTTAAGTGTCAGTGGCATTTTTCTCTATGCAACCCTGACAACTTGTGTTCCAGGCTTGGAAACTGAACGAAATTTCAAAAATAGCTACAATAATTAACACTACCTGTTCTTCCTTCCCTTGCACCTTCCACTCATCACCCTGCAAGTATTCTTCACCCCACGTCGCCTTCCTTGAGACCAGAGAATCTCACCTGAGTGTTTCACTGTGCAGTGTCCTATAGAAATAATTATCTAATCTTTCTGTTTTCAGCGTTTTTAGCATGTTTCTCCGTCTACAAACTGAAAAGTGATCCAGCGAGAGAAGGGGGAGGCTTTATATTGAGATGATTATAAAGAAGATTTAAGGGCAACAAGTGATCAAAGATGGTCATATTTTTAGAGGACAAACTATATTTATACCTGTGCCCATGCCTAGAAGGGTGTGAGCAAAGAGAGTGAGAGGGATTGTTTTAAAATCTCGATCTTCATGTTTTATTGAAAGAGGTCTTGTCAAATAAGGAAAAGTGCTATTTTTGCAGAAAAAAAAAGAGGAGTATAATAAAGTAGTCTTATCATAGGACCCGTATTCATTTATTTTTATCTTTATTTGACAGTGCGGAGTGATGGAATGGGCAGTCGAACTGCTAAATTTGAAGCATTTCATCTTCTGTTCACTAGCTTAAAAGGAATAATAAGACTGATTCAGCTGGCTTGACTGTTGTCTATGATAACCATTTCTTGTTAGGTTGTGAACCTGCAACGTTTCCCTCCCTCGATAAAGCATTGGCCCACAATTTTGAAGAGTACTTGTACAAATATATAAAGGTTATATTGATCTGACAACTCAGCTAGTTTCTTTGTACGGACATTATTGAAAAGAAGAAAAGGAAAAAAAAGCTGCTGACATTTATGTGCCAATGCAAAAGTCAAAGGAAATAATTATGGAATATTGGAACGTGCCTTTTTAAATTGAAATCATTAAGCAGGATCCTGGTGGGTACAGTGATGCCAAGAAGAGTCAATATTGCTTGAAACAAATTTTATGGTACTATCAGTGTGTGTGAACAGACTCTGTATTGCGCTGCTGTATCTTTTGGTATGTGGTTTATTCATGTATCTAATGCACCACGTCTTTAATTTTGCACCTTCCATGAGAGCTAGAATGGAGGTTTCTGCACCTTAATGAAAAGAACCAGTGGTTCATGCACCCTTTTGAGAAATGTTGTGTAGCAACTGAACTCCTTTAATTTGTCCTTTTTTTCCCATGTCTGCCTGTGTTTTTAGTTTTAGAAGTGGCACAAACTCCTACTGTAAATAATCAAGAAGACTGTTGAGTTGAATCCCAAGTGTTCTTCCTTTCTGTTGCTGGATGCATCTGATTATGAAATGTCAACAACTGACCTTTTTTTTTATGTGAAAGTTTGTGTTTGCTTGAAGCTTTTTGAACGAATGTCTGTAGATCAGAGGTCAGTACGGGATTATTCCTATTGCAGATGGATATTAATGAAAGTGGTCTTGGTGTGACTTAGAAATGTGTTCCTAACCTGAAATGCGACTGATTACTTTCTCCTTCTGGAAAGGCATTTCTAAAAAGGTTCTATTTTTTTTTCCCTGAAGACAGGTACAGTGTAAAAACCGGGAAAGAATCAATGCTTCTTATTCAAGGCAGTTGAGTCAATCTTATTGAAAGAAATACCTAGAGACATGATATATATATAGCTCAACCTATTTTCATTATTGATTTAAATACAAGGACAAGTTTACTTAAATGGTTTGACTTGAGTATATATGGACAGAACAAAAATGCAGTACCTCGTAAGTATTCCAGGTTAAGGTTAATAACAACAAAACCTCAGTACCATTCGACTGTAGATGCCACATGACCACCCCTCCCCCACTTACCTCTCGAGTATCTTTATTCTCCATTCTCAGAAAACACTGTTGTGCTTCCTGTCTTTCATGCAGCTGGTGTCAAGTTTCACTTCCACAAGTTTATTTATGTGTTTCAGTGAGAGATAAAAAAGTGGTTTGAGGTAGATAAATCTGAAACGTAAGATGTATGTTTAATTTGCTTAGTGGCGTTTTCACTGGGATAAGTTTACAGAAGTTCAGCACAACTCAAATGACATCGTCATGTTTTTCGCCAACATTTTTTTTCAGTTTTGACAGTACTTGAGAAGCCTCTGCCAGGTGTATTTAAGTTACCATAATCCCTTTAAATAGTTTGGTGGGATATCACTTGATGTTGTACGTTTCTCATTTGAAATATATCAAAGTCAACAAAAGATAATTGCGTTGTGTACAGAGTTGAAGGACCAAGAGAAAAGCATTCAAGTCCCATCACTAGAACCTCTAAATTTTATGTAGGCAGTTCTGGGGACAATATCTTATTTAGCATAATGTCTGCTAAATCTGTCAATGTTCCTGCCTAAAGAAATAAAACCGGGTATGACAACAGCCAAATTATTGTTCAAATGTCTGAATTTAGTTCCATGATTACAGGACTGTTTTTGGTTGTGCCCCTCACAAGTCTCCCATAGAAAACAAAAATAGAACAGGAAAATAAAGATTTTAAACCTAGAAACAACTAGGGCTCAAATAAGTTTCTTACAGTAACCATGTCACACAGCGACCTGCTGAATAACTTGTACTTTATTGTACTGAGTCACTGACTAGAGCTGAAATATCACCAGTGAATCAGCATTGATTCTAAGGAATCCATGTTAGTCTGCTTTCACAACACCGCAGCTCAGCCCAGATATGGAAATATCCACACTGCACCATTGACCCAGTCAGAATACCGTACGTTTGCGCTCATGAGCCTTTCTTAAAAACACTGGTTTAGGGCCTGTGTTGTGATCAGCTGCACAAGTTAAGTAGAAATAACTGAGGTTATGGTATGTGTCAGGGGTTTTACCCATCGTTAGCTTTCAGCGCCAACTCTAGTAAACGTTCAAAAAGTCCCTCACTCACCACTACTTCCACTGTGCTTTATGTGCAAGAGGTGTGTGAGTGTGGTTGTGTTTTACTTTGTGTGCATTTGAGAATAGAAAGATTTCATGCTTCTTCTTTTTTTTTTTTCTCAATACTTTCTAAGCAAACTGTCATTTCTGTACTTTCAACACGTGTTTACACTTCATAAAACATGTAGACCTACACACTTGAATGGATAAGGTGTGGCATGGCATGGGGAACCTTTTGTCACTAAACAGTACATATATAAATACGATTATACACATGTATAGATAAATACTGTATATTATATATAGACGCACATATAGAGGTCAGATTGTTTGTTGTGCACTCGCAGCATGAGGTATATATTTACCCAGAAACGGCGCTTCTTCACAACCTGTACAGTAATTGGTCTGCCCATGTCTTTCCCCTGCTCCTTGCCCTCTGTAACCCTGTAGCGCCAGTGGACATCCTGTAATGCTCATCCTATTCTTTCTGTGTTCCAAGTGCCAATAACTTTGTGAAAGCCCTGTAACTGTGACCCAACATTATCAAAGGTAATTGCACATTAACGACTGTAAAATAAATAAATACAAATCATAGAGAAAATGTCAAAATGGATTAAATAATGAATATCTTAATAAAAGATTTGTAACAATTTCTCTCTGACTCTTAATTTTTTTTACTGGTATCTTTACTGTTGAGCTGCTTTGTTGGTTGGCTGGTTGTTTTTTAATACAAACCTCAAACATGTGGCTGAGATGAGAACTGACATAATGAGTAGACGATAAGCAATGAGCTCAGCCACCCCAACTCCTAACACTGCATGCTCCATGGCTCATGCTCATTGTGGTACTTTTCATATGTGACACTGCAATGTATATTTCATTTGCTGAAACCATAATATGATAAAGAAATATAAATTTGACTATTGCCAGGAAAACACCTTCAAATATAATTTATATTCTTATTTAATTTACAGCTGTATCTATAACTTATAACTAAGAAGCCAGTTTTAAGTATAATTCTGTTGGGAAGTGCTTTTCACTGTGAAATGGTTTTATTTACTGTAAGTAAACAATTTTCATAAATCAACAGATAAAGTTTGAACATCCGTGCTCATTCTCGAATGTTCCTCTTCACGTACACTTCCGTACACCTGGAGGATGCCATGTATGACCGGCTTCTTTCATGCTTCACGAACATATCCCACACAGTTGTTTCTGCCTTCATTTGGCTGTAGTTTTGCTTTCACACTTGGTATACAGTGCTTTACATAATGGGTCATGAGGCCAATATTCACTGGTATGTTTCATATTCTACGCTATAATAGAGGAAACGCAACAAAATGACACAACTCCACTTTCAATTAAGATAAATGAAATGGGGTTTAGTATTGGCAAATTCAGAATGATGCGCTTCAGTCTTTTGAATATCGACCCCGAATGAGATAAACACATTTGCCAAACTTAGGGTTGGGACCCAAAATGGGTAGGAAACTCTTTTCTGCTACACTTGTCTGTTCAGCTCAGATGCTGTGGGAGGTTTTCTCCCTCTCTTCTTCCTAACCTGATCTTTTGTCCACATTCATACAGAATTTATATGTCTGTAGTCTGTCATCTGTCACTGTTGATCCTATGATATCTAACTAAAGTACAAGGATGAGTTTATTAATGTTGGCTTCACCAAAGCAATTCAGAATGGAGAGGAGATACTTCAATGTGTAGTATGTGGGGAAGTGCTCTGAGGGTTTTAAAATTAATAAATTGGACAGGTATCTGTAAACAAAACATTCACTGTCTCTGGGAAAGTCCAAACATTTTTTTCTTTGTAAATAAGAATCCTTCAAGATGTGTTCATTCAATATGACACAACATACTTGTGTGAATCTGGCAACTTCAACACAGAAAGGAGAATAGACATTGTTGTTATTGTTTACTTGAATAAGAAAATGAATATATTTTATATACATGGTTTGTTTTGCCCTTTAATCGTAGTTTGTAAATGTAGATGTGTTTTTGTAAATTTGGGTCCCAGGAAGACACCAGATTTCTCTTTCGGGTCTTGAGTTGAAAAAGTTTGTGAACCAGTGAGATAAACCATTGACACTCTCCTCCTTTTCTTTGCATGTAGGAGTTCCTTAAGCAGAATCAACTATGTTTAGTTTCCCTTGTTAGTGCACCACCCAGTGGTTGAAGGCTGACAAGACAACTGACTGCAGGACATCGGGTGGATCGTACTGCACAAGCAGCATTAAACTTAACCAGCTCGACAGTTCAAACGTAAGTCTGTTGCTTGTAATGCTTAATTGATGCTGAAGGACAAAGGCTAAAATTTTTTACATGTGCATACATTTTACTCAAAGCAGTGCAGTGGTGAATTTCTCCACCCGATGAGACAGAGCTATAGCCTACTGTACAACTCACCGAAATGTCCACTTTTGGCCAGCTTGCCAGCTCTGTTAACTATGTCGCTGCAATTACAAACTGTACAGTAGGCTAATGGAAGCTTCAAATCCGCATCAATCTATATTTTTGATATCAACATTTAATCAATTGACTCTGTACTGTAATGTTAAAATGCTTGTTTATAGTGCCGCCATTCTGCTCTAAGGATAAGCCTCTTTTAGCATATTTTGTTTTTAGTGCTTGCACATTTAATTGACGGTTAAATCTGAGCAGTTTTCCGTTACGAAGCAGCATCAGGAAGCTGTACAATAAAAACTTCATAAACGCAACAGTATACCCAGTGAAAAATAACAGAAAATTTAGCAATAAATTTAAACATTTAATTTTAGAACAAAATTTCTCTGTGGCTTGAAATAAGGCTCTAATAAGATGTACTGGCTGCGTTTCTGTCTGCATGTTGTGATGTTTTACTGCTCCCTGGTGAAAAAAAACAACATTGATTAATATATTTAAGGCAAAATATCTTGGAAAGGAATTCACTACAGTCCAATGCAGTGGTGCACATAAGTCCCCAGATGCGGAGTAACTTACAGGCATCTCAGGAATCCTAAAAGCTGGAACATTTTGCAAAAGCACAATCATGATGTTGATGCCATCTGAGGAATGCTGTATTTATTTAATAATTTAAGTGGGGCCCCACTCACAGAAAGGCAATATACTGCCTGAGTTGTGTAAAAAGCAGGATACACACGATACTGGATACAGATTTGATTAAATGACTAACTAATGCCAGCCCAAAAGATGTAAAAGGGGGGTTATGAATGGAGAGAAAATTAAGAGTTTATCAATGCTTCAGGCTGTGAATCAGGGCTACAAGGCAAGTGTTGTTGCTTTTAAATGGGCTCCAGTCTCCACAATGTTGCTTCAATTCCATAATGTGACCACAGGAGGGCAATCTTCAATGTATTACTGAAATGTAATGGAAGTGAACCCAAAGAGTGTTCTCCACACCTCTACTGATGACTTAACCATAATTTGTGCTGAGTTTTAAAACATCAGTAGGGGGTTAGAAGGAAATGTTTTGTCTTTTGGGTCACGAACAAGATCATACTGTATTAATATAAGAGGCATGCTGATCAACTGAAAATTACAGTGGTACAGTGGTTAGCACTGTCGCCTCACACAAAGAAGCTCGTGGGCCTTTCTGTGTGGAGTTTGCATGTTCTCCGTGGGTTCTCTCCGGGTGCTCTGGTTTCCTCTGATGTGTGCTCTGATGTGAGTGTGAGTGTTTGTTTGTCCATGCCCTGCGATGGACTGGCGACCTGTCCAGGGTGTACCCCGCCTTTCGCCTGATGTCAGCTGGGATTGGCTCCAGGCCCCCGCGACCCTGTACGCAGGATAAGCGGTTGACGATGGATGCAACAGAGGAATTTCATTTAGCTTCTTTTTTCCCTTTCACATGGTTTCACATGCCTACTAATTTCGATGCATTCCTACCACATAGACAAAAGTAGATTTTTTTATGACAGTAAAAGCATTTTTTTGTTTTAAAAATGCAAACGTCAGCCTGTGATCCTCTGCAACTGATGGCTTTGTTGAACTGCAGCCGCACCAGAAACAATCACCAGCATACCACAAATTCCTCTGGAAGCACAGGGCAGCTTGGGGAGAAAAAGCTCTCTGTTTTCCTGTTTATCTATAAGAATTAAAATCTTCTGGGACAAGACAATTTCAACCTATTCAAGAGTAGAATTTATAGTTTTATGTTGTCATATTGTTGTAACATTCAATATAACCAGTTCTAACGCTAAGTGAAGTATAGAAGTACTATGCAGTTTCTGATTAGGATAAAAACTGGAGGAATGGATTCCATTGCCCAAATATGGGCTGAGGGAAGTAGCAGATCCTGACGCAATACCCACTGCTGTTACTTTAAATGGCTACAGGAAACAAGGGCTCCCACTCACGTCATGGGTTTTCCTCCGTGTATGCCACAGGAGCAGGATGTGCTTAATATGGGCATCTGTCTGCTACACCTCCCTCCCCTTCCCTCTCTTTTCTTTTCTTTTTTCTTCTTTCAAAAGGAAGCAATACACTTGGGGGATGGGTGAGACTGGAGGAGAGCTCAGAGTCTGTTGTGCTTTACTGACTGTTCCAAATAAGTAGAACCGTGGCATGCATCTGTGGTGTGAGAAAGACTAAACATAGACAAAGATAGCCTATATCTTTTCACAGATTAGACCTTTTCTGTTCCGGGTTTTGCTTATCAAATCAATAGCCAATATGGTCAATGTGTAGTCAGTTAATGATTGTAAAACACGTCCTTAAACATTTAGTATAGCCTGACATGTTTTTTCATTATTTGGAAGTCGGGTCCTTAGCTGACATGATGAAGTTCAATGCTTGATGGTGTCCCGACAAGCACAACAGGCGTCGTTTGTATTTTAGCAAAACAACTGACTTGCATGTGACAGGGCTAATTCAGTCAGACCCCCCTTTAAAGCTGCACCAAGAGTTTGAATGTAAAAGTGCACGCTGAACAACATTTAGGTGGGCTGGGGGTAGTAATAGCCAAGATCCGTTGAAATCAATTATTAATCATTTTACTACCAGTTACTGCAATTGCAATGCCTAATTTAGCGTTGGCTATTGAAGAAACAGCCTAACACATTTGTCACCAAAACCAGAGTCGGGGCAAATTAGATGTGTAGCCTTTATCTAATGCAAAGTCAGGCGCATGTTTGGCCTAGCTCTGGAAAAATGCTGTAAGGTTCGGGGGGCTGCAAGTCCAAAGTCCAAACTTCAAAGCTGAATGCATGAGGTAACCTGTGTATGTAATGTGTGTTGTAGGCCTACATAGAAACTATAGGCTAGAAATGAGTTTTACAGGCAGGTTGAACTTATTTGCTAAATGAAACTGGGGAAACAGATTTCCCCAAAATGTCAAAATACTCCCAACTGTTATGATTTATTGCTTGTTGTAGTTGGTTTACCTCACCATAGGTGCCTGTTGGTCATTCCTATGTGTTCTGTTGGCAGAGTTACGCTTTCTTTATGCTTGTAGTTTGTATTTCAACAGTGAGACAGTCATATCTTCATAGAGCACAGGGGCAGACTAAAATAGCCACAGCTGCCTAACCAGTTGTTGCGGGGCTGTTGGAAATAACAGACCGGGTATGAGGCCAGTGGGCGGGGCTATATCAGATGACGCTGGATGAGTGACGTCAACGAGGTGATAAGTATTTGTCCTGCACCCCGGTCTGTATTGTGTCTGTGTGTGAACTCACAGGGAAGAGTCTGAATCCGCAAACCTTTTCCCGCCGGTTGTTTGTCCAGGACTAGTTTCAAAACAAGCTGTGACATGGAGGTCAGCGCTGAGGCCAAGAGGATCATGGTCGTGGCTTTGGGGAAACTGTACAGCTCCCGCACTCAGCGAGGGGGTCTCCGTCTCCACCGGAGTCTCCTCCTGACACTAGTGATGAAATCCGCCCGGGACATCTACCACGAGGCCCAGGCGACGACAGACAGTGTCCCATCAGGATGTGAACAACACTCCACGGCTGAGATGACCACAGAGTCCACTGGCGCTCATCAGGAGCCCCAGGGTCCCGCTTCTCCTCGGACTTTACCCCAAAAGGAGGTTTTGGTTTCCACCAAAGAGTTGCGCCGCGACGCACTCAAGCGTACCGGTGCAGGAAACAAGGAGAACCTGTGCCCGACTGGCCCGGCACAGCACTCAAGGAAAAGACGGGGAAAAGCGGCCGTCGAGCCGGACTTTCTGCCTTGCAAGAAAGCAAAACTTGAGCAGGTGACCTGCCCTCAACAGCTCATTGTAAGTTCCGTTTTGATGGACTATGTCATCTGCAGCAGTGAACTGGGAGCGCCCCCATCCCCCATACCTCTACAGAGAGCCATTGCAGCGTGTTGAGACCCTGTGCAGATTTAAAGGCAGGAAACTTTTCGACACGGCCTGAGAGCCTGAACGCGCCCTGCATGCGGGGTCCGTGTAAGGGTTTTTGGATGCAAACAGGCAGGACAGTGCAGTCCCGAGGCACGACTCTGAACCGAACAAGCCTGGGTATGTCACAGGACTCACGGGTGCGTAGTAGCCTAGTACCTGTGACTTCTAGCCTAGTTGTTGGCCAGCTCACTATCGGGACTGACTTCGGCTGGCGACAGGCAGAACTCAAGGAAGTGGTCGATCTGGATGGGGCCTTGAGCTGGTTTTTATGGGCGTTCATATGAAGCAGGCTGCATTCTAAGACTGTGTTATGGAGATCACAGTGACAGAAGATGTGAAATGTGTAAAACATTCAATGACTACAACTACCTCAGTATTTATTAAACATTTTTATACTACTTAATTCTGAGTCGTGTGTTGTTTATAATAAATTATGCCATGTCTGACTGCAAGGGGAGAGTAGAAGCATGGTAGTAGTGAGGCCTGAGTGTGTTAGTCATAAAAAAAAAGAAAAAAGAAAGTCATTGTGAAAGTGGTATGTGGGTGTGTTTTGAGTATGACAGGAAACTGGTTTGGGTGTTTAAAAAAATAAAAAAAAACTTCCTTCCCTCCACAACTTCACACCCCCTGCACTGATTTGCAGAACAAAAGCAAGGACAATTCAGGATTCTGTGGTCCAAAGAGTAAGGGGGAAGCAGTAAAGCCATTGACTGGCCCAACACTGAGAACAATCAGGGTCCACTGGCTCTTTGCTTTAATGACAGTGCTGTGATGACAGTGCTCATTGGTTCAACAACTACAGTGCAAAGGGTTAGGTTAAAAGAAAAACAATTATTTGTGGAGTTGATGATGATTACTTGTTTAGGGAAAATAAGGGTGTTGGGTTACAGATAACTGCAGTAAAGCTGAATCTTTAATAGAGATTTCAGTGGCACGGTCATTCTGCACTGAACCACCAGTAACTAAAGAGAGTTTTTACAAAACTCACACCATATAAAATTACTGCAATTATAGCGAAGTTTTAGAAATGTGCGTAATCAAATAAAACTGTTTTTTATTTACTATGCTATTAAAGTAGGTTGTAAGTTTAGGAATGCAGTTTCCCTGCAGACTGTGGAGGGGGTTTCAACAGGGATTCACCAGTTTTTCGGGGGGGGGGAAGGGGCTAATCCAGGAAAACAGAAGGAAGGAATGTGGTGGGGGGTGGAGTGTCTGTGTGAGCCCACCATGGGGCCCCGAACTGTGCTGCTTATTCTTCTGGCTGAAACCAGAGCAGCCTGTCTATGTGCACAGGGTTGGGAGGAGTGGCCGGAACTGTCTGGACATGCCTGTGAAAACACACACACACGTCATACATATTATACAAACACACACTCGTTGGCCTTCTCATGAAAGTCTACTCCGACCACTCAGGCACTTACTGTTGACACATCCATGTCCTCTGCATGACTAGCGTATGCATAAAACAGTTATCTAACATCTAGTGGATATTTAAAATATTTCAAACCTGATAGAATTCAAGCGTCACAGAAACAGCAAAAAAAAAAAGGTTGTGTGCTGAATTCACTCAGAGCAACTGGTGGGATGTAGACTTTAGATCACTGTTCCCTCATCAACACTGTAGGTTTGTGAGCTTACAGCTGCACTAATCAATATTTTTATTCTAACAACGGATCAAATGACTATGTATAATGTGAAAGTTGTCTCTCATAGTAACCAACCCACAATTAACGTGCAATCGCCCAACTTTGCAGTCCCTCTTTACAGCTTTCAAATGTATTTATTTTTCTCACCACTCTCATCAGCCCTGTTACCGGCCACAACAGGCAGCTGTTTTCAGCCCAAAAGCTCTGAAAACCCCCCACCCATATGCCACCTGCCCTGCACCAAACAGCAGAGAGATAATGTTAGCGACTGGCTGGTTTTCATAGTGGAGCATTTAGCAGCCAATATGTCCGTCGGGAGCTGGCGTAACAGAGCTAAAAAGAGAGTGAATATTGGACATACATTTGCCAGGTGATTAGAAACACGACTCTAAATGAATGATACTCTGTGTCTGTGTAAACAGTCAACTCTTTGTTAACACCATCACTACTAACTATCAAATGTGATGAAGTCACTGTTGTTGTTACAGCTTGTTCTACTGCCCTAAAGTGGCCAAAACAAATCAATGCAGCTTTAAAGTTTTTGATCTCCGGTAGTGAAATGGAACAGTAAGTATTATGTGTGAGTGAGTTTGTTTGGTTTGTCTTACACATTCTTGTCAATTGTTTCACACTATTCCACCGGTGGACAGTTAATTCATCATATTCACGTGACTGACAGCCATTTTCCTCTGACGTCACATGGTGGGAAGCCCAAATGCTCAAATTAAAGGTAGCTAATGGGTCATGAAGTATGTTGTTTTACCTTGAAATATGGCCAGATGTCCCTACGGATTTTCACTATCCGTTGTCTTTTCAGTTCTGATCAGTCAAGCTATTAAACGTAAACAATGCACGTTTCATAATGTTGAAGATAATGGCATTGCAAATATTTTATGAGGAAGGAAATATATTCACCATGTTTGTACGAGCTCAAGGATTCATACATTGCGTTTTGGGGAGTAACAATAAATGTAAACATAGCTTTTGTTTGTTTGTTTACAAGAAAACTCCACAGGGCATCTTTAGCCCAAAATATGAGCCATACACACCCGCAACACACACTCTCACAGTTAAAACGATTAAAGCAATACCGTGGAGAAGAAATGAGGCAAAGCAGTGTGCATTCTCTCTGGATTTTATTCTTTAGGAAGAGTTTTGTTTGGAATTACAAAATGCACTGGTAGAAATAGCAGTGAGACAGGTTGAGAGTGCGACAGATAAGAGTGAGAGACGGAGTTAGAGAGAGGGAAAAAAGAGGGAGTGAGTGGGAGGTCAAAGATTGCACAGCCAGTTGTAATGAGTACAACATCAGATTTGGCTAGCTTCTGCACCCCCTGACCCCCACAAAAAAAGTAGAAGGGAGAATACACCATCTTCTGAACTGTACTTTCTTTTCTTTGTACGTATATATATTTTTTCTTTGTTAAAAACAGTTCTTTTTTGTGGTGTCCTGAACATGGTTGTGTTGTGCCTCAACCTCATGTAACAGAAGAAACAAACGAGACTGACTCTCACCAAAGTCTCTTTTGTGTTTTTATTCTTTAGACATTTTTTTGTTGTATTTTTTTTTACCTTTTTTGTTCTCAAAAATAGAAGGAAAAAAAGGAAACGTTGCTTTTTAAAAACATCTATCTATATATCTTTTTTTTATTCCTCTGAATTCATTAATCTGCTTTTTCTTTTATGTCCTGAAGATGACTGTTAACCCACGGTGTGGCATGCACATAGCACATGCATTTCTGGAACTAGATATTTTTTCCTTTTTTTAATCTTTTGTACTTAAAAAAAAAGTTGTTTTTTTTCTCCTCAGTAGCGGCTTTACATTGCTTTTTGAAGACTTTGTGTAGTTAATCAGCGTGTTAGTGGACTTCACTGCAGCATAGACACAAAGATGGATGGTGAATGTTCGGGGCTTTGCATGTTTCATTCAGGGGGTTACTGGCATCACACACACACACAAACGCGCAGAGTTGAAGATTGTTAACAATGATTTGACCAAAAACATTTTAAGATTTGAAAATGATTTCTGGAGACAAAGAATAGAAAGCAAAGCAAGCATAGAAACAAACATTTATCAGAAACACACTCACCCATGTACATACATACACACACACACACACACACACGCAAAAACCCAGTTACACACACCACAACCAGGAGCTACATACCTAGTGTGCTTTCTGATTTTAAGTGTATTGATGTGAAAAACTTGTCTGTGACATTCCACTGAGGTTGGAAAGACACTAATAGGCAGTTTTTTTTTCTTTTCTATTTTTTCGGTGCATTCTCTTGTCAACATGTGATAGGCCTCCAGGTTAAAACGTAGGTCAAATAAATAAAAAAAACATAATGCTGGGGCTGACAGTGGTGTGCGTTAGTGACAGGTGTTAGTTTGAGGCACACAGAGAAACACACAGAAAGAAATTGAAAGATATATCTACGAGTGCACACACAGAACACAGATGTTTTTCCAGGACCATGACAAGGCCCAGACATCTTTTCTCCAACCCATCTGAACTGTGCGACTGTGCAATTCAGTCACCTGTGTTTACGCGTGGTGAACACAGACAAGGTGGTCTAAGCGAGAGAACGAGCTAAACTGTATGACAACTCTGAATTCAGAAGTGAAGTAAAGGGAGCCGTACAAAAACTAGAGGGACATTGTTTGTCATACAGCGCCACCAGAAGGTCACAAGTGGCGGTGGAACTCTGTTTCAGCATCTGCAGGAGAGAAGACTCATCCAATTCAATGTAAGAACCTGTAAGGAACTGCTGCATTTGACCAATGTTTGTGTCAATCGAATTTCAATCAAATTCACCAACTGTCTAAATTCTAAGGACTGCTTTAGCTAATCTGTCTTGTGTTTACCCTCCTACAGAATCACTCTCCCATAATGCAACTGTGTTTTAGAGCTCCACCTCAGGGTTGGAAAAATGATTAGCTGAGCTCAGCAAAACATAGAGAACAGAATAGAAGACCAAACATGGAGAATCTGTCTCATTATCACGATCATCATGATCATTATAAGTTATTATATCATCTGTTTATCTGTTATTACACTCAAGAACGAAGAAAACAAAGATGAAGAGTTTCTCTCCTTTCTCCAACTTTCTTATTGGTCTCTTTCTCTCTGGTGTCTGTTTTAACCCCAAACCCTGGAAGACTTAGAGACGTTACTGATTTGTCGGATTTATTTACCAATACGGACATCCACGTCTTCTATCCACTTTACCCTGCTTCCCAGTATATCATTTAAGGATTATCACCTTAGTTACAAAAAGTTACTTCCACAAAAACGATGTGCAATTCCAGCTGTATCGGTGGCAGGCATCTGGCACAGAAAATGCAGACAAGCAGGCAAAAACTAATCATGTTGTTCCTTCTAGATATAAATCCCTATAGCCTTCTGTCACTTGATTTTAGTGTAAATGAAGGTGCAGAGAGAGGAATGTCATACAGAGGAGAGAGAGAAAGAGAAACAGAAAGGCATTTTTACTAAAAAAGAGAGAAACCATAAAGACCACAACAGAAATGATCAAGTAAAACTTCCCCCCGCATACAGTAGTTTCTCATTGTTGCTATTATTATTATTTTTTGTATCATTCATGCAGGATTCCACAGGGTGTACAACTCCGCAAGTCTAAAAAACGAAGCTGTGTGGGGTGCAACAGAAGATTCAAGCTTCAATGTTTTGAACAAGTAGAAGAGAAGGAGGAAGAAGAAGCAGGAATAGAAGAAGAAATACTGCAGAAAACAGTTACTGGTTTGTTTTTTTGTTTCTGAAACCCATCTCCACTTTTTTGTTTTTCTTCTCTCATAGGCCATAGGTTGAGGTCGGTTCAATTGTTCGTTTCTGGGAGGAGGGTGTTCTCCAGGGACGGGGTAAACATCCCCAACTCACCCATCCTGTGCTCTAGATTTTGACAGAGGGACTTGTCAATCCCGTGCAACACTCCCCAACTCTCCCACCCACTTAGCCTTCTCACCTCATATAGGTGGAGGGCTCATTGTCAGTTTTGTTTTTATTTAAAAACACAGATGATAAAACTCATCAATATTCAACTGGTGGTTGGGAGGGTTGGATTTGATTCTTTTTGAGGCTAACTTAACTGAAGTTAGCTTTGAGAAGCAAAAAAACAAAAAAAAAACAGTGGTCATTCTTTTGTCTCTGACTGTAAAATGTCTTTTGTCGAGTCGCAACTCTTGACATCTTGTAAGTGGCTGTAGCTCGGTGCCAGAGGCATAATTTAAGACACACAAAGACAAGTGTCCATCACCCCTCCTACTTGTATCCTTAAAAACTGCAGTTTGAGGTCGGGTTTTTGGCATCAAGAGATGAATGAAACAACAATGCGAGAGTAACGTGGCCTCCGCATTTTTGTTCCATCCCTTTGTCCTGACACCTGCCCCTTCATCTAGCCCACCGTCCCTGGGACATGGCAAGCAGTTGGAGGAGAGGGAAAAATTGAACAGATGAGAAAGAAAGAATCACGGTTTCCCTTGGCAGTCTGTGCTCTAGGTCAGAGCTTTCTATTTTCATCTTTCGGTCCATCTATCAATTCTTTTTCTTCCTTACGCCCCTCCCCCATCCCCAGAGGCTAGCACCAGTCGTCATCCTCCGTCTCGCTGTAGGGTTCATGCAGGCCCTTGCGGGGACCCCTAGGATGCCCAGCTGGAGGGGGGACCTTGTGAGGCCCAGTATGTGGGGGTCCATGTAGATGTGTGGAAGGTGATGAAGAACGGTAGCCATTGGGCAGTCGGCGCTGGGCAGCAGGCTGCATCTGGCCCTGTACAGGCCCAGTCAGGGCGGTCGTGGGAGGGGGCGCATGGTGGACAGTCCTAGGTGAGGTGCGACTGGGTTGTGGGTGTGACGGTGGATGAGGGTGGGGGTTGTTTACAGGGTGGGGCTGGGGTGGAGGGAGGGGATGGGGGTTATGTGGCTGTGGTTGTGGAGGAGGCGGCAGTGGGTGGTTGGCCAGATTGTGGGGGTGGGGGTTTCCACCCTGCATGGAGCTCTGCTCATAGGCAGGTGGTTCATGGTGGGGCTCATAGTCCTGGTAGTCCTGGTTGTAGAAACAGCTATCCCCTTCCACAGAGCCACCTCCTCCACCTGTGTCTCCCCAGCGAGGTGGGGGATGATGACCCTGGCGGGATGTGCCATGATGGGCTGGTGGGAGTACAACGGGGGGAGGGCCCTGGCCTTGGGGAGGCTCAGGAGAAAAGCGACGGGGGGCTGGGGCTGGTGGTCGGCCCTGTGGCCCCCCTGGTGGTGTGGGCATAGCCTTACGAACCACAGGGGAGTAGGTAACATGGGGTCGAGGTGTTGCGGGGGTCTGAGGCAACTGACGACGGCCTCGACGTGGCGTACTGGTCCCCGATGTTGAGGGGACAGGACTTCCGCTGACCGAACTACTGCCCTACACAAAAAGTGAAATAAAGCAAATAAAAAGAACGAACCACAAATTCAACGACAGAACATGTAGAATAAAGTAGAGGATGGGAAAGATAGAGTATAAATCAAATAGAGAGGGAAAGAAAGAATGTAAGATAGAGAGTCCAGATAGAAAAGCAAGAAAAGACAAGAACAAGAACCACAGCAACAATAAGAAGAAAAGCACCAGTCATAATGTATGTGGCGTGGAGGAGAGGTAGGCAGAAATGAAAGGCATCAAAAAGTAACAGAGCAGAGGATGTGGATATAAAAGATGAGATTCCAAACAGCACCATACATAGAGAAGCGACATGTCACGCAGAGGAAAGAAAACAAAAGACAACAGGAGAAAAAAAGGGTAAAGGGTTGATTTCCGAAGCAACATATGTGGTACAGGGTAAATATGGTGACTAAACCTACATTAATGTGGTTTGGTTTAGTATTGTGAGTTAGCTGTGTGTACTGTATCTTATACATGTTGAGTTCTAAAAGGTTTTATAATAAAAAGGCAAAATGGGAGAAATCTATTCTTCCCCAATTAGTCTTCCTTTGCAAGACTTTTCAAGTTCTAACATAAAAATTCAACACGTAAGGCTTAACGATGTGTGTCACGCTAGATCAAACATACTTTTTGTCCTATTTTAATAGGCAATCAAAATTGTTGTAGATTATGTGTTTGGAAAAGAAAGCCATAAAAGAAAAGGTAGTGGGGGTTGGGGTTGGTGGGGGCGTGAGGGAACACTGGCAAGATAGGGACAGCAGTCAGGTACTCAAATATACATTTTTATGCATATTTGTTGGGTTGTTGGAACGGTGAGTTGATTACAGTGATTTCATTTAACAAACATGTACTTTGTACTTGCATGATTATACCACAGTACATATGTTTGGGTGCTTGTAGTCAAACATATATGTACAGTATATATGGATGTACAGAAAGGGCCTATACCAGGCTATTTTCATTTGTGTGTTGTTAAGGACAACAACACATCTTGGCCTCTACTTTGAGGGCAGCAGTGAATATTGGAATAGTCCTATAATAACTTGTGATGTTTCTTTGTCACTCTATTTATTATCCTATCAAATAATAACATATGTTTTTTTAGTGCCCTGTCCAGAGGTACTCCAGATAGCTCAGAGGAGTTCTGTTGGTTGGGACAGGTGGTGGTGTGCTTGTCAAAGTTAAACACCTCGAGAGGAATAACATAAATGGATGATTGCATCAGTTAACCACCATCAAACTAGAGGCCCTTATGTTATACCTTTCAGCATAACACTGAAAATGTGTTCATGCCACTGCATTTTGAAGAACACAAGGTGTGTTGCCTCAAACTAGGCGCCGCGTGTACACAAGTACCCAGAAGCCCACCTGTCTGTGTGTCATGCACTCGCGACCCTCGCTGGGCGATCGTGACCAGCGCCGGTCCCTTTCCCGCTCCCTCTCCCGGTCATGCTCTCTGTCACGGGAGTGCCTGTGCCCGTACTCGCCCCCTCGCTCTGCTACGTAGCGCTCCTTGTCCACAGAGCCGTGGTGGTGGTGATGATGGTGGTGGTGCTTACGGTCTTTGGACCGGCCGCGATCTCGGTCACGATCCTTGTCTTTGGATGTGAGGTCTCCGGACTGGGTGGTTGTGCTCAAGTCTGTGCCCAGGCCTGATGGTGGAGTTCATGGGAGTTGTTATTAGGGTTAAGCGTGGTGAAAACAATAAAGATTGCTATGACATTAGATCACAACACTTAAAAGTAATAGGTACACAACACTGAGTTACCTTTTATGTGTTATTGTTCATCTTTTAAATGTGCACAATTTATTGCAGTGTTCAATACATTTAATTTTTAAAAGGCAAAACTGAATCAGTCGAACCATCATATTATTGCTTTCCATACATATGATGTGTTTCCCAGTGTGACGCCCTGTGGGGTCATGTGTGGGTGTGGCCTATCTCTCTCTCTTCCTTTAAAGAAGGAAGAGCTGATTGCAGTAACTCTGGGAACCTGGGCTAATTATCCTGTAGAGTATTTGAACTCTTTCTTCAAATTCTGCAGGAGGCTGCTGTCGAGGCCAGATCAGACCTCCCTGCGGGCCGGCTCCCCAGTTTCCCCTTTAGTCTGGTTTTCTCTGGTTGGACTATTGCTTTGTGGTATTTATCTTGTTTTTGCATACTACAACACCTTCACACATACATTCATGCAACCATCATCCTGCACAGCACTTCTGAAACCACAGACTACATGCCTCATACTTTAATTAAGTTAATTCGAAATGACTTAATTTGGCTTATTTTTGTTAAATAAACATATGTTATTAACCGTCTACCATGGTGTGTCTCCCTTTTGTTGTGGCCTTTTGAGCCAGGTCATAACACCCAGTATATCAGTGTGTGTGTGGTCATTCACACCTGTGTCAGCCTCGGCGTAGCGACAGAGGGACCTCTCAGACGCCCGGTGACTCCGGTCTTTTCGCCGGTGTCCATGTCTGGAAGTTCTCCCTTCCTCGGGTATTACACGCTCCATATTGTAGTCGTCTGCCCCTCCCTTGTCTCTGTGCCCACGCCCGGACCTGCTGTGGCCCAGCGACGAGGCCGAGCGTTTCATGGGACTGCTGTCACTGATGGTCTGAGAGAGAAAGAGAAGGACCACCGAGGCAGGGAGAGAGAAGGAGAGTTGCAGGGAGAGGTGTTTCCTTCGATTGCCGATTTGGCGTTTTCTATGAGCTATGGGGTTAGAGACACTGTGTATGCATGTATACGTGTGCATGTGTGAGAATGATTCTTGAACTTTATGAAAGCTCGCCCCATTTCCTCCTACATCCCATCCCAAAATGATACACTCCAGCATTAGTAATAATGTCCAAATCATGCTACTTCAGAAATACAGATACGGTATACAGTTTATAGGACAGGGGTCGACAAAAAGTAGCCTGTGGCCCTCGATCACAATTATTTGGCCCCTATATTTTTTTCCCCTAAATCCAACTCCTGTGTCAACAGGAATTAAATGCTCTTAATTAACCATCTGATATTCAAAACGAGGCTACTGAACAGGTTTTAATGTGAACAGCTCCTGGTGCTGCAATGAAGTTTAACAAAGACCAAATAAAAAATAACAGAGGGCTAATAAAACCACATTTTAAATTAAACTATATATTACCTCTTTAATTCAAGCACATATTTAAGTCAACGGTAACACAATGAAACGCCGACCAAACAGGGTTGAATATGTTTAAGGATTCACACCACAGGCACATGTCTCCACTGCACCAGTGCTAGTCCCCCAGTGAACAGTGTTACAAAAAACTCAGGGCTGAAACTACAGTAATTGCCGACCCCTGATACAGAGGAATAAATAAAAAAAGTATATAAGAAGAAAGATACAACAAAAATACAATAAAAGAGATGATGGCAAATGGCCATGCCTTCCATGCTTCTGTAACTTGCTTTATAAAAAAAAGAAGGGAATAGAAGAGTCAGTACGACTGGCAACAGTCCTCCATCCTCACCACCCATAAACCCTGAACATGGCACATTCCAGGCTACACAAAACTCGATCTTCTGATCTGTTTCAGCGTGCTTTCCTCCAGCCATGCAGGTACATAGGGGTTGTCCTGAGTCCTCTATTCACATGAGAACTTCCTTCTGCAGTGCTGAGGCCTCATGCTCTGAGGCGGGACAGCAGGACAGAGCCTATGGTGCCACCAGTTGCTGACCTGGGCATGAAGACCATATCAGGCTACCTCAGTGCTAGATCCTTTTGGAAGCTGAGCTGGCCATTTTTGCAGTTATAGTGTATTAGACAAATCAACTGACAGATGGCCATTTGGCAGATGTATATAAAACACAAGATTATCTGGCCTCATAGGAGTAGCACTGAGAATCCCAACAACACATCCGTTCACACACATATACATAACCAAATCATTTCTCTTTCTGTCTCTCATCACTCTCACACACATAAACACACACCCACTTTAACACATTTCGGCAATTTTCTTGCATGCAGGTGGGCAGGTGTGAATGGAGACTCGGACACAGACAGGGAAACACTGACAACATCATTATAGACGAGCACACAGTCATGAGGACACAGAGCAACAAAGCACAAGCAGCAGCAACGGATGAGAGAGAGAGAGAGAGAGGCAGAGACACTGAGGCCACTAGACAGCGTGGCATAACTGTTAATGATGACAGGGGACGTGCAGAGTTCAGCCCAATCCCAAATGCACCGCGTTAGGTGCATGAGAGAAGTAGCTAAGGGCGCTCAGATCTGTTTGGAGGCTGGGCTGGCATCAGATTTGGTCATGCCAAAAAAAGATTGTACTAAAACATTTTAACACTCCGGAGAAACCCCTGCCATGATAAAAGACACAGCATGGAGAAATGAGGGAAAGATAAGTGTGTGAGAGTAAAAGGGAGAGGAGAGGGAGAAAGAGAGAGACAAAACAGGGAAGACAGGGTACATACACTGAGGGTACTGCCACGTTGTTTCCCTCTCCTTCGCTGCTGTATGAGCACAGAGAAGACACAAACACACACACACACACACACACACACACACACACACACACACACACACAGCCACAAATACACCAAAGGAGCATACACACAGACCCAGGAAGGGAGGAAGAAGTAAAGGAGACAGGAATGGATTGATACAAAATGACAGAGAAAAGGGGTACAGAGGAGCACAAGTAAAAAGCAAAGAGTGTTAGGTGGAGGTTCCACCCAAAAAGAGATGGGGTGCCACAGTGGAGAGAGGACAGAGAGAGATAGAAAGGAGGGACAGAGAAACAGAGTCTAATTAGACACGGAAGCAGCAGTGAAGGTGGAAGAGAAACACTTACCACAGACACTTGGGGGGGTTGGCGCCAAAACAGGGTTATACAGACAAGGTCACCATGAAAATGCTCAATCAACAGCACCACAGTCACAAACGGCAATGACGACAATCAGCAAAATACACGCACAGATGGATATGCATATTCACAAACACACACATACCCACACACACAATTACAATTATATGAAACGGCAGACAACAGAGTGACAAAAAACTGTGTGAGTTTCAGGGTGAGCACAGAAAGACTGCGGAGCACACACATATACACAACACACACACCTGTGCGCGCACACACACACACACACACACACACACTGTCATGCTATTTCCAGTCTTGGTTGAAAAAAAAAAAGCCCCAAAATTCAAAAAGAGTTCAGCACAGGAGCACAAAACCTTTGCTAGGAAGGAAGAGACGGTTTAGTACAAAAACAACAACAAAGGACAAATAAATCAGGGTCTTGACAAAAGAAGAGCAAATAATGGGGGGCAGAGTGTATGTGTGTTAAATATGTGCTTGTGTGTGTTTGAGTGTGTGCATATTTGTATTTATGAATATATTGTGTGCATATGACAACCAGAGCATATGAAACAATATAAAATGGATGGAGTGTGTAAGATGGAAACGGGACATCCACGGTTAAAAACCTTCATGCAGGTGGCAGGATGGTGGGAAGAGAAGAAGACAACAGGAGAAGACGAGGAAAGGAGCAGAAGGTCTGACTTTCCCTCGCTATGGTCGTTTTGAATTTAACTTAGGAAGTCAACATTTCAGCAAAACATTTCCATGTTTTAACCAGAAATATTGTCATGATTGCTTTTAATATAAAAAAGTAACCTTTGCTCAATATCTTACCAGCAGTAGTATGCATTTGTCAATATGGCCTTAATAAACTCTCTCCAGCATGGATTTGAGTAACCAAAGCAATACATCTTTAAACAACAAGTCAGACCTTTCAGAATATGATCTTTTCAAACAAAAGGAGATGAGGAACAGAGAACATGGGGGGGAAATAGAAAGAGAGTGGAAAGGTGAGAATGCTGCTCACTTGGTTGTCGCCTGGGAGGCGGGGCATGGAAGCGGCCCTGCCATGGCCTTCCATTGGTGGAAAGTGCTCAGTATCCGAGTAACCATCCTGCCCCATCTCTCTCATCTCTACCGTCTGCAAACAGAGCAGGAGAGCAGGAGATGGTGTGACGGCTGCCATGAACACTGATAGGGAGTAGGGGTATAGGTGGGAAAGTTGTTATCCAAAGAAAGCAGAGAACTGAGGGACGCAGAGAGGTAAGAGTAGTCAGTGGGAGAATTTGGTGAGTGTGTGTGTGAAGAGGGACTTTTTTTCTCTTTGTTTGTTGTTTTAGTTTTTAAATTGTGCGATGAATGAAACACAAAAGCAATCCAGTGTTAGGGTCTTACGCAGATAAGATCGTGAATATGCTCCAAATAATATCAAATTTTTTATTTACAAAGGTTCCTGTCAAAAACGGAGCTGCAAGCAAATGCAAAGATTGTTTGTTTGACGGCATCTAAGCCAGATGGAGTCACAACAGGAATGGACTTGAGAGATGTGTGGCCCAAAGGCCCATATGTGGCCCAAAGGACAGGTGGGAAAACACAACTGATCAGATGATTGCCATGTGCAGGCGCTGATACACTGTAGGCAGTAAATAAGGTTGTGTAAAAATTATGAATCGTCTTCCTGTACAAATGTGCCAAATTCTATTTTTTTATTTTATTTGAAGAATACCTTGAGAAGTGATGCCAAATCTGGCAGCTGGGCTGTTGGCCTCTTGCTTAGACACACCTCTGTTTAAGTTTGTTTAAATTTAAATTTCAGTCATCAGCTGAGATGGATTGACAGCTATCCCATTTAATAAAAAATTTAATTAAAAAAGCGTTTTTTATTTTACATATCACCTGTTGTTGTTTGTGTTTAATGATTTGATTTCCCTCGTGTCTATGTATCTAGCAAACTATAGGTTATCATTGAAACTAGTTTGAATGAAGCCAACAGCCACTCTCTTCTATCCAACTACTGAGTTTAAACTTCTCCAGACCTCTGTGGATTGATATGGAGAAGTGGCTATGTCACGGGGCTGACTGATACAGAGACCCGTCAGTCCCTCCAGGAGGTCTACAAGCACAGAGGTTTAACAGCATGATGACAGAGACATGAACCACTCTGTAGACGGAGGCAAGATTGACTCTGAATGACATGTGGAAATGTACGGTGAAGTAAAAATTCTGTAAGATAAAAAGAAAAACTTTGTGGAGACAGGTTTGATAGATGGAATTAATCAAAGAAAGTATTAACACCATGTCAATGCTAACTGACGAATTGAGGTAAGAGAGATCGCAAGAGATGAAAATTACCTACTGAGTAGAATCAGCATAGACAGTATGACCTCTGAACTTCTGAACTGTTTTGTGCCAAGGTGGCTTCAGATTACACAGGACATGCTATATTTAAGAATAATGTTGTTTATTTTCACAACTACTGACAAGTGTTCCCAAACCATTAGCATAAGATAATATTGAGTATACTGATTGGACTGGAATGGAGAATGTAAAAACATGAAACAAGAAGCAAGTCAATGCCCTGATCGACAAGATGCTGCTGTATTTCTAATATGACCTCAGTTATAATGAAGGGGAACACAAACCTGATGTCCTTATGCCTTTGGAAGTTATACATAAGGGTGCCCCCCTTTCAGTGGAGAGGGAGTTGCAATCTGTAACTGCATGAAGGTCAGTTCATTTTACCATTTAAGTGTTCTCAATGGTTCTTTGGGAGTTCATTTGGTAGCAATGACATGGAAGTAAAAACAAACGTTGAATGGATCATGTTTTTGAATACTTGTTCACACAAACTCGGTGTGTGTGTGTGTGTGTATGTGTATGTGTGTATGTGTGTGTGTGTGTGTGTGTGTGTGTGTGTGTGCTGTTAGGTGCGAGGTCCTGGGTGTGTGTGTGTGTATGAGCTTTCTACCTGAGAGTTGGTCATGCTTCCCAGGCCATCCTCAGGGTGACCCTCAGGGCTCCAGCTGCCGGCCTTCTGGGACATCTCCTGAGCACGAGCTGTCACCCATGAATGGCTCTCCGGGACCCCCCCCTCCACTGGCCTATGACACAAACACACACACACACACACACACACACAAACAAACCGTCACAGACAGATCTTCCTTCACTGTTCTGCTTTTAAGAAACCACCTCCTGTAAAGTCAAACATGCCAACAATCTGCCACTCACAGGTTGTTGACAGTCTCTGTTGTCTCAGGTGGAGGGAGTGCGTTGTTAAGTCCCGGACCCCCATCCTGGGTGGGGGAAGGTGGCTCCACGCGCTGAAACAGTAATGGCGTTCGATTCTGTGTGAGATATACAACATGGCCGCCGCCAGCTATCAGGCAGACTGACAGGGAAATGGAGGGAAGGGGGGAAGAGCAGGTACAAAGGGGATGCAGAGAGGGATCTGTTGGCTGAAGCAAGGTGAGGCAAGAGAGGTAATGGAAGAGGAAAAAAAATACGGGATGGAGGGGGGTTCTTGAGCAACTGATGCCCAGCAGCTAGCAGGAGAAAGAGACGGGTGGCATTCTGGGACCTGGCAACCATCTAAGGCATCCAGGTCCATTAGAGTGCTTCCTTAGGTCCAATAAGGAATTGGAATTCACCCACTCTGTCTGGAGCTCAGGGTAGAATCAAAGGGAATGATCAGCAATCATTCAGGGTTTCATCGGATGATAGATCTAAATAGTGGCTGAAGAAAATCAGTAGTGGAATTGAAATGAATAAAGAGGGGCTTTGTTCAAAAGGGGGGTGGAGGACAACATGGCAGATAAAAACTGCAACAATCCTGTGAAGGGGAACATTCAGCAGGTGAAATGCATGATGGGACAAATGCTACATTCATTTTCATTTATTAGTCACCCCTTTAAGAAGTTTCACCAGTACTACCTAATAACCACCTTTCACAATTTCTAAGTGGTCATTAACCTGTTAACACATGCAAGTTATATGAAAATTAACAATCAAAATTTCCATTTAACAATCTTTTGATCTTTGTAATCTTAAAACGAGTCTTTTTTTTTTGCACATGCAACTCTCCGAATGTTTCTGTTGGTCCATGCTGGCTGTATAAACCTGTTAAGGACCATTCAACACAGCAGAATTAATGTGGAGGCTGGTCAGCTCTGTCATTGAAAGCATTCACTTTCTTAACGAGGGGCAGCGTGAACAGTAGGTGCAGCAATATCATAATGCAAATCTAACAGTCCAAGGTTACAAGCATGGGTGATGAGGAGCGAGGAGGTACAGAGTCTTTACAAGCAGTCGACATGGGAAAGAATCGAGCTCAGTGACAGGAGCCATTGCGTACCATCATGTTGAGGCATGGGCACATTAGGGGCTGTGACAACACTTCAGCCTGCTTAAAACCAAACCCTGCAGTCTCTATATAGACTTCTAAATAACTGCAACATGTTTGTATAAATCATCTAGTAAATTAGCATTTAAAATTTTGTTAAAAGCATGAGTTATGTTTTCTGCATCACGCCAATGCTACTGTTACTGTAAAAGCCGGAAGTACCAAACCTTGCCCAGCAGATGGCAGCACTGTTTTTGCTATTTTGCCTTTTTGGTAACTGAATGAGGACTCCTCCCTAGGTCAGTACAGAGGTTGTCACAGCCCAGGCCTATATGAATGGGACTACAGCCCTGCAGCCTTGATTTCAGTGCGTCAGTCTGCCTTCCACTCTAAAGGGTTGGATGCACGCTGAGTAGAGTGTTATTCTCCTTGAGACAGCAGTACCTGCTCATCCCGAAGAGCCTGTGAGCGCTTGATCTTGCTCTGCCGGTAGTACTCCATGATCATCATAGCAGCGTAGATTTTCCCCACTGTCAGGTCTGTCGCTGCTGAGAGAATGACAAGTTACCCTGCAAGATTAGACCTTTTTGGAATGGACCCTGAGCGCGAGGTATGGTAGAAAGGGGTGAGGCATGCACACAAACACAGAAACACACTTGGACTCTCACACACACATGAACATAAAGCAATTAGTCTTTTCACAGAGAGATTGATTTTTTTTTACTTTATCTTTTTTTATTATTATCTTTTTTTTAATTGTTAGATTAACTCTAGAGCAGTTATATTTGTAACAGGTAAAATACTGCAATCAAAGCATCTCATTGTGATACAGATCAAGCATAAATTCATTCGCTCCAGGAATCTGCAATCATGTGATTGCAAGAATCAACACAAATTTAACCAAGTCATTAAAAAATAAAAGGCATTCTATAAAATCTGTGATATCTGTCAATGACTTCTGTGGAGTTTTATGTAAATTATGCTAAATACATAATACATTTCCTAGCTCTTTTGATGGCAAATCTCATGCATTTCACATCCTCAATTATGCCACTAGTGAGTTAGCACCTGTGCATTTGTTCTCAGTGTAATAATATACAGTATTTCTCTCAAGCACAGCCAGCCATATAGTGTACACAGCTGACTCCCTGAAGTGAAAAGACGTCTATAGAGAGTTGATCTATAGTGAGGCACCCTCTGATTTCAGGCACAGAGAGGTGGAGGAGCGGTGTGGTCTGGGACTTGGTGGGTCTATTCTGGTTACTGTAGCTGAAAGAAAGGACAGGACTTAGGATGTTGTGCGTGTGTGTGTGTGTGTGTGTGTAGTTGGTTTGCATCTACCATGCAGCCTGTGCTTTGTCAGTGCTTGTGTTTTTTTTCTTCATGTTCACATAGTCTTCATATAGTTGGGGTATGTGGGTGTGCAGGGTTAATGTGCCTGCTGTATCAGAGGGTGCAGCAGTGAGAGAGACTGGCTGATATAAGCGGTTCCTCGGGTGGCGTGAAGAGAAACATCGTTGGAGCACTGGGCGGCACAGGGTGGCTGCATCCAAGCCACATTGTTGCGCCCCCGCCCACACTCTGCAACTTACACTTGTGTGGCGTAACCAGCAAATCCAGAGTTTTCTGGGAGAGGTTGGGCCAGATCGCCATCATCTCTTTCCTCAGCTCTGCATCCATCTGGTGCTTGTCAATGCCACCTGAGCAGGTTCAACAAACACACACGCACAAACATACAGACACATACGCACATATATAGATACAAGGACATGCATGGCCAAGTACATGGACACGTAAACAAAAATTTCCTCATATACACACAACCGTACACAAACCATTCATACCCATTCAGATTGATACAAAAAAGTATAAGAGAGGACATACAAACATGAAAACAAAGACAAACAGAAGACATATATTTTTATTAGTAAGGTAATAATAATAGATATGATCAAATTATAATTGCACTGATAACTCTACACAAGCAATTTTTAAGATGAAGTGACAGAACCTCGATTCCACCGGATCTCAACCTTCAGTCTCACACACAAATTAGCAACAGGCAACACACACACACACACATCTACTGCCATAGAAAGCACATTATACTTAAGCTACAGTAGGAGAAGCATCAGGAAGAGCTGAAGGTTTCTGGGTTCAGACAGCGCTAGCACTACGGGGGAAATAAGAAAAAGGAGAAGAAAGCATGTGAAAATTGGAGCAAAGGAGGTAGGAGGGATTCCAAACCTTCCGTACCCTTGGCAATCTTGATGTCCAGCGCGGTGCGGATCAACGCCATGAGAGTGGAGTTGAAGTGGACCGTGTTGTCGTCGGCCACAGGCAGATCCATACGGAGCAGTCTCTGTGGGAGAGCCAATCAGGGTGAACAGTGAGAAAATCAGGAAGTAAGTGGGGTGGCCATGTATGTGGAACCTCCAGGTGACAGGTGGGGGAGGGGCATTGAGTTGGTGGCAGGAGGGGGGAGAGGAGAGGGGGTGGGGGGTGGTTGGGTAAAGGAAGTTGAAGGAGCTGTGCATAGCATCTGCAGCAGGCTCTACTGACTTGGTCTGTCTGGCCTGCCTGTAACCAATGGCTCAGACTCAGCACCAGTGTCAAATTAGGCATCCTTGATTTTCAGTGCAACAGATTCACAAATTTTAATCTGTTTTGTTTACCTGTGAGTGCAGAGGTATTAAATGAAGACTTTTTATTTCAGATTCGTCCCTCAACTTATCAATTTATTTCTTGACTGTAATGCTGTCTATGTATAACTTTAGACATCCAAATGACCTCACAGGTTGGTTAAACTGGCAATCTTGAGCCTTCACTGAAGAGACAAGCGGACAGGATGAGCAGCAGCTACTACTATCCAGAGCTCCCCCTAGAGGTTTGGAGGTTCACAGTGAAAACAACACAGACCAGATGATAAACCAATAAACTAAAAACAACCACTGGAGTCCAAGGGAGGGGAACACTTTTGGTTTTCATTTATTGGTTTGATCTTTTATAGGTCTTGTTGGTTTAAAATTGAAACAGACAATAGAAAGACACACACCAACTCACAGATGACAGAGTGACGTTCGTGTGTGTTTGGTGACACAAGACAGCGACAACCCAGACATGCAGCATATCATGCTTTCCCTTACATCCCGATGCATCTTCTCTTTTAATCCATCCATCAAAACTTTTTTTTTGATCTCAATTCCTCCTAACCCTTTTTGCACATCTCACCCCCATGCAGCATGCGATGCACACGCAATATGCCTCACAGGACAAGCAGCTGCACAGCCGTACACAGAAAGCATCCTCTGTTGGCGACATCGAAATGAGTTTGTGGGTTGTTTTAATGTGGCTGTTACTGGAGGGAATAACAAAATTTGTAGACGACAGGGCTAGGCCGATATGATAGAGCAACTGGCTCCATCGCTAATTATCTTTTGACTAATGTGTGAAAAATGGGCACAGACTTAGAGGGTTAATAGGTGAGAGAGAGCAGCATTCTGTGGAAAAAGAAAGAAGAAGAAACCAAAAAATGGCCACGACAGAAGTGTTGTTTCGGTGCTAAGATGCTAAAGGATTGTGGTGAACATAATCCAGGTATATGTAGGACATATGAGTTCAAAAGAAATTTTTCTTCTGCCAGAAAAAAATAGATATGATAAGACTTGAAAGAGAAGGCTTAAGGGAAATATATAGATAAAGAACATAATTAAAAATATATAAGTTAATAGGTTATGAGCTGGAGCATGTATGACCAAAAATAGACAAAAGACAAAACAATGCAAAGAAAGAAACATCACTACATAGTTGGCTGTGTCTGTTAAAAAAGCAGTCCTGCCTGAAGGCTCTGCTGTCTCTCTTCAGGACAGAGAACATTCAGATTTAAAAGCAGTGGAGCTAGATGGGTCATTGTTCTGTGGACTTCTTGGAAGGTCAAAGGTAAGGTTTGGATTTCTCTCATTGGCAAGGTGTTTAGGGAAAATGGTAGGGGAGGTTAGGCATAGACACACAGATGGTGACCTTCTGGAAAATTTTCCAGTAATATTTATTAAGGGGCAGATTAGGATGTCTGGGAAGTTTTGCCAAAACCATGCATGTAACACATGTTAGGTTGTTGGGCAGGGGGATTGAGTGTCTATCTTTTAGTTCAGGGAGGAGGCTTTTAGGAATAAAATGTTGCGAGGGTAAAACCAAAAAGGATGAGGAGAGAAAGAGGCCATCTAATGTAAGGTTGAGGTAAAAAAATAAACACATGATTTACTGTGAAAGAAATAGAGATTGAGGTGGAGAAACCTGGGTCAAATAATACATTTTACTCCACACAGGTGGCAGTCTTAATTTTTTTTCCCTTATTAGTGTAATCAAGTGGAGACAGATTAATGGAGATTTCTTTACAGGACCAGCCTATAAAAGTGAGTTTGGTATACACTGACTGACAACCTCTTATAAAATGCACTCATATTCAAGCACCATCCATATGGAACAGTCATTAGTATAAAATGTCTGTACTATTTGCCCCAGGTCTATTAGAGAAGATGGTGGGTAAAGCAATGGTTAGTGATGGAGTGATCTCCTGTGCCTTCAGGCTGTTTGGCCGGCTGCCCCCTGAGGCTCACAGTGATCTGCCAATGATGTTTTAATGAGACTGTCACGTTGATCACAAGAAGTGTTACACGGATGTGTGGTGACATAAAGGTACATTTGTTTTTATCAATCTGCATATATGTACTCCAATTACAATTTGTGTAAGATCAATTGCGTCTGCAGGTGGTTATATTACAGACAGGGGTCTGCGCATGAGGTTGGTGGTGGGGGTTATCAGCCATGCAGAAGGCGGGTGTTGGAATGTATATATGTGTGGGGAGGGGGAGCAATCTGCAGAGATGGGGGGGGGGGGGGGGGGGGGGGGGGGGGGGGGGGGGGGGGCTGGAAACAGAATAGAACTGCATTGACGACAGAACCAAAGGACAAAGAGAAGATTGGACTTGCAGATAGTAAAGACTGCTTGGGGGCTTGGAGCTGCTTCATGAAGGGTGACAGAAAAATAACTACTTCTGGCAACCAAAGGCTCTCTGAGGAAAACACATCACTGACACAAGCCCTTCTGCTCTCTCTACCATTAGAAATATCACATAATATCTATGTGCAGGTTGATATGACTTCATTGTGTGTGTGTGTGTGTGTGTGTTTGTCTGCCCCATCCACAGGACGGAACGAGTCAGAGGACATAAGTCTAGAGGACCTTCCAAGCCCTTCTGCACACGCATGTTTCTGTGTAAGAGTGTGTGTGTTTAGCAGCACCTACATGTGTGAAATGTTTGTCTAATTAAGCAATATCTGTAATGTTTTTGGTACTTAGATGTTTAAATAATTGCATACACACGCATACATGTTACTATCACTTTAGCTGCAGAATAACATCACACTGTTGATCATAATGTGTATGGGATATGCATGTTTGTGAAAGTGACGTACACGGTGCAAACGAGCTGAGAAGGTCCCTCTTCTCATCCCCTCCTGTGGATACCCCCCCCCCCGCCACACCTAAACTGTGCCCTAATTGTCTTGCTACCTCCGCCCACCAATCCCACACCACCACACAACTCCACAACACTGACCAGCCCACCCCCACTTTCCACGAAAAGAAACAGAAACAGAACCAAAGAAACAACGACACTAAAGTTTACACCACGTTGAGCATTTAAATCCATGGCCCCTCCCTCCTGGACCCCACCCACTCCCCTCCCCGACACCCATAGGAGACTCAGGTGAAGATGGGGTCCTTTCTGACCTTGTAGGCCACCCGTGCTGGACACCTCTTCCCGAGGCCTAGTGGAGGACACATGTGCCTCAGCATGTCATACATTTCCCTGCATCTGATCCTGCCACTGCATCATCAGCCAGTGCCACCACCCCGTTAACAAATGCACAAAGAAGGGAGAGATGGAGAGAGAGAGGGAGAGAGAAGACGGGAAAAAATATGTAGTGAGAGAGAGACTGATTAGAGAATAGACTTGAGGATCAGTGTCAGAGATTGAGAGAGAAAAGGAGAGTAAGAGAGAAAAAGAGAACAAAACAAAGTAAAAGAACAAAACAACAGAAAGACAAGGTTATTGGCCTGTTTTGGAGAAACTGTGGCTGAGGGGCTTCTCTATGAGCAACAGTACTCTCTAACAATTTGTCAAAAAAAAGAGAGTACATAACAGATGAAAGAGGGAAGGGAGACAACAGGAGGAAGATTAGGACTGAAATTTAAGAAGTAAATGTTCTAGTATCAGAAGACAATTCTGTGCAAGCAGGACAAATATATGTTTGTGTGCGTGTGTGTGTGAGTGTGTTTGTGTGTGTGTGTGATACTGTGTTTGCACAGAGGAGCAGGGCCGAGCTTGACAGCAGGGACCAAGCTGCTCCTGCTCCGATCAGGAGAAAGGGGAGGAAGAGGAAGGGGTGTCAATGCAGTTTCTGTCTTTCCCCCAACCCCCAAAAACCAAGAACAATGCAACACTACAGTGGGCAACCGTAGCTTGCTACATTATAGCCATGGCTCCACAGCAAGCAAAACAAAAGAATATTCAGAAAAAAAAGTTTTTGTTTTTTTTACAGTGTGGTAAAACATCTTAATGTTTTTTTTTTTTCATTTCGCTAAGTGCATTTCACATGCTTCTCTGGGTGTCTGCATTGTCCCGCACATTCTCTCAGCAGGTCAGAATGCAAGTCGATAATGGTGGAAAAGAAGTTGTAAAATTGAAATGAAAACGAAAAAAAATTAAATAAAGCGGCATTCACTCCATTCCTGGATGCTGTGGTTGAGAGATTTTGTTTGAATGGAAGTCAAACCTTGCAGGCCACCCTATGGGGGCATTTCTTGCCTAAGCCGAGAGGCGGGTCGATAACTCGTAATAAACTGTACATGTCCTTATAATGAATGCGCCCGCTGCAAGAAGAATACAAGGGAGTTAAGAAACACACGCGTACACACAGGAAAAAACAAACATACACACACATCCAGAGAGAAGAGAGAACATTGGGAGGAAGAGCACAAATTTGACAAATTCACAGTATCTGAAAATGCTTAACAATTTCTTTACTGTACATTATAGACTCACACAGACTGTAGTAACATCTGCACCTATGCAAACTCACACACTCTACACACGTCACATATTGCTAAATGTGGTACTTAGCACTGCCAATACGGTTTAACTTTTAACTTTTTCTTTTTATTCTGTTGTTTTTTTCTTTCTCTTACTCCTTGTCCTTAGTTCGACAGCCCTTTCTTTCCTCTCTCCAGTCCAACTGGATGTGTTCATGATGTAATTAAGGAATTGCAAACAGAGTGGAAAAGCATGTGCTTGGTAAACAGCTACATGCTTAATAGCTGCTTGTGTTGGGATCCCCTCCCTCTTAAATATATGTATCAGCCTGAACGGCTGTGTTTTTGTTCCCTGTCCTCTTTTTCCAGTGCAATGGTGCCCATGTTATAGTCAGTAAGGTTGGGTTGGAAAAGGGAATTTTCTCACAATGAGCAGCAAAGGTAACAGTTGTCTGCAGCATATTGTAAACATACAATTATAAACATTTCTAAAAGAAATTCTATTGATTTCTAAGGTATACAAACCATAGAGTTTAGCCTTTGAAAACCTGTACTCAATTATTTAAATCTCTCTCTTATATTGTCACTTTACATTTATCATTCACATTTATTCATTTAGCTGACGCTTTTATCCAAAGCGACTTACAATTGCTATACATGTCAGAGGTCGCACGCCTCTGGAGTAACTAGGGGTTAAGTGTCTTGCTCAGGGACACAATGGTGGATGTCTCACAGTGGGAATCGAACGCGGGTCTCCCACACCAAAGGTAAGCATCTTATATATGCGCCATCACCACCCCATCATTATCATTGTTTTCAATCTTTTATCTATGTTTCCTGTTAATTTGATCCATTCCATCCTTCCATTCACTTATTTCTTCTCCCTTTTCCTTTGATTTCCCACGTCTCCCTTAGAGCAGTCTATGTGCAGTCTACAAGACAAGAGGGCAACACACAGGCGCTGGAATACAGATACTATGAAACGCAGCATGTCTACAGAAGACATTTAAGAGCTGGACAGGGGAGCTTTGTTTGGAGTGTAGACGTTGCCACATTCAGTCTTTTTTAGCAGTATGCAGATTCCAGAAGGGGGGAGGTATTTCAGGAGAGTTTACAGAAAAGAGGAGGAAGAGGAGGAGGAGGGAGGGGTTGTACGGTGTCAGAGGGATAACCAGATGCCTGATAAGGTTATACTCATATCCATTACAGCCCCCTTGCAGCTGTTTAGCTAGAAAATTCTGCTGTACCAGCTGACACTTATGCTTAGTTATTGTTGTTTGTCAATTTTTTGACTATTTGTAGACCATTTGAAACACTTTGTACTGATGTTTTGCACAATAAATAAAAACACAGTTACAGTATTGTTGAGAAGTTACTGATTTCTTCGCTTGGGCCTTGCTCTGTGTGAACAAGCATATTAAAACACGCACAAGGAATATACAGATCTTAAGTAATGTCTTTGTGTTTTCACATTGACTACTGGTGCAAACAAAATATGATTTGTTTATGGAGATAACTTTTGTTTTCACTATGTCATTAGGTAGTCACAAAAGCTGTATCGTGTCAATATCAAAGCCTGACAAATTACAGTTGTGTGTACGTATGTGTATGTGCACCTGAGTGCATATACATTACCACTCACCAGGCAGCAGGATCATACTCCGCCCATATCCTGACATACTCATCCAGGTGGTGAGGTCCCAGTATGGATGAATCTCTAGTCAGGTACTCAAAGTTGTCCATAATGACGGCAACAAACAGATTCAGCATCTAGACATGTGCACACATGAACACATACATGAACCGAGCTGTAACTAAGAGCTGCAGAACAACCTTAGACATCGAAGAAGGGCATATCGCTCAGTTATTCTTTAGACTACATTTACATTACATTTACTCATTTGGCAGACACTTTTATCCAAAGCGGCTTACATCTAAGGAACAGTCTACAAGCATCAATAAAGCATCAAGTCAGTAAGAGATCTACAAGTTACAATAGATACTAGTAAGAGAAGCAATAAATACTAGTAAGAGCTAATAGCACGTATGGCATCAATGGGATAAATACCTAGGGAAAGAAGTAAAAATTAACAAAATAGTGCAGTCAATACAAGTGAATTGTAAAGAGATGAAGAAAAGAGCAAATTCAACAGTTATCTTTGTGTGCATCTCTCTCCAACACACACTCGCTGCTGCTGCAACTGTACTTCGTGCGCCTGGATGCAGCAAGTTTTAGTTTTTCTATTACAGTTTGTATTTTCAAATTAACAAAACATTTGGCCTTGATTTAGCTCCATAAGGGCGAAGATGAGGTCTGTCGGAATATGTAGGTGGAAAGAGAACAAAAATATTCTACTTAAGTAAAAGTACAATTACTTTGATGAACTTTTACTTAAATACAAGTAAAGTTACTGGTATAAAAATCTACTCAAGCAAAAGTAAAAAGTAGCTGATTTAAAATTTACTCAGAGTAAACATTACTTAGTTACTTTTTTTAACCTAAAATAATTGGCATATTATTGTTTGATATGTTCAACTTTCGCAAAATGAACATTTCTATTAGCTTATATCAGGGTGAACAGACTCCTAAAAACGGGGTAGGCCTAAATCCATAAGGATAAATCTACAGAGGTTACTACATAGGCATACCTAACTACAAAATGCTCAGCCAAGGAGGCAGTTCACTGAGGAGTGATGGTTAAAATGTGTAATTGTAAATGTAACTCTGATTGGCATGATATATTAATAAACCTGGTTTGATGCTATTATGCAGCTGTGCCGTTATTGTGCAGTTACTGGTGGTAACAACAGATGACCACAGGGCACAGAAGTCTGGGGCAGCTAAACAAACTATTGTTGGGCAGTTATTGGTATTTTCCATTCTTATGTGAGCACTCATGATCTGACTTTATGCTGTTCGCAAGCAGCTCTTTATCTAACAGCTCACGGTGTCTGCTCCTGACTGTTGCATTACTCACTGCAATATTTCAAACTGATCCGCTTTCAGAAAACCGTTGAAAATGGCGGTTGTCTTTTTGTGTAGACACGTTTTTGATGAATGAGAGCGGTCAGCGCTAATCTCACTTACAATTGCATTTCCTGCGACTACTTGAAAATAAAGGTCAACTTGTTGACCAGGTAAAGATCCATAACTATGTTTTCAGTGGTGTACCTTATATAATAAACCGTTATGTTTTTATTACCTTAGAATGAGCCATTTATATCTACATAACCACAGGTCCCACTTCCATTGACATCGCCACGTTGCGTCGTCATGTTTCTATAGTATCTGAAAACGGACAAACAGCGCTACAGAGCATTTTTCGTCACTACGTTCTTCTTATTCTACTTCTGGTGGAATTCAGGCAGTGTAGACACCCATCACCACGTTGAATACGTACGTTAGAAGAAGAAGAATTAGTTATAATATACTGCAGGGGTTGGCAAATAAGTTTTGCATTAGAGCAATATTTTCAATGGTTAGATGGTGGGTGAGAATATAAGCCATAATATCGACTTCCATTAAAATGGTGTTTGGTTAGCTCAGTTGATAAAGTGCAGGACTTGTGCCTTTGGACATTTTTTTTTCTCTCTTTAACAAATGGATTCTGCATCGACTGTTTCTTACATTACGGGATGTGCTGCAGTGTTTGTGTTTCGGTGTTTGATCTACATCCGTCAACCTACAGACGCTTTTTCACATACCCCAGTATCTCCAGGCAGAGGACATTTAGGAGAATCACGCTTTCTGATGGCTCTTTCAGAGGTGTGTCAAGCAGGCAACAGACTCTTTTAATGTCGTTCACAAAGTAAAAGCTCAGTTCAACTCCAACAACAGCATTGCAGTAAATGAGCTTCTCATGGTTTTATTTTGTAGGTAAAACCACTAAAGAGGAAGTGATTATGTGAGTAACTGTTGCTGTCATGACTGAGATCTATTTTAGCATTGCTATCAAAGTATTCATTTATTTATATTTTTTGTTGCTATCCTAGCATCGGCCCAGATATTATTGCTGGCGGGCAGTTTTGGCGATGGTCCATAATCACAGAGAGAATGAACGTGATTCCCTTGACAAGGTTTGTGTAAACTTTATCTAATGTGTGGTTTATAATGGACTGTGGTGCAGAAACAGTGATAATGTTTCACACTCATTCACATTTTCCATGTTATCTGTCAGTGGCCAAGTCACAATAACATATAGTTTTAATACATAATTAAGTAAATATAATTCTTATTAAATATACCTAAAGAAACCTCATTTCTTGACTGGCTTCTCTCTGCTGTCTCAGAAGAGACACCTTTTGTGCTGTGTCAGCCACTGTAGCTGTCCTACGCTCTTTGAAAGGTTAGTGGGCAGTGGTGGACTAGACAGATGGTTGCAATTTACAACCCTCACCACTAGATGCCACTAAATCTTAGACACTGAATCTTCAAATGCTTTTAATGTGAAGCTGCAGCAGCAGGAAATGTTCAGTTTGCATTTGCAGTAACTTTATACAGCATTTTTCACAGCTCACACTGCATTATGGTTCTCTTGCACTTGAAGCCAAAGTGGTAGCATGTTTTTCCTGCACTTTTTTTTTTTACTCAGTAGTGGATGTGATTGAAAATGTAGCGAAGTACAATACTTTAAACACAACATACTTAAGTAAAAGTAAAATTATAGATTAAAAAACTACTTTAAAAAGTACAAGTACACAAAAAACTACTCAATTACGGTAACATGAGTAATTGTAATTTGTTACTTTCTACCTCTGGTACTCACCAAGAATGAACAGAAGAAGATGAAGGAGACAAAGTAGAGGTAGGCAAACTGGCTGCCACACTCTGGGTCTGGATTCCCTGACAAGGGGTCACACACCTTACCCCCCAGACAGGCCAGCATGATATCGTGCCATGCCTCTCCCGTGGCACTCCTAAAATACACAAAGACTAGAGTATAAAGTGTGCCAAAACAACTGGTTTCAGAAGGTTATTCAAAAATCCTAGTGTGTTTAGATGACAACAATGTTTTGCAAATAAACACTGTATATATAGACAGATTCTCACACACATGCACACACAAGTACCTGAAGAGAAGCATGAGAGCCTGTACGAAAGTCTGGAAGTTGTTGTGCTGGTTGATGGCACTGTCTGATTCTTCGTCCAGAGCAATATTCCCAAAAAGCTGTTGAATACATCATAACGTTAAGACTGAAAATCAAACTATAACTGCTCATGATTGACAATTTTGGCCTTTAACAGTCTAAAACCTTTACTGCACACATGCTATAGCCACCACTTCCATAATCATCCTCCTCCTCCCGCTATGCAACAAATTTTTACGACTGTTATCATCATCCTCGTTCTCCTTCTCTACCTCATCCTCCTCCTCATCATCATCATTATCCTATAAAATATATTTAATATTTCCCAAAAGCACTATAGCAATTACTAGGTTGAGGCGCTCACCCACCTGCATCCCAATGATGGCGTAAATGAAGAACAGCATGGCAATGAGGAGGCAGACATAAGGTAGTGCCTGAGGAAAGACACATTCATCGTTTGGTATTAAGTTTGATACATATCAGGGCACTATGAATGGTATATGAGCCTGCACCTAGCATCTATATACACAATAGTATGTGTACTGTGTAAAATCAATAAAAATCTAAAAATATTAATACATGATTTTTGAGCATGTTATGCATGTATATTTGAGTGTAAACCTTAAACGACTGAACGAAGGTCCAGAGCAAGATGCGAATGGTTTCTCCCTGTCTCAGCAGCTTGATGAGACGAGCTGCCCTGAACAGCCTCAGGAAACTTAGGTTGATGAAATTATCCTACAGTCCAGACACAATATAACCACAGAGAAAGGGAGACAGAAAGAGAAAGAGAGAGACAGATAGAGAGGGAGTGTAGAAAGGATTATGATTGGAAGTTGAAGTTGAAGATATGAAGGTATAGAAAAAGTGAAGAATAGACAAAGGTGAAGGGGTGGGGTGGGGTGGAATAAACGGAAAGAGTAGTTAGTTGTAGTGCAAAGTGTGCAAACAATTTTCCTTTAGACAACCAAAACTTAAAAGAATTAAGAAAAAACAGTCAAACTCAAAACTGAGGGAGATTCAAACTCAATACAAATAAGAGAATCAGGAGCCAAACAAGTCAAAGCAAACCAAACTCAAATCAGCAAGGCTCCAACAAGCTTTTCATATCCATTAAGTTAGGCAAAACCAAACCATACAACACAGGGGAAATCATCCAAATCTAACTAGTTCCATCCAATTGGGTTATTTAGTAGTAATTGTGGTAGGAATGGTGAGTAGTTAAAGTGCAGGGATGTCAGGACGTTCCCTTGGAAGACAACCAAATGCACTAATTCTCTCAAGGCAAACTATGCACTATTTTAAAATGAAGCAAGCCCTCAGCATGCAGATGTGCACTAAGACGAGGCAAACCGGTAAAGCTAATGGCAGTTGATGCACCATCCAACAGGATTGGCTACAAGTCATGTGACATCCTGTAAAGATGACACAGCTACATAGCAGCAAGACGGTGGTTGAAGGACCAACTAAGGTTATTGTATCTTATATTCATATATTTTCCATCTCATCAGTGTGATTGTGTGCCTTAAAAACTGTGTTTTAAAGTTGGGCTGAAACATTTAAGTGGCAATTACAATTGATTTTTGAATAGGAAGCGTATTCATTTTTCTTTCATAAAAAAAAAAGATCTATTTATGTGAAATTGGTAATGCAGAGTTCTTCAACCACGTACGACAGTAAAAAAAACACGGAAAGATTGCAGTTGAAGTGCAACTGAGGTGCTCAAAAGGGGCTGGCAGCAGGCACATGCAGGTTCCATCTACAATACAGCATGTCTCACATTGCTCTGTGTATGTGTGTTGTGAAAATAAAGGGTTCCTGCCAAAGACATGCAAAGGGCTGCATGCATCACTTGTTCTCTCTGCCAGGGGCAAAGCTTTTGATCCACTCCGTTACTGGAAATGCTCTCCCAGTCACTGTTGTGTTTGTGTGTGTGTGTGCATACTGTATACAATGAATGGCTAATCTCAACGGATAGATGCAGCAGTCTAATCCAGTTTATATAATCCAATCCTTCACAAACTGAACACTAGTTCTCAGTAAAGGACGGTGTGGGTGAGATGTATGGCTAAATTAAATATGTAAATTGATACAGTGACTGGTCGAGAGGTTAACTAACTTGGACAACAAATGAAAATTTTTACAAATTTAGTGCTCACTTAAGAGTCGAGGGTTGGGGGTGGTGGGGGTCAAGCAAAACATGCACATTTCACAACTATAACATTGGCCGTGATGCAGTTAAAACAGATGCAGTAAAATAAGATCTCCAAAAAATTACAAACCATCTACATGTAGATGTTGCAGACATATGGTTTATAGCGGCAAATTTTTGGATATTTGGTTGGTTCGAAGAACAACCAGAGAGATTGACCAAGCCAGTAGTCATGGGTGGACACAGAGGATTCATAGTGCATTTTGATTGGACGGAATCGCAGGAAGTAGTAGGTGTTGGGGGGAGAAGGGGGTGGGGCGAAGTAGATTACAGTAGATCGTCGTTAAGTTTGTGGACGATTTAAAGAAAGCATGTAAAAAGATAAAAACAAGAAATAAATCAACAGTCATTACAGAGACAAGTTAGCACAGCAGCAAGATTCTGTTTGCAGATTTTCTACATCCATAAATGTAGCAGGGATACCAAGGATTAAGACAACAGGCGATTGTTGGAAACAACCAGTAAGTGAAATATTTACTAGAATCTGTCTGGAGAATCAATCTAAGCCTTGAGAGGGCTTGAATCATTGGTATCCCTTGCTTCCTCAGACAGAACTGGTAGGTAAAGTGTGTAGGTCACAGCACCTGATAATGGCTGTCCAGCTCTTGAATATGTTCTGGCAAGTACTGTACAAATTTGACTTTATCATTCTTGGTTATACCATTTTAAACTGCTTTGGATCAAAGTCATCCAAGAGAGATCTACATGTCTTAAATACAGTTTATGTATTGCATTCCTACCAGGTCTACCAGTAATTCAGCATGTGTTCAGCACTTTAAGGCAGCTCTTAAAGTGAGTTCAGACAGAACACAAATACATTTTCACTGCATGTTAAAACAGGCAATGTACCAATTGTTCGAGTGAAATCTCTGAGTTAACAAACAAGTGTGTGTGTCTCTGATTTCTTCTCTCATCTTTGTACATATATGAAGTAGAATTATCATCTAAAAATCCTGTTCTGTCTGAATTCACCTTTAATGTCTAAGAAAAAAAGGTTTTAAAAATAACACTCTCCCCAGATATATGTACTTACAATTACAAACATGTGCAGATATATGCTACCTTATTATGGCAAATAAAATAACCTCTGTTTTTTGAGTGATACTCAGTTCATGTTTGTGTTGGTTGGTAAAGCAAGCTCAGGCAGCCATACTGGACGTCTTATTTTGGGAAAGAACAGCTGAAACAACTGTGAGTGTATTCGTTAAGTTAAAACTTTATCTAAACTAGTGCTGTTTTTAAGTGATGATGGGTGTCACCACATTACATAACAATACATCTTACCAAGCCAGAGAAGGTGTAAATATCACGTTGCTTAGGTAGCTCAACAAACTACCTGGTCATCTTATCATCACACCCAAAGCAATTAAGTACACTGTGTAGAAACAATGTAACTCAGGACACGGAATCTAGTTAATCAGACCACTCACGTTTAGCTATGATGTTAAAGAATGGACCCATTACTGTAATTTATGATATAAGAAACATATTTCTTTTCTAATCCATAATTGTTTTACCTGATTGTGCACAATCAGATATCCTATGGACCTTTAAGACTTCAGCTGTGGTTACTAACAGATGTCTGACACAACTGCACAGCCTCTATTGGCCACCTGAGATGCAATCTAATAATATGATTGCCTGTTAGGTTGCTTTCAGAAGCTGTTCACTGGCTCGCTACAGAGTACCAGCATGCTTCCTGCCTTGCTTTCAGTGGCTCAGTGCTGGCTAGCTGGAGTCTGGTCTCTCCTCGTCCCACCAACTGGGACAATTATATAAGACTTTCAAGAGATATTCATGGATGACTGAGCAACGCAAGCCTCAACAGAAGCCTCTAACTCATGCTCTCCCCTAACTCCTTGTCTTGTCTACTTTATGTCTTTTAGACAATGTGACAGATGTACAAGCCCATAGATACATGCTGAAGCTAACGCTAACAAACAGTCATTCTTGCTCAACAAACATAATACAATATCATCTCTGTTTACAGTTTTGACTCCTCAGTACAGATCTCTCAAACATACACATCTACACACAAATGCCCCGGATCCTGCTACTTACCCCAAGCTCGGTAACTAAGATGTCAGTAATGCTGCCCAGGACTGTCACACAGTCAAAAATATTCCAGGCATCTTTGAAATAATTCTGTGAAGAAAGTAGAGAGAGAGAGAGAGAGAGAGAGAGAAGAGGGATAGAGAAGACAGAGGGAAAATGGCGAGAGGGTGACATGTAGAAGAACATGGATGTGGCAGGGACAGAAAGGAAAAGACAGAGAAAACATTGACAGAGAAATGTGCGATGCAAGGAGAGAAAGAAAGAGTAAGACAGAGAGCATTAGAGAATAAAAGTCAGACAGAAAGAGAAAGAGGACATGAAAATGAGAAGGGAAAAAAAGGCACATTAGTGTCCGACGGGAACAGGAAAGAAATTAGATAAGACAAATGAACCATCAGTGACGGCATGGATGCCAGCAGACAAGCTAGGGACAGCTTGTACTGCACCAAACATTGCACCTCATAAACCAAAATCAACACAAAGTCACACTGAATTCCTTCTGCTTTAAAAAAAAAAAAAAAAAGGGTATCACATCCCTCTCCTACATGCAATTAATTAACTCCATGCATACATCTGCACAAATACATTCATCCACAGCTATACATTATTATAGATTTAGACATTTTCTCTTTATAAGTAGAACGACTCAAAGGGAAAGAGGGATAGTGAGGAACAAATGCTTATGAGGTCTGCATCTTTGCTCTCCTACGTATTGCCTGCAGCCAAACTGTGCATTAGACAAGTGGAGGGAAAATAAGAGAGCAAGGGAGGCGGCTATTAAAATAAAGCACCTTGACAAACACACACACACAAAGACACACACGCAGACGTCTCTGAGGCCTGGTGTTATTTGTGTATATGATTGTGCAGTGCGTGTTTTTGAGTGCAATCTCCCAAATTCAAATCCTATCCTGCTTAATCTCCACCCTCTCTGTAATCTTTGCTTCTCTTTTGACCGCCTATCTGTCATTCACTCTCGTTCTTCTAATTACTGTATTATCGTCCCCCCTCTGTCCTGTATCTCTTCCCAACATTCATCCCTAAACTATCTCTTCTATCCCTTTTTTCCTTGTTCGCCTCCCATTTCTCTGCAGCTCCGATGATTGCACACTTTACTGCTGACTTCTGGCAGTTTCTTTGCATCTTTGTACCTTGTAGCTCAATATTTCCCCACAGTTTCTCCTTATATATGTAAGCAGTAATGCACGACAGACAAGAACACCTCCATGACGTGAAACAGAGAATCATTTAATTTGACAATGTCTTTCATCACGGTGTCTTTTTGCACATTGTTTTGATTATCAGGCATGCATGCATATTTCTTTTTTTTTGTGTTTTCACCAGAAATGCTTATTGTAGTTTTAAATACTTTTTCTTAAGTCTATTATAATACCCAAAAATACAAAATACAACAGTTTTCATGGGCTATAAGCTAAGAGTGGATTTCAGGCAGGGTACAGTGGATCTACAGAGAATTTTAGGTGTTGCTTTCACTAGTTGTTGGCCAAGCACACATTTCTTTGACCTAAATAAAATGTAAAAAATCTTTCTGGAGTGTTTTTCTAGTTTGGCTCATGAGCTGAGCGAATCTCAACTTTTTGACTCTGCTCTGTCTGGCGGAAGAGAGTGTCATACACTGGCTGCTAACCAGTAATAATCTATGTGGATACAGTGATACCATGTAACAATAATAATAACTGATTTTTCAGCACTTTCTACAAAGATACAGTACAGCAGTCCTCACCACACACAAACCCACACACGCATGCACTCACCAGTGCTCCAAAGGCGATGATCTTGAGTACACACTCCATGGAGAAGAGGGAGGTAAACACTATGTTCAGGTTGGCTAACACAGCTTCATAGGTGTCAGAAGCTTCGTCATACTATAAACAAACACACACGCAGGAAACGCACACGTTCACACCAACAGACCAGAGTACAAACAGAGGGAATTGGATTGCCATACACACAGATAAGTGTGCATTAATAAAGACATACATACAGACACACACACACACACACACACACACACACACACACACAAACCGCCAGGGACAGAAAGGAAGGGGAGTATTAAGACATTTAAAGAGATACACAGTTCAGCTCACCCAGTGGAGAGTCAGACATATCCGTTGAAATGTTTTTTATCACAGGAAATAGTATACACAGAAATATCGGATTAAGTCCAACCTAATTAGTGTTTATGTTTGTAACTGAGGGGCAGACAGCAAAAGATAAAGAAACAAAAAGAGAGAAATGATAACTACCGCAGCTCAGTAGTTAATGTTGTTTTCTTGATGTGTGTTAATAGAATGTTTATATGTGCATTACCATTTCTGTGTTTGTAGCATGTAGACTTTTACCTTCATCATCAGCACAACTGTGTTGAGCGCGATCATTGCCATGATAGTATACTCAAATGGCGGCGACACCACAAACTCCCACATTCGGTATTGGAAACTCAGCTTGTTCTGAGGCATGTGGCGTGTCAGGGGCCTGGCGTTGATGGCAAAGTCTATACAAGCTCTCTGCAAAAAATAAATAAATAAAGAAGAACAAAAAGGTTTGGTTCTCATCCTGTTATGATTTTGTATACCTTCTTCTCTATACAGTCCTCCCTCTTCCTGCCTTCCGGTCACCCTCTGAACACTCTTCATCTCTATCCTCCTTCACTCCTTTAATCCTTCCTCACCTCATTCTTTTCTAAACTGTAATCCTCCATCATCTTGTCTCCTTGCTCCTGGAAGGTGATGATGATGAGAGCCACGAAGATGTTGACGAAGAAGAAGGGGAAGACCACGAAGTACACCACGTAAAAAATGGACATCTCCATCCGGTACCCCGGGCTCGGGCCCTGGTTCTCATAAGTCGCATCCACTGAATGCTTCAGCACCCTGCAAAGGAAGAGAAGGGAACAGGGGAGTGTCATTGGTTGTCAGACAGCATGAGTGCTACATGTGACGGTGCATGCTCACGTGTACTCACTGCGGCCACCCCTCTCCGGTAGACACGGTGAAGAGGGTGAGTAGGGCCCAAGCCACGTTGTCGTAGTGGAAATCGTACTTCTTCCACTCCCGCTTCTGCGCCTTCACTTCGTTATCACGTTCATACACCAGATACTCGCCCCTGAGATACACATATCATCATCAGCACAATGCGTAAAGCAAAGGTTTTGCTTCTAAATTTCTATAGTTTTGTGTGTCTAAGTAGATACTGAAGATGCAGAGCAAGGAGAAGAGACACCTGAAGTGTTTAAAATGGTTTTTAAACATCAGGAAAGTATGTGTGTGAGCAGAACATTTTCACCGCTCAAGGCAAATGCAGTCTGGTATTTCCTGACCTGCAGTCGCGCTCAAACTCTTTTGATTCATCAGTGCAGTAAAAGAAGCGTCCCTTGAAGAGCTGCACGGCCACCACAGCAAAGATGAACATGAACAGTAAGTACACAATCAGGATGTTGAGCACATTCTTCAGAGAGTTCACCACACAGTCAAACACAGCCTGAGGATAGAGAAAGAGAACAACAGAGCGAGAGATGCTGATTATTGCATGAAAGAAATATATTGGATTGAAATTATTTGTGTACTTTGGTGCTGAATTGTGGCATCAACTGCTTTAAAAATGTTAAGGGCTGTCTGGTAGCAGGTTAAGTAACTTGAAAATGTCTAACATACTATATTGTTAACTCCAATCTGAGGTCAAACACTTTCTATGTAAACATACCTTGAGTTTGGGAAGACGTTTAATGGTCTTCAGAGGTCTTAACACTCTCAGTACCCGCAGAGACTTGATAGTGCTGATGTCTTTTCCCTTACTGCTCCCTCTGTATGTGTACACACACACACACACACACACACAAATAAAAAGAGTCAGCAGGTTCAGGTGGATATGACAGGCTTAGTTCTCTCGATTCCAAAATGGCAGTGAGCAGCCATTCCTTGATGGTATTTGTGTCCGAGTTAACTCAATCTGAGTAACTGCGTCTGGGTTAAATACATAGCAACACATGCAGCATTGCTATCATATCACGCTTCAGCCTGATCTCTAAGTGTGAGGTTAGCATTGTAGCTACATGGTAGAGTTAGGTGGTATTTTAAAACTACAGTTCATGCTATGGGAACAACTGATGTCATTCCTGTCTGAGTGCTATCTAGTAGCTACACTTGTTTACTACTTTGCAATGTATTTCAATGCTTTACAAAGATGGCTAAAGCCTCGGCTTGCACATGCCCAGCTAATGGTGAAATATATTCATGCTGCATTGAAACCTTGCTTTCCATGCTGCAATATTTCTTCTTTAAAGCAGCAGTTTGAAAGATGGGAAACTCTATTCTACACAGAGACATTTACAGAGAGAGTTTAGTCGTGGTCTCAGTGAGACATAAACAAACCCCATATTTTCTGTTAGCAGCTTACTACAGGAATCCTTGTTAGTGCCCTTCTGTTAACATTAAGACCGCTTAGAAAAGCTCCCACATTGTATGGTTAAAAAAATATATAAAACTAACTCTAAACATAATTCACAATTTGGAAGTGTAACAATGTGTATAAAAGGTAAAAAACTCGGATGGACAGCCAAACTCTCTCTTGTGATGACTCAACCAGTTCATTTCTGTCAACTCTAAACTACAACTGGGATAAGCTGGTTTTACAGCATTGTTCAAACAGCATGGAATCTTGTCTTGTAGGCCAATATATATACATATATATTAGCGAGCATTTCATGATTGAAATGCTGAGCCAAACCTCTTTCTTTTTGTTGCTTTGGTTTTCTAGGTACATGTGTGAGGAAAAAGGAAACAACCTTTTGTTTCAGTTGCACCGAACACCCTTCAGAAAGCTAAAAAATATATTATTTAAGTACTACAGGAGAGCCTGCCAGTTAGCAAACAGACTATGCACTACCGTAAACATCTAATGAGATTGTAAAGTAACAATAAACGAGTTAACTGATGCTAAAAAAGGGCTACTCACTAAACTGAATGAAATAATGTTTGCTTAAAGAGGTCATAATAAGCTCATTTTCAGGTTCAAAATCTTATTTAGGGGTTGTACCAGAACAGGTTTAGATGGTTTCATTTAAAATTTTTATATGACCATATTTAATGTCATACTGCACATTCCTCCAGATCCTCTTTTTACCCTGTGTGTTGAACGCTTCGTTTTAGCTACAGGGTGATGCATCTTTCCTCTACAAGATCTTTGTTGGGAGTTGCACATGCGCAGTTCTTAGTTAAGGACTACTAGCCAATCAGAAGCAGAGTAGGGCGGGTCAGTGAGAGACAGGTAAACACAGCTTCGTTCAGCTGTATATCCCCTTATCAGCTTAGCGACATAGACTGGAGCAAGAGTTTCAGAGTAGTGAGGTATTAATCTGTAACAAATGTATCTTTCATCCATAAAGCTATAACTGAGCTCTGTCTCTACATCACAGTAACAACTTTATGTCCATTGACTACCTGGAGGGTAGCTAAAGTTTGGAAGGGAGAGGAGGGGTGTTCTGCAGCTCAGTGTTTTTCCATCAGTGTTTTGAGGGCGTGTCGGACTAGCCTCTTGGCGAGCGTTATATGATGCACATTTTGCTTGGATGAAAGGGAAACAGCTGGACTACAAACGAGCTGTTTTCAAGCAGTTCAGAGCAGACTTTTCTGTGGGAGATGAGAACTCCCTTTGGGGTGGACTTTTTTCACTTTGCAAACCTATTACATGCACAAAAAAGATATATAACTCAATAAAGGAGAGGGAAAAGCCAAAAAGCATAATATGACCTCTTTAAATAAGTGGCTAACTTCTCAGCATCATAGAAAACTTTACGGTAGTTTTAACTCTTTACCCGGATTTTTCAGAATTTCTCACACATCCGGTAGAAAGATCAGGGTGAAGAGAAAAAGGTCTAAGGTCAATGGCAGTGGTCCTTAGGGGAGAAGGCAGCTGTGTGTACAGATGCCTGTGTCTTACAGCTGCTATACCAGATGGTAGACTGCTGGTGGTGCGCATGTGTGTGCAAGTGAGTTTCTTTTTTGGTGTGTGTCTGTGTGCACATTTTCACCATTTCCCAGACGTTTCCTTATGGGGATTTAGGTTGTGTTCATATTTACTGTACTAATGACATTTTCCTGCGATTAACTTGTGATTAGCACAAAATATGAAATGGTATCTTTGTGATTCTGTTTAACTTGAGGTTTAGTTGAGTCACAGCTGTTCCATGGTGAACAATGGAAAAAAGGGGAAGAATAGACAAGTACAGAAGTCAACTGTGATGGAGGATGGATGAAAAGGAAAGATGTGTGATCTGAAGAACAGGCGCTGGTAGTGCAGAAGGAGAAAATGAGGAGGAGAAGAAAGAAAAACTTTACCCGCCGCCGCTGCTGGTGGTCCGAACGAAGAGATGAGAAAGGGGTGAGAGACAGCGAGACATAGACCGGGGAGAAAGAAACAGAATGGGACACAGAGAAAGGAGGGATTTCGAGGGACAACATCCATATGAGAAACAGAGAGAGAAAAAGAGAGAACACAAGGCCTGCTTTTTATAAGAGCAACCCTCCCACCCCATAGACTACTGTTTCCAGATCTAGCAAACACTTGCATATAAACGCATGCTCAATCTAGACTAAAAGCGTGACGAGAATACAGCACAATACTACTGCATTCATCTCTGACATTTCATTAGTGATGAGTATAAATGCCAGATGTTGCTTCTGAGAGTGACTATTACTAGTATTGTCATTCAGCTGGAAAAATACTACTGGATAATTTGATTACATTGTATTCTAATTCCACCAATATTTTCCAAATACAGTTGAGTCTATTTATTCAAAGCCGTAGATGTGAGCTAAGTCTATTAGACTGTACGTCTTAAATTACTGCCCACATATAAACAAACACATAGTGCTTATCAGAACACTGCCTGGTGAAAAAGAATCTCAAAACGTCAAGGTATCCCTCTAAGGTAACTGAGGCCAGTCAGTAAGCATGCAAGTGTCTCTGTGTCGGGAGCTTAGTCCAGCTACAGAAATGTGCAAGACAGCGACACAAGCGGTCCAAGACACCAGCAGCCCTCAGACCAGACTAATTGGATTAAAGGAGTGATAAACATCTGCAATGAGACTGCTGAGCCTTTCTGGAGTGCCGTTTGATTTCCACCAATTGAATTAAGGCCCTATCTGGATGTGTGCGAGTCTGTTCTGACTGGTTCGGATCTCCCCATCAGCCATTAGTGTCGTTAACCCCTATTATAACTAAGTCAGACATTATTGGTTCAACTGGCCTAATTGATTGTTTTGTGAGTTTGTCTTCATGTTAACATACAACATGACAACAGTTTTGTTTTCTCTGTGGCACTCAATTATTAGTATTTATTATCTGCTCACATTAACTGCCGTGCCATTTTTGTATGCTCTTTGATTTTGAATCTTTCTGTGATTACTTGAAGTTTCTTTGTCCAGTAATCTTCGCCACTTTTAACACTGTGTCACGGCATACATCTATTTATTAGTCCATAGTTAACATTTCCCCGGGAAGTACAGACGTCACAGAGAGAGGAAATACAGACACATATAAAGTTGACCCACGTGTAAATATGAAACTCAAAGGTTAGAGGACACAAGTGTTAAGGACAGAAGCACACAGATATATACACACAAACAGAAACACAGACAGGTTTATGTGTACCACATACACAACTAGAAATCAGGGGAAAGAGTGTTAGTGAAACACACACAAAAAAGATGATTCAGAGAGAAAGACTGGTGCAAAAGTCAGTCTTATAGATGGGGCACCACCACTAGAACCCTGGAGCACCTGCTTAGTTCATATTTTCTTTATTGGACAAGCAATTTTTCATCTTCCTGCTGGCCCACAATCAGTAACATTGTACTACTGTGTTGAGTAGTAGGTGTTCAAACTGTTGAATTTGTCTTTGTATTTTTTCTTTATTCATTTTTATCCTCCTCAAGCACATGCTATATTGCTGCCATTTAGCCTCAACTAAGACAAGTTTGTTTGGTACCATATCTTTATTCAAAGTGTGTACTTTGTATTTTCACATATAAGCTATAAAACCTAGACAGAGTCAGACCATGTTGAAACAGATCCCTCAACACAAAAAAGCTGACATTTTTCATTGATGAAACAAAATCATTTATGGAGAAGTCCACCAGAGAAGAGGCATTATAATATTAATTATAATAAAATATATAAATTATATTGGTGGGTTTTCCTAAAGGTAATGGATACTGCTGGCCACAAACTACAGTGTAGACGCAGGTAACAGTACATTTTAAGAATTTATAGTAACTCTATAATGACCATGGTTAGAATGAGGTTAAAATATTCATTTTTTTCAATTTCATAAGTTTGTGAGATTTTTTTCTTCTTCGTATTCCTTGTTGACCCGAAATAACTATTGCGTGAACATTTTTGAGTCTAGGAGAATGAGGAAGAAGAAGTAAGAGAGTTGTCGGGTCTTGCTATGAACGGTGAAAGAGGTGAAGGGACGGAAGAAGAGCATAGGAGGAAAGGGAGATAATTATAAATAGGGACGGCTCAAGTCTTCTTTGGCTATAAGGAACAACTTCAGGTTTTAAAATAGATCAAATAGATCATCAAATGCATTATGCAGCATCCATTCAAATATTTATATTTCTCAGCCATTTCCATCTTAGTTGATGTGGATAAGGAGACCTTGTGCGAATATGGATGTAGACCATCCTCATCAACAGAGTCTATGAAATTGGTGTCAGTTTCATTTCAATTCACTTCCACTGAAATAATTAATTATTTTTAAAAGATTAATGAAAAGGGTCATGTGGCCTCAAGAATTTAAAATTTAAGAGAGAAGAGAAGGCATTGCAAAATGAATGGCAAAGGAGCAAGCACACATGTCTAACGTTCCCAAACAGACTGGATCTATAGCTATAGTATTTTCTTGAAAGAGAAAATATTATATAATATATTCAGAAAATATTATGAAAGGTAAGCAAATGTCTTACTGAAGTGGTTAATAGGAAAGTGTGTCAGACCTTTATTCTGACTTCAGAATACCAATGAACGTTGACATTTACAGCAAGCTAAAATTGTGCTAAGCTCATACCATGTCAGATTTGCTTTGAGGGAAAGTACAAATGGTCATTTACTTGCACAGTGAATGTGTGGCAGGATCAACATAACTAGTTAATCTTTTTCTGATAGAAAATACAATATCCAATGGCCAGAGAATCTTGGCCTCCATGTGAGGATGCTTCTTGTGTCTGCCAGATCTACTGTCTACAACCTTTCCCCACACAGGTGTAACACACACAAGAGCACAAAAGCTAAACCTTTGTGTGGCACAGAAATTGTTGTTTCCTGAAAATACAGACTGGATTTTTAATAAAAAAGGATCAATTAGAACTTATCAAACAAACTACTTCAGCACATGACCGGTGAAAGAATTTGTCGTAGGAAACAGTTTTACCATAATTTACATATTGGACTGTATTACTTAAACTTTAAGTAACAGCAATATCACATTAGCTTTAATGTTGACTGCAGTCCTGGAGGTCTGCTTCCCCCCACCATGCAAAAGCATGACAGCAACTCCCAGAACTCATAATTCATGCTGTATACCCAGCATAGTCTCATAAACTAAATCCTAACTTAACGCAGTTATGCAGATGTTTTTTTATCCTCACAGTCATGCAGATCAAGTAGGGTTTAAAGTACCTGCTTTGCCGTGGAGAAGGGTGTGGAGATTTTTGGGAGCCAGCATGACCTGGCCAGGCTTTGCATGGGCATTTAACTCTAGAACGCCTTGGGCACTAAAGGGTTACAGGTGCAAAGGGTGGTCCTCACCTCTCACAGGGTTGAAGAAGAGGTAGATAGGAAGGGAATGCTTGGATACTATTTTTTAACATGTTGGGGAGTGTGGGATTGGTGGAGGGGCTTGGAAAAGACAGGAATGCGGGTGCAAAGTCGAATGAGAGATAAAAGGAAGAGGAAATGGCCATCTGTAGAGGACTGACCATTTGTAAGCATAGGTATGAAAAAAAGTTTAATGGAGGAGAAGACAACAGAGAGAGCATGAACGAACAGAAGTCAGGGAGAGATGAAGGAGAAAGGAGACGCAGAGAAAACCCAAAAATGAGCCACGGGTGAATAAAAAAATAACAGGGAGGGCTGTACTCCAAGGTACCAGTGAGGCAGGAGAGAGGCAGGAGAGAAGGAAGAGTAAGGAGGTAAGAGAGGAGAGAACAGAGGGAGGCTGGAGGGAGACTTACGTGAAGGCGAAGGCCACCAGAGCACCACTAACCACTATAAAGTCAAGGATGTTCCATAAGTCCCGGAAATAAGAGCCCTGGTGCAAGACCAATCCTAGATCCACCATCTGCAAGAGAAGAAGAGAACATATGAAGCCCCTGAAAAATAGATGTGCAATTTGGCCTTAGTGTGAGATGAGAATTTGGGCAGGGGTTCTCACATACATACATCTGGAGGAAGCTGTGGATTCTTGATTCTTATTTTTTCTTGATTTGCCTTACCTTTATCAGCATCTCAAATGTGAACACTCCTGTGAAGACATAGTCGAAATAACGTAGAACCTGCACAAACGAAAAAGAGGGAATGATTTGCTGCTACATCATGCTAGTGGAAAAGAGTGACAGGTTGGTTATGTACAGTAGGGCTGAAACGATTGATCGATTAAATCGATTAATAAAATGCTTCGACACAAATTCTTTGCTTCGATGCTTCGTTTAATCCATGTAACTAAACAGCACAGTGTTTCGCACGGACATTTATTACTGTCACACATCGCGCTGTGAACACGACAGGATTATAATGTAGCCGTTTGCAAAGTGGAGGAAGAGAGAGAAAATGGCGAGGGACAAGGAAGAAAGTGTCCAAACTATGTTATTATTTCATGCTAAAGAAAACAACAACTCTGTAATGTTACCGTCCGTCCACCGTAAAACGAAACTTATGTCGCCTCGGCACCAGCACGACGGCAGCTGAACAAAAAGGTGTTCTGCCAGCGGACAACAGACAAGGTAACATTAACAGCAACTTTAGCATTTAGCTGAAATCTTAATTGATTGTTGAGTTGAAGGCTAGCCAAAGTAAGCCGCAGTCCTCAGCTGAAAATGTGAACAAGTGCGTTTGTTGTTCTCCTTTTTGGGCCGTGAGTCGTAAGCTCACAGTCATGAGTTAACTGCGTGTCGGGAGCTGCACCTTTTAACTCCCCTCCCTCTCTCTGTAGCTCAGATAATCCCTGCTACCTGCATGTGCTAATCCATCCTTCACCCATATTCTTTGTCTTTATAACTGTTATCTTTATAATAACAAAAAACAGCTGTTTCATGTGCAGGATCGCTCATTTCCCGTTTCACATTTCATGTGTGTTTTCTTGACAAAACGTGGTTTGGAGACCAGGTCGGGTGACAGCTGCTGTCAGCTCCTGTAGTGTGTGTGTGTTTGTGTGTGTGTGTCCCTGTCACCGATCAGTCACGTAGTGTGAACACCACACGACTTCAAGACTGCCGTCATGACGGTTGTGTAAAGTCACCTTTAATATAACTTGTATAGCACTGGGGTGATGTTTGAGTTTGTAAAGCGGCTGTCTAGTAGTTGGTCTCCTGTTTGCTGTATGACACAGTATGAATTTACGAAAGGACTAATAAATATCTATCACCTACAAACGTGCACAGCTGATCCCGTTACGGGGGGGGGGGGGGGGGGGGGGGGGGCGC
>NC_060151.1:14318241-14421117 GCF_021292245.1 Micropterus dolomieu
CACCGCCAAGCAAAAGTAATCCTACTTCTTAAACGACGCATCGATGAATCGTGGAAATAATCTATCGAAGCTTCGAATACTAAAATCATCGTTAGCTGCAGCCCTAACGTACAGTATGATTTCCAAATTCAGATGTTCAGACAATTATTTTAAACTTTAAATGTGCTGTACATTTTTACATTTTGCATTTAGCAGATGCTTTTGTCCAAAGCAACTTACAATAAGTACATTTGTCAGAAGAAAGTGAAAAAACAATAGGTTTCTGTTCTCTACTATTTTTTAAGAGCCAGGATTTATTTCTTTTTTGGCTATGCCAAGTCCAGGTGAACTCTGAACAACTGAGTCTTGAGTTACGTGCGGTACTCTGCTTCCTGACATTTGCCAGGAGCTCATTTCACCAATGCAACGCCTCAGCAGAGAAGAGTTGTGGCTTAGCTGAGTGACTTTTGCTTGCTCTGAGCGATGCCGTTGCAAGCAGACCAGCAGAGGTAGTTGAGCGGAGAGCTCGAGCTGTTGCATAAGGTCTGACTAACACCTGGAGGTAAGTGGGGGCAGTTTCATTGACAGCCTTTTAGGCCACTATGATTGTCATAAATCTGATGCAAGCTACTACAGGAGCCAGGGGAAGTTTTGGAAGATGGGGGTCACATGGTAGACCATTGGTAGATTAAATACGAGGCGTGCTGTGGCATTCTGTATACATTGCAGAATTTGATTGCAAACTGGGTGCGTTTTATTACCTGATATTTTAAGTGTATGTAAGTACACGTGGGAGAAGCAGTACTTACAAAGTGCATTGCATATAAATGTTTATTATACCTGCATAAACATGCTATACAAAAATAATCCATGAGTTTGTCTCCCTCTGGGTAAGATTTAAAAATTGTCCTTCATTAAAATGTTCTGTTATCAAAATAATAGGAGGATGTGATATGATTTATCTATTTATTGGTCCAACTCCACAGAGGGCTGGAGTGAGGCTACAAAGAAAAAAGCAACCACTATGTTAAATAAAAAACAAAATTAAAATGAATTGTTATAACGTGTATACATAATATTTCATGCAACAAAAGCATTGGTACATTAATCTTTGTCGACTTTCTCACATTGTTGCGAGGGGACTCGGGCCAGACAGGGTCTTCAGCAGCCAAGGCGATACTGCTCATGGCAATGACCAGCAGGATACACATCTCAAAATAACGCAAGGTGCAGATGTAGTGACACGCCCGCCGAAACCTAGGAGCACATAAAGAAATTTAGTTTTTTAATGCTATGCATGAGACCTGCTTTATAAGTACAATGAATGTGCTTTTCTCCATCCAGTTGTGGATGTTGGCAGAATGCAGTCCTGTGTGTCAGCTTACGTGCATTTATATGGTGTAGGCAAGTGTGTGTGGATGTGTTTGTAACCATCCCACTTACGGGTTGGTGGTAGACAGGATGAACATGGAGCTGTAGGGAGGCATGGGCCTGGGTCCTCCTTCACCTCCCTTCTCGTCATCATCATCATCCTTATTCTCCTTCGCTGGCAGTGGCTCTGTGTTGGCATTCTTATTAACTGGATCAAAGAGGGAGAGAAAAAATGGGAGATGATGGCATGAAAACAAAGGTTTATTCAAGGAAACACTTTAAGAAGAGTGAAGGTAAAGAAAACAACACACATGCCTGCTGCCCTTACCCTGCAGTATGGCATTGGTGGATGGAAAAATTGGCATGTCAACAGTTGTGTAGTCATGGTGGGGCAGCCTGATGACACTGTTGGCACGGTGGTGTGCAATGCTCCCATAGCTATCTAATGTGACCAAACTCCCATGAGTGCCACTGTTAGCAAGATGGAGGGCAGATCCAAAGCCAGAGGCCACAGTGTGGTTGGTAACTTGATCACCACCATCGCTTGGTGGGGTAGAGCCAGAGACCAGTTTGGTATTCATGAGGTTGTCCATGTCCTCACTGTACTGGCTGTCTTGCCTGGAGAGGCTCTTTTGAATAGGCCGGGTGGTAGAGAGGTTAGGGACACTGCATTCCCTAGAAAGAAGGAGTGAGAAGGAACAATTGGCGATAGAAAAGGAAAGTTGAGATGGAGAGAAGAGTGGAAAGAGAACAGGGAAGAAATACTGAGGATAAACATTTAGGATGAGAGGACATCACAACACAGACAAAAACTGCAACGTGAATATCCAACTGTTTGATATTTGCATATCTACAGCCAGGTGCAATGGACATACTTCCTTCTGTGCTGGCACATCCTCTTCCCCTCGCCCTCCGTGCCATGCCGATTTCTTCTTGGCCTCCTCTCACTGCCATCGCCACCTCCCTCCTGCTCTCCTCCTTCTCCACCGTCAAGTCCTTTGCTTTTATGTCTCCCTGTTTTTCCAGCCCCTCCCCTGCCATCCTCACCATCTTCTGCGCTTTTTCGGTGTGACCTGGGCTTCCGGTGTTCTGACTGCCCCCCCCCTCGGCTGCCGCTCCGGGTGTGGTGATGGCGCCTGGGCGGCCTCTCCTCTCCGCCTGGTCCAGGAATCACTGTAGCGTCTAATCGGATATGAGAGGCGTGGTGGTGGTGCTCACTTTTGCGGCTGCGCCTGCTCTCTGTGGACTCGCCCCGCTCCATGGGAGGCCTGATTGGACCTGAGCCTCCTCCACCACCCCCTCCAACTTGGCCACCCTGTTCGTGGAGGAGTGTTTGTCTGTGGAGCTCATCAGCAGGATGGTGCTGGCTGAAGCAGAGGTCCGAATTGTTTGCAGTGGTCTTGTTGGTGTTGTTGTTGCGGTTCTCATGGGGGTCAACCACCAAGGGTCGATCCAGGTGGGTCTTCATGTCTGGACGGATTTGACGTGAATAGTTCACCTGCAAGGAGAGAAGAGGAATGAGAGGCATTATAGAGAGAAAGAATGAAGATACAAAAGAGACATCTTTCTAGCTAGTGAAGAAGCAGCAAAATTTACTTCTACAAAATAAATGAACATTGCAACTGTAAATTACATTCACATTAAACTATAAATAAATAAATATTAGGAAAGCAACATGTTAACATAAGACATCATCATCATTGCCGTCACTTGTGTAAACTGATAGCACAAGTCTAGGGGCCTTTGTTTGCCTTGTCCTTTACATTGTTTTGCTCCCCATTGCCTGTCCTTGCCTTCCAGCGCTCGTCAGCGTCCAGCTCGTTATAGAGGGCCTCGCGACTGGACACCAGAGTCTGCCTCCTCAGCTCCTTGGTGCGTTGTTCCCACACTGACTTATTGATTCCCTTATTGTTGTTCTTCTGCTGCTCCTTACTGCAAAATGAAGCAGGGTGGAGAGAGAGGAGGGGATTGACAGCATTAAAGACCTGTTTAAAGACATGTGGTGTTGTGCAACTATAGACACAAAGCCATGAGAATGATGTGAAAACCAACACCAAAAATATAAGTACATAAAATAGCCAGGACATAAAGACACACTGGGAGCGACAGATATTTAAAAGAGTCATTTGGATGGACCTAATAGAACAAGGTTCTGGGTGTCTACACAGCTTGCCAAAGCACTGGACAGGACAGCCCTACTTTGGTAAACCATTTGGGGAAACAAAATGAAGGATAACACTGAGGCAAGATCAGAATTCATTATAATAATCTATAATTTACCTACCCAAACAGGCTTTCTGCAGGACAAAAAGCCAAAGTGGTACCTTAAATCCCCACCAATCTTAACTAACTAGATGGCAAAGTCACGCAAGAATCTGTTACGGTGACTGAGCGGCCTTTTTACTCGATCCAGAAACGAAGGTTACGATATGGAAACCCTTGGCAGGGCTTGTTGGTAGAGGGCTCCGCCTGTGCTTATAGAACTAGTGTTACTATATCATAACCTTTGTTCTATCTCACACAGCCCCGATGACTGTCCACCCTAGCCGTGACAAGCCAAAGTCTATCACAACAAGCCCCGACTACCACATCACCTTAGTGACAGAATGGTAGGGCACCCCTGAAAAAAGCGCTGGACCAATAGGGGTTTGGCCGGATCATTAACACGTGGACTGCCCTGACTTCTCACTGGAATATCAGGCACCACCGGATCCTTACTTTACAGATCCTAGGTTGCACTTTGCGAGCAGGATCCCGAGAAGGAGCCCGACATATCTAAGAGATAGAAACGCACAAACGGGCACGGTAAGGATCAGATCTCTTCGACACACACCCTGCTGAAAGGGGTTGTAGACACTTTGAGTGGAATGTGCACGCACCACTGAGGGTGGGTCTGTTCCCGTCCGTGTACAGGCTTGGGAGACATACTGACAAAGCCAGCTGGCCAGGCTCTTCTTGGACAGGGTCTTACCGACTGCACTTTCACTGAAACAGATGAACAGCTGACCAGTGCGGCGAATGGGGGCTGTGTGCTCTACATAGGATGTTAGCCTAAGTGGGGTAGGGGGGTAGAAGGCATCCAGATTTAATGCCCTGGACCTGAACATGCTCCTTATATTCTTAAGAACAAAGGAGGGGTTTTGTCTCAATCCGGCTGCACTATGGTCACCATGAAGCAGCATGCAGCTGCCGACAGAGCACACAGCTTACTCACCTTCTTAGCAGAGGTCAGAGCTAGCAGCAAGGCTGTTTGAGAGATAGCATTTTCAATGAGGACTGCTCCAGGGGCTCATAAGGTGCAGAGCTTAGAGCCTCCAGCACAAGCAGAGTCCAACTGAGATGCCGAGAGACACAACATTGGCCGCTGTCTTCTCAGGCCCAAGCGCATCAGGAGCGGGTGGCTGTTCTTCACAGGAGAGATAGCTGTTGTGTACACCGTGATGGTTGAGTGTGACAGCCCCTTCTCCATCAGACCTTGCCGGAAAGAGAGAACAGATCCCACCGAACAGGTAGACGGATCCGTCTCCCTCTCAATGCATCAGCACTGAAAGCCTAACCACTTAGCTTTACAGTAAGACGTGGTGGAGATTGCCTGCCATCTAGATGGACTGTATGACCTCAGCAGATAGACCAGCCTCTGTCTGCCTCTCCCTTTCAGAAGCCAAACCTGGAGAGGCTGGTCCAATACCAGCATCGCGCATATGACGCCTCACTCTTGTGACAGAGCCCCCCAGGCCCAAAGGTACAGGCCAGGGCTCTGTCAATGTCTGCTGCGTCACTTCTACCACAATGACACCGTTCCCGCCTCACCTAACTGGAGGGATGAGATGAGGTGGGGGGGGATGCATACAGCAACGCTTCCAGGGTGCATGTGCAAACGTTTCCATCCCCAGCAGGCAGTGGGTGTTGTGCCGGTTGGCAAACAAATCCACCTCCACTCTACCGAAGCAACGTGCACAATAAAAATTTCAGTGGGCAAGTGTGTGCGTGTGATTGGAGGAGGTAGTATCCATAGAGTCCAGTAGAGGGCGGAGCCTGTGTGAGATAGAACACCCCAAAACTCTGAGTTACCACATCCTTTCTTACCCTCCAAAACAGCTACCAGTAGTCAACGTGAACTCCATTTTTTTCTCAGGGCTAATAGTGAACCACAGTAAAGCAACAGCCGTACTGCCAGGTGCAGGCAACAGAAAATGTACTCTTAAAAATGAGCCAACACAAATAACAGCTAACGAAAGCCAGGTATGTACTTCATAAAGAAGTTAGGAACAAAGGGACAAGGAAAGGAGGGTGTTCTAAAACACATAAGAAAGCAAGGAATGGTTGTAATCAATAAACAGAAGGGAATCAGAAATGAATAAACAAATAAATAAATACCAGTCCAGAAAGGGGTCGGTAGCGTTGTGACACTCACTGTGTACTTTGTTGCTGAGGAGGGAAACAGCTGGTGAGTGAGATGGCACGAAAGAACAGAAGGAGGATTTCATTCCAAAATGGGCTATCCATCCACTATTTATAAACAGTCTGTCTAAATTAAGAAAAATATATTTCTGAAATACAAAAACTGAACAAGAAATTGTAACATTTTTTTCCCCTAAAAGATTGAGCATTTTGGAATGCAACCCTTCACACACACAAAACACATATACCCAGACATTCACACGCACTCACCTCTGCAGCTTGTTCCATCTGCAAATCTAAAACAATCCTATTTATTTTTCACTGTCCTCGTTTTCGCAGTCTCACAAATTTCATCTTTCTTGCATCACTCACTCACCCTGCGTGACTACCGCTTTTCTGTCCTGATGATTTCTTACAATATCTTTTTCAAGTCCTAACATTATCTCTGATATTCCTATTTGTCTGTACAATATCTTTAATTAGAAATTTGAATTTCATTTTTCATTTTTAGCTAACCTTTTCCAGTCAATTACATTCTTGATCTACAAATCCTTCATTTCTCTCTCTCTTTTTTGTTTATATTATTTTTTAAAAAGTGCTGTTTGCGGTTTTCTGTCTTTACTTTTGCAGTTCTTCATCAAATTCCTCCTCCTCCATCTTAAAATAACACTACATTACACTAGAAAAGCTTCCAAAAGTTCACACATTTACCATACACACGTGATTTGTGTCCACTAAAATTCGTGATGTACTCATACTGGCAGTATGCTGAAGAGGAATGACCCTACAAAGGTTACATCAAGATTAAAAAAACAATATAATATATAATAACATGTTATGCTTTGCTATAGAGCATGCTAACAGTTTAGCACACAGCAAAGCTAAATGGAAAAACTAAAAAAAATATTTATCACAAACTGCCGTGCATTAACGACTGAAAACCCATTAGGGAAACGATTTACAGCCTTGTAGACTCACACCATTAAAGTGATTAAAAACGGATTTACTACATTGTTGCTGTATTCCTGTAATCTGATTGTATGGATGTTTAAGGGTTCACTGTGTTTCATTCATAAATGCGTGTGCTAGCATGTAGCCTTACAACTGTTCTCTGTGGGTTTTATGTAGCTTTCATGGCAGCGTCCTTCCTGAATACACCACAGAACATCTTCTTAAGAGAATCTTCATGCACCACTGATATTCCCAAGTTTAAAAAGCTTGGAAATACAAGAACTATCTCCATTGGAATTTCAATGTCTTTCTCTTTTGTTGTGCTACGGAAATGAAGGATTTGGATTTACAGTGGAATGTAACGCCCACTACAGTCCTACATTGCTAGTACTGTGATCTAATCAAAGACTCATCCCTACCCTAGCTTCTTAGAGTTGCTACAGGATTCTAGTTCAGTACGCAAGTGAAGCTTTTCTGGCTAAACCAGCACATACAGTTTCTTTATTTCCCATACACACACACACACACCACACACACACACCACACATACATACATACAGTATCTCACTTTTTAGGGGTGTACTCACTTTTGTTGCCAGCAGTTTAGACATTTATGGCTGTGTGATGTGTTATTTTGAGGGGACAACAAATTTATGCAAGCTGTACACTCACTACTTTACATTGTAGAAAAATGCCATTTCTTCAATGTTGTCACATGAAGAGATACAATCAAATATTTACAATAATGTGAGGGGTGTACTCACTTTTGTGAGATACTGCATATACAAGTGCATTGTACTGAAAAATAAATATTTAACCTTCATAGGACTGTCAGCTAAAATAAAGTTTACTGATACACAGACACAAATGCTCACAGCACGGTGAAGTACACTACATACACCACATAAAGTAACAAGAAACAGTGTGATTCACGAAATGATGAACATGTTATGAGCTTTACCTCTTGGGCACATTTGATAATATGTGTGTGATATAAAGTGGGCAGAGGCTGATGTACCAAAGGCGTAAAGGTCAGAGCTGTGTGTATGTGTTGTCTGTTTTCTATGTGTGATATTTCTCGGCACAGACTCAGGCTCCCCTGTAGTGCTTTTTAAGGGACAGACAATGGTGTGTTATGTGTACATCTCTATGTGTGAGAGTGTGTGAACTTTACCAGGAGTGAAAGGAAAGACCCCTGTGTATACAGAAAAAAGAGATCAAAGACTCTGACTCTCCTGAACAGAGGAGGGCTGACCCAGATCAATCCAACACTTGCTTGTGTGTGTGTGTGTGTGTGTGTGTGTGTGTGTGTGTGTGTGTGTTTTAGTATTCACAAAAGAGTGTGACAAAGAGAAAGATAAATAAAAAGAAGAAAAGAGAGGGAGAAAGAAGCAAGTGCATGCATGTTTTACTTTATCAGAAAATTTCTGTGGTCAGATAAAAAAACCTCACTTTAACTACGCATGTCTACCTATGGTTGTTAAAAAACAAACGGGATGATCATTTATTCCAAGCAAGGCAAAGAAATGTAGTTGTTACTGTGTAGGTGAAGCATATGAACAGTCTTGCTGAATGTGCCCATAAAAGACCGCAGAACAAAAGCTGTTTCACACCACTGTGATGAGAAAATGTGCTGAATATACGCAAAAAATTCATGCAGAATTTCTGCATAAAATCTGTCCGCACCTAGTGCAATGTGAATTTGCTTCATTTTAAACAAAGATAGAAAATTTTGGGAATTTGGCAAAAAAATTGCAGCACTGACAACACAGTCCTTATTTTTAACCTGAAATTATAACAGGAGCGATTTAGGCGGCATTTCCGAAGGTCAGCGTGGTTCCAATCCAAACTTAAACAACATCAAGGAGTGTGCTTTAGGTCAGTATATTAATGTAGTCTTTTGACGTGGGCTAAGTTCTGTGAGACCATAAACTGTGATGTAAAAGCTTTTTGCAATAACATCACCATTTTCAGACTGATACCTGATGAAGTGCTGTGGTAAGGGTCCAAACCTAAACAGATGACAGAGGTTTATCAACAATTTTCCTCATTCCAATAACTCTTTGTGTTAGTGCAGTACACTGTGCTTTCTCTAAGGTGCTTAATTTTGCATAAGTACTTGACTCCTAGTCGCTGAAAGAATTTCTGTAAAGATATATGTGCAATTGTTTAGCCCTAAAAGTCCTGCCTGTGAAAAAGGTTTCAAATGGATATAAAAACAGGAGTGCAACAGTAACAGAGAAAAAAACCTCACGCTGCAATGGAGAGGTTGGCAGCAGATAGCGGGCTGACTTCAGCCACCTCCTTGGCTTTCTGCAGGGCGATCTTCTGACTGGCGGCCTCCTCTTCCTCTTGTTCATCCTGCAGAGAGAGAGAGAGTGAGAGAGAGCGAGATCAGAAATAAGCAAAGATGAATGAAGTGGGAATAATGAAACTGAATGAATGAAAGACAAGGAATCATTGAGTAGAGGAGCATAACTCTTGAGATTTTTAGCGTTCAGAAAAGAAATGGCACTGAGTAAAATTGGACTATAGTGTACCTTGGTCAGTTCCTGTGCATTGGCCAAATTGTCCACAGCGATAGCCAAGAACACATTCAGCAGAGTGTCTGAGCACAGAGTTAAAGGAAATCCAGCATGTAGGAGTTTGTTTGTACACATCATTCATATACAGTAATTGGCTAAAACACTTGGTATGCTGTAACTGTTGGACAAATGATACAAGAAACAAGGTCAGATCCCTTACCAGTTTATGGTGATTAACACAAACTAAAAAGTGTCGAGATCTGTGTATTCGGTCCAAAGTCAGTAAGTAAAACACAAAAAATAAATGTAACTGCAAATTTCTAGTATAGTGTGTTTTGTGTGCTTCTTTGCATTTTTACAGTCAAGGGATACAGTTGCCGAAAAGCGTGAGCACGATGAAGAAGACAGAGAAGGCCATGCCCTTGTTGACTCCGCCCTGAGATTGGATGCCATCGTACATCACCATGTTCCAGTCCTCACCGGTCAGGATCTGACACACACACACACACACACACACACACACACAAAAAAAATTGTCAAACAATTCCATATTCACAAATACTACAAATACAAAACATGATTAGATTAATTATGCTTTGAAATAGAAAACATAAACACACAATATGTATTAATTTAAAATGCTATAGTCAAAACACCCTCGAGCATAATCACACCGTAACCACGTAGACAAGCTTTAACCAAATTATGCTGGTGACTAATGACATTTAAAAATTTTAATGTAGCATTCTACATGTTATATCACTTTCTCGTGTGCAAATCCTCTTTAATCCTTTAATCATTTAGTCTTAATCCAGGCCTTCTCTTCTCCCACCATTCCCCTCCCAGCCTCTCCCTCCCTTCCTCCCCTTTACATTGTTTCCTGTCCTCACCTGGAACACTGTCATTATTGCTGCAGGGAAAGTATCAAAGTTGGTCGGAGGAGTGCCAGTTTCAAAATTAAACCTAGCAGGGGAAATTAAAAGGGAGAAGGAGATATTAAAGAAAAGTGTGAGGGTAAAAACATGGAAGCATCATCAGTACAGGTAGAAAATCAGATGTAGACTATTGAAAAGGAAGGAGAAGAGGAGAGTGAAATACAGATAGAGAAGCCACATTAAAAGGAAAACAGGACTCACTGTCCTCCGAAGAGCTGCATGCCCAGCAGAGCAAAGACAACTATGAAGAGGAAGAGCAGGAAGAGCAAGCTGATGATGGACTTCATGGAGTTGAGCAGAGAGACAACAAGGTTACGCAAAGATGCCCAGTACCTGAAAAAAGTAAGACAGAACGTGTGTGTTTAATTGTGTGATATTATTACTGTTATTATTATATGAACATACTAAATAATAGAGAAAACAACTATTATACAGTAGACTCACTTGGTGACTTTGAAGATTCTCAATAACCTGAGAGCTCGTAACACACTAATGCCAAACGATGTCCCCGGCTGGATGATGGACCACAGCACTTCAAATATGCTACCACATATCACCTAATACAAACACAAAAATAACAAAAAATAATAGCATATGCAAGCACACGGTTTTTCCATCATAATGAGCAAATAATGTGCACACATCAGCATATCTCCAATGCATTTTGCACCTGCTTGTGAGTTTGTGCTCGAGTGTTTTTGTGTGGGGGTGTGTGCCAAGTGCTGCGGGACTCACAATGCAGTCAAAGCAGTTGAAGGAGGAGTTGAGGTAGGCCTGCTTGCCCAGGCCATACATCTTTACAAACATCTCCGTCAAGAATATCCCCAGGAAGGTGAATTCAGCAAAATCTACATGACGGGAAGAAGCCAAGAAGAGAGGAGAGGGAAGGGCTCAAAAGTGAGAGGAGACCATCAATCCCTGTATCCTTCAACCTGTATCTGCAAATTATGCACCCACCCGTCCATCAGCCATCCATCCATCCCCCCACCCACCAATCCATCCATTCGTGTCGTCTGTAAGGAAGGGCACTGTTTTATGATATATGTATTGAATAGAAAATGCTATTTTGTGATTTGGGTTTATAAAAAAAGTCTGTAATTTGTATCAATGGTATGAATTCAAAAGAATTTCCCACTCCTCCTGTAAGCTCTACCTCTTACTGTGTTGTTTTGTAGCCTGGGTTACACCTTTGGTAGTACAAAAAGTATAAAACAGGGAACCAATCCATAAACTATTTTCATTTCTCATTTAATTTCACTTTATCCCATTTGTGAATGTCTGAGCGAAACACAAGAGAAAATCTGTGCGAAAGGAAGATGTTGTATGTTTGGATGTGCTTGTGTTAACTGGTTGGGTCGGCTCTCTCGTGGATTTAGTCACATTCACTAAAGAATTTGTTCACCCACTCCCTTCCAGTAATCTGTGATGAAACTATTTGTGCATTTTTGTGGAAAATCTGTGCATGCTTGCACCAAACTATGCATGTATCACCCCCGCCCACCTACTCACATAAAAAATCTGAAAGTGCTTCTGGCTGGTCGTAATGCACTACTGCCACACACATTGTGTTGAGGCCCACCAAACACAGCACGGTCCAGTAGAAGGCCTGGGACTTAACAATGTGTCGGATTAAGAAGCGTAGCCGTCGCTCACGCCGCTTGAAAGTTGATCCTTCGAGCTTGGAGCTCTTCAAGCTGGCACGGGCAAATGGTGACCCTGGAAGGGCAAGCAAGGCACATTGTAAGTTATTAGTGTTACAATAAAGTGGACAGTGGTTTATTGGTATAGTTGTGTACATTAAGGATGTAAACAGAGTAATAAGCTTCTTTAATTTACCACAATCTTTGCATCTCTGTCAAGACCAACAAGGAAAATAATATTTTAGTACTGACTTTTTGCTTGTTGGAATATTCCATTGAGTGCTAAGCAAAAAGTCAGAGCTGAATATTCTTTTCCTTGTTGGTATTGACCACTATGCAAAGATTGTGGTAAATGAAAGAAGCTGATTATCTGTACTCTTCTTAGCAAACTGTGCTGCCCCAATTACATCATGACAACATGTCTTTACATAGAATATAAAAAATCATTGGGAGAAAACAGAAAGAACTGTTCTGCATCAGAGGTGTGGAGAAAGAGGGGTTGTAAGGAGAGCAGTAGGGAGGAGGTAACAAGGGCAGGTCAGAGAAAGGAAAGGTAGAAAATGAGGAGGGTTGGAGACGGGGGGGAAGTAACATGAGGAGAGAAGTGCAGAGCAGCGGAGGACAGGAGAGGGAAGGAGAGGTGGGTCAGGTAATGCTGATATGCAAGATAAGATAGCATCTGTATGTTCCTGTGGTTTGCCTTTGAGACTGTGTGTGTGTGTGTGTGTGTGTGTGTGTTTGAGAAAGAGAGAGTGTATCTCACCTACTGCCAGATCTCCCTCCCCTTCCTCTGGGTTTAGAAGCTCAGCTTTGTTTTTATGGTTCTTTGTGGCTCTCCTACGGGAGCCTGTAATAGAAAAAAAGCATGTGTGTTTAATCTATAACACAACAGTACTGGTGTGCTTGAATGTCTGAAAGAATCAATTTATTTATTTCTTAAAAATTGCACACATGCACAAACAAAAATCTGCAAATTCATACCATCATATTCATTTTCATTGTCATCATCTGCCAAGATGACCTCTTCTACAAAACACACACAGAAATGTTAATACAGTATACAGCTGCATTAAATTTATCTTTGATGACTTCCACAATATCTATCAATCTTTTATTTATCATCAATTGCCATTTCTCATTTTAATTACAACCGGGAAGTCTTTGGCCTGCACCTGTGCTTGTTACTCATCCCTCCCTCTTTTGTTTTTCAGCTTCCTTGTTTTTATGTAGATTGTCTTTTCAAGAAGATCAAAGGTCTGTCCTTTCTATCTGCCCCTTTATCTGCTCCTTCCAACATCCAACCCCCCGTTCCTCTTATCTTCTCTACATCTTTCCTGCCCTCAGTAGATGGTTCACAGTAAAAAGACAAGAGAGCGAAAGAGAACGACGGGCAAACAGTGGGTCTTCCCTGTTCAAACTGTGGTACTGTATGTCACTACAAAGCTGTTTTCTCGCACATAAAATGCAATTTAACATACTGACACAAAACATTATCACATGTTGCTTTAAAACTAACTGTTTAAGCTAATAATAATCCCATGACTACATGTACTGCAGCTGCTTCATAGTAAAATCCACAGAATTCTCTGTGTTTATAGGCAGGCTAGGAAAACTGTACTATGATAACATACACAGGTACACAGGTTTTTTGCAAATGTTTTTATGGTTCAATGTGTCTTTTTGTATAACAAATTACCACACATTGCACATACCAGCTTTGCAAATCCATTCCAGATAACCATTGAGTTCCCTTTCAATCTGCTGCTGTCTCCTGAGCTTCAGGAACTCGCTCCTGTTCTCCACACGCTCTCTCTCTTTGGCAAACTCACTGCAAACACACACACGCACACCACATTTGTAGTGCGACAATAGATCACAAACATTTTTAAATCTATTTCAAAATCTATCAAACTATCAGTTTATATGAGATGAAAAACTGACAAATAAACAACCTTTACACTCTCTTTGTCACAAGTGCTCTCTCACAAACAGACACTTACCCGGACAACACACCCAGCACCAGGTTGAGCATGAAGAAGGAGCCGATGATGATGAGGGGGATGAAGTACATCCAGTTCCATGCACTCCCTGAGGCATCGTTGCTCTGGAAACACACACACACACACACACACACACACACACACACACACACACACACACACACACACAGAGTAATCAATGTTTTGCTCTAAGCCTCTGAACTTGATATAATAGCATATAAGCTAACACAAAGGTCATTTACAAGTTTATTAAAGTGAGCTCTGGGAAATAATGACCAAATATTTGATCGAGTGAGACATTAGACATTCTTGTGACCCCACCAAAAGAAGAATATATAAAATGTATAACCAGTAGGCTGTGGGCTGCTTTAGAACATGTAGAATATGTCCGTGAAAGATGCAGTGGGACTGTACAGCCTGAATCAACTGCAATGACATATGTTTTGGTCTGTCTGTGCTAAAGTTAAGGCTAGGTTAACATCTGTCTTGGGCAAACATACACTAAAGAAAACACCAGTGAAATTGACCCTTCTAAGCCACGCCCCCCTTAGTTACTGTTGCTAAGTCCAATAAACTGTAGGACCTGTCGTACTTTTATCACAGCTGTCTATAATTGCACTCCCTGGAGAAATACTGTCTAATTTCTGGAAAAAAGCAATTTTAGAAAGAAGCAGACAGTTTGCATTGTGCATTTGAAGGTTGTATTCAGGCAGTCAAACTGAGGTAAAAAAAAAAAAAAGACAGAAGCAAAAGCCTACCAATCACAGAGTAAAAGTAAACCACCGCATCACCTGACTAATGAGAAAGAGGACAACGATATTAAGGCTCAACACTGTTCCTGTCCAGCTGGGTAGGTCTCTATTGCCTATTACAATCATTAAAAAGCAAAACAGTAGGGTTATACAACGTTACATTCAGTAATAATTTAGCTAGCACAAGCTAACTAACATCACATTTTTCTGGATGTGTTTTAGGTTTTGGAGAGGGAATAAATCGTACTTCTCCTTTCAACCTCTCTGGGTAGCGAATGTAACTATGATATGTGACCCAGGAGCAACGTTTGACCATATCTTGGAAAAATACAGCAACAAAAGTCACACGCTTCCGCTTCTGGCCCGTGGGACCTTATTTTGGAAAATACGGTAGTCAATGAACCGCTCAATGAACTACATCTCTCGTCTCGCACAATATAAGTCACCAACATGTTAACCCGGTAACGCTAGCGTTGATTGCTGTATTTTCACAGTCTTATACTTCAACAGTTTTACATCAAACTGCGACTTTCTTGACTTTTAAATGTATATTCAAACGGGATAAAAAAATGTATTGTCTCTTTCCATTGACATTGATATTTTTTCCGAAGTAAGGTCACCTGGTGGTCCACCGGAAGGGGAGGGACTCTCTATACGAGTCAATGGAACGCAGCCAAGAAAGTGTCATACCTCAGTTAGAGCGAGACCTATACTGCGCTGTGACTGGCCAGCTGCATATTCGGGGCGTGGCTTAGCGAAGGGTCAATTTATTAGCCCTGCTTGTTAAATTAAGGTGCATTCATTTGCATCCAGGCACTGCACACATTGTTTGTGTCTTAAATACTCACTCTCAACAGCTATTAATTTCATAAAAAAAGAACATCTGGAGCAAACTTTGCCCTAAACTCATCATTAAATGTTCAGGCAACATGGCTATTAAAAAAATAGAGGCCAATGCACTAAAAAGTGCTGTGCACTGCTGTTGGAAATAAAAACAACAGCAGGGCTGACATGATTTTGCTTTAAGTCATCTCAATAAGTAAATGCATATCTGCCACTCTATTTAGCTGCTCAGTGCAGAGTAAATAATGTATAACAAATGCTTTGGTCTCTCCCTCTCTGTCTCTACCATCCTACTGTCCAGACTCCTTCCATTTTCTTTATTCACTCCTTATTGTTTTCTCTCTCCACTCGCATCCTACTTTGGAAGCCCTTTCCCCTGATTTTTAATTATGTTGGTGTATGCTCATTTGTTCATTATTTCCTACATTTCTTCCTTCCTACCTTCCCTCCTCCCTTCCTTCTTCTGTGCAATCTTTCCATTCCTCCTCACTGTCGCAGATCAGCGTCTTTGATTCTTCATTTGGCCCTTTCCAACCTCTAGAACCCCTCTTCCCTTTCCCACTTTGCACTCACTTTCTCATAGCCTCCCTGTCTTTCGCCCACCTGTCTCCTCTGTCCTCCATCTTTCCTTCTTCCTGCATGTAAGCTGGCATTGCTGCTGTGTACCTAATGTACTGCAGACCCGTTTTTTTACCATTAAACTTTTATCGCTCCCCTCCCCAGCAGCTGCAAGAATAACTTGGGCTGAACAGGCCCTTTTAAATATAGAGCAGCACCGGGAAGGAGGGACACAGAGTGAGAGGGGAAGAGAGGAATGAAGGGAAGAGAGAAGGATAATAAAGAAAGAAAAAAGAAGGAATAAAGAAAGAAAGATGGGGAATAAGAATAAGACGGACTGAGAGGGAGACGAGATGGGAAAAGAGACGACTACAATAACACTCAAAGACCCTCATCTACCTCTGGTCTCCTAGCAACCGTTGCCACTGACAGCAGGGAACTATTCAGTCCTGGGCATGAGTAATGACACTGTTCAAGAGCTGGTACCTATTTTATGGGCAGACGCACATGGTGCACAGGTGAAAATCATTGGGCGCTTAAACACTTAAATTTTTGTATTTTATGAGAGAAAATAATGTTGGTTGGTTTGGTTGTGCAGGCTAAGATTTTAGAGAGAAAATACTATTGTGACAATTGAGAAACATGTTGGACAAACATTAAACTCAAGTTCAGCTCCATTTGACAATGTATTTCAGTTTCAGTTTCAGTTCCCCCCAGCTTTTGTGTGGCGGTTTTATCCACACAAAATGGCCACCAAATACGACAGTAATGGAAATACTAATCCATCGAATTGTCTCACCTAAACAGGGTCAACATGGCAAACAAAATAACTATAATTATTCTGGGTTATCATCCTCTTCACTTGAATAATGCTTTCTTTTCTCGCCTAACTGTACAGGCATGGAGATCTGCAACTCTCATCTGACTGACTAGTTACTAGCATGCCTTACGTTATGTCCAGCATGATCACGTTAAGTCAGCACTGCGTAGCACAGCATACAGTCAAACGCATCTAATGTTGACTCAGGGAATGAATCAACTCCGCCCTGGTGATGTGACACCAGCGTACGCCGTGATAGTAATCAAGTGAACCTGCTCCTGCCACGCTGCAAGTCCAGACAGGTGCGACGAGTAGAAACTTAGCTGGTAGAGTTTTGCTATATAAACATCTAAAAACTGAAGCATAACCTTGCTCTGTTTGAGACTGTGAGCTGCACTTTATCAGAGGTGCTAAAGTTAACATTTTGGATTTATGCCTGATCACAAGTGTTGTTGGTTAGTTTCGCTTTTCAAACTGTCTGAAGGGGATAATGCTACTAGCACCGGAGCAATTACTTAATACAAAGCAGTATAGGGCAGGACTTTTAAAAATTATTAGGAAGTGATGACGTTATTCTGTTAATATTACACCTTTTTTCCCAACATGTCAGACAACACAGATATGTAGGAGAGACTATGAATTTGCAGAAAGTCCAGGGATTTTTATCTTTATCATGCATATCAGGCATATTTAAAGGGACAATATATAGTTTTCAGTGGCCACCAGCGGTGCAGTTTTAAGATTGCAACCAGGTGTGTGCTCGTAAACGGGCTTGAGCCATAGGCATAAACTCATGAGCTAGCTAGTAGCGAAGTTTGTGTTTAAGGACAGTCCCCCGAGGGAACTTACCCTAACCTTAACCGTCACAGAAGTTTGTGTTTAAACCTAAGTCAGTAAATATATGCATGTCGACCGGCTAACCCTACAAATGTGCACAGGGTTAGCATCTTTTGAGCTGCAACGCAATAGCAAACTGCAGCATATCATACACACGCAAAATTTACGTCTTGCGATTGACGATTTTGTCAAAGTATATACATGACGCCTGAGATGAGAACGGGTTGGTTTCTACCAAAGTCCCGGCTCATACACTACAAGTTTATAGACAGACAGGAAGACCAGTGGTACACAGGATAGTAATATGGGTCGCGTTAGCTGGTGAAGTAATGTGGAAAGCCATAATTTTTCATATTATATATTGCACCAGATAATGTTAGCAACTGCTCGGCATTAGCCAGCGAGATAACGTGACTCTCTCCGTGACTCCAGCCTTTCTGATGTTGACTGTGTTTTGATTCTCATTTGGCCTAACAGACTTCAGCACATAAACCTTTATTGTTGTTTTGTATCCTTACGTGGAGTTTATGTTGGAATCTGTGCGTACTGACAAAAAGGTAGTAAAAAACTGATTTATTAATAAGTGATTACATTGAAAAACTACATATAGCCCCTTTGAAGAGTTTACTTCCCCATACAAAAGACACAAAGCGGAGGGAAGACTAAATCATGCCTGCATGTGTGTGTTGACTCAGCAGGGATGATATTAAATTAGAAAAGTTGATCTACAGGAGAAAACATATCTGAAAACAACACATGCCTGAGAACCTTACTGTATTATATTCTGTTATATTCTGAATTGTCACCTGAGATTTGTGTTTCTCTTTTCATAAATAAAAACATTTCCACCATAAATTGGTCAAGAAAATTTGCCAGAATGCAGGAAGTGTTTAATGCTCTGAATTTTTATATAATTTAGCAGTGAAGATTGCTTAAAAATAGTGTTGTTTGAGTCTCGTCTCGTCTTGATCTTGTGAGCTAAGTGTCTCGTTACACTCCTACTAGTTACCCAGTAGTTCATTCCTAAAATCCTTTCAACGATAATTGGTTCCTTCAATGTCTTTCCTTTCCGCTTCACAAGATGAATATCTTCCAATCCACATGCTCTGTTTTCCTGCGCAGGCTAAAGTAGATCACTGAGTGCGTAAATGTGTTCCAAACCCTGTTCAGGAGTACATACATGGTAGAGAAGCTCAGTCCATCCCTCCATGGTGATACACTGGAAGACGGTGAGGATAGCAAACAGGATGTTGTCAAACTGGGTGATGCCATAGTTTGGTCCAAGCCAGTACTTTCTACACATGCTGCCAACTGGACACCCCCGTGACGAAGGCTCAGTCCCACATGGATAATCTGCTTTAATCTCACCTTTAAATGGATGAAAATAGGGAGGTGTTACAAAACAAACAATATATTTGCATATATGAGCATTTTGTTTTGAAAGAATAGTGAGTGCTATCCACTGGCTCAAAATATGATTTAGCCCCTTACTTTCTTGAATAAAATATAGGGAGGAAATAATCTACAAAAAATAAAAGGTATAGGCGACATAAAGTAATATGGACAAAGTATAGTCAAAATAGGCTAACCTGCTTGAAGTAGATATTTGAGATTCATCACAACTGCTAAATAGGCCAAAAAAATAGCAAATAATCAAACTTTTATCAAAATCGCAATACATCTACTGCAATTTTCAAATCGCAAGAGGCGCTATATTTGTTAAAGGTAAAAAGTGTGTAAAAATCAATCAATTTAAAGTAAATACTGTCATGCTGAAGAGATGTCCTGGCCTACACATCATATTCTGCAGACTTAAGGAAACATCTTTGTTTGGTACAGATCCCTGCAAACATTACACCCTAATCATTTTAATATGTTTTTCAATGAAAATGAGAATAATGATGTTAAAATTTCAATATCACAAATCATATCACAATTGCAATATCAGTTAAAATGATCACAATTAGATATTTTTTCAAAATCATTCAGCCCTAATACAGGGAATACGGGGAAATGTATACAGATATTAGCAGTGAATGACACTCTGTGGTAACTGCCTTTCCCATCACAAAAACATGGAATGGAAGTACCACAAACAATTTAACACCACAAATGTTATTTTGTTGAACTAAATTGCTTTTCTAATTTTAGCACAGCAGCTATATAAAGGCTACCTCAACCTTAATCCTGACTACACAAGTGGCAAACACACGCACGCACACACACACACACACACACACACACACATACTCCTTTACCTGTGTGATTGTCAAAGCAGGTTGTGTGGAATTTGCCCATGTAGAACTCCAGACCAATGATGGCGAACATGAGGATGGCAAAGAAAAGAAGCAGGCCAATTTGCAGCAGAGGAATCATGGCCTTCATGATGGATTTGAGCACCACCTGTAAGCCTGGACAACACAGTGCATACATTGATTTTTACACCCATTATGATCCTTCGTATGTTTTAATGTCAGTGTGTTTTCAACAGTTACAATCGAAAAAAAAAAAGCTGCAGCCTTTACCCTCCTCCCCCTACTTATCTGGCAGTTAAACTCCCTTCTTGTCCTCCACTACCACACGTTTCCATCCCAGGTTGTCAAATACAGACGCTTTGTCAATGCATCTCATAACAGACGCACATGGTACCCTTCAGCATCTGTATGAGCCAACGTTAACGTTGGGAAATGGTCACAGTTTCGATGGGTTTAGGCACCAAACCTATTTGGTTAGGTTTAGGAAAAGATTGTGGTTTGGGTTCAAATAAGCACATTACTTTACATAAGTCACGTATGTAATGTAACTGAGGGACACTGACAAAGCTTCAGTATTTGGCGACCTCGGAATGAAAACGGGCTCTCCACTCCTTTTTTTCACTGCTTAAAGAGGTGGTATTATGCACATTTTCAGGTTCAAAATCTTATTTAGGGGTTGTACTAGAACAGGTTTACATGGTTTCATTTTCAAAAAAACACCATATTTTTGTCATACTGCTGCTCCTCTTTTCGCCCTGTGTGTTGAACGCTTCGTTTTAGCTATGGAGTGATAAATCTTGCCTCTACATGATCTTTGTTGGGAGTTAAGGACTACTAGCCAATCAGAAGCAGAGAAGGGCGCGTCAATGAGAAGCCGGTAAACACGGCTTCGGTTCAGCTGTATATCCCCTTACCAGTTTAGCAACATGGACTGGAGCAAGAGTTGCAGAGTGGTGAGTTATTAATCTGTAACACATGTATCTTTCATCCATAAAGTTATAACCGAGCTCTGTCTCTACATCACAGTAACAACTTTATGTCCATTGACTGCCTGGAGGGTAGCCAGTGTTTGGAAGGGAGAGGAGACGTGTGTCAGTGCCAAATCTGTACCACCTGCCAGATCAGTTCTGCACATGTGCAAAAGTGGTCAGTCAAAGAAGGTTACCGCAAATCTGCCTATTCAAAATGATCCAACTAAATCTTTCAAATCAAAACAAAATGTTTTTTAATCACTGGAGATTAAATCGTGCACTATGATGTAACTCAAGATATGAAAAAAACTCATTTAACAGTACATTTTTAATTTCTAATAATGACAACAATCTAACAAAGTAGCAATACAAAGGAGGCTAACCCTAGCTGCTAGCAGGCCGACGTGCACAGCTGTAGGGTTAGCAGATCAACATGGATACAGTCGCTGACTTTGGTTTAGGCACACACCCCTGTCATGGTTAGGGTAATGGTAATGGGCTTTGGGAAGCTCTCAAACCCTTTTACACTAATGTAGCTAGCTAGCGCTTCCGATCTAGACAGGGCGTCTCATACACACGCCGAAGGGTACTTTTTGCATCAAATACTATGATCAAATAACGCTTTGTCAGCCTTTCTGAAAGCGTCAGTATTGGATGCCCTGAGATGAGAACAGACAACAACACACGAGTAATTACGAACAGGCACATTTGGGGTAATCCTTTTTGACAGACAGGACCACTTTTGCGCATGTGCAGATAGGGATCTGGCAGGCAGCACGGATTTGGTACCTACAAGGTTTGTGCTGCAGCTCAGTGTTTTTCCACCGGTGTTTTTGAGGGCGTGTTGGAGTAGCCGCTTGGCGAGCATTAAATGACGGGCATTTTGCTTTCATCCTCTGTGACGTCACAGGGATGAAAGGGTAATGGCTGGACTACAAACGAGCTGTTTTCAGGCAGTTCAGAGCAGAGTTTTCTGTGGGAGATGGGAACTCCCTTTGGAGTGGACTTTGGGCTTTTTCACTTTGCAAACCTGTTACATGCACAAAAAAGATATATAACTCAATAAAGGAAAGGGAAAAACCAAAAAGCATAAAACCAACTCTTCAATGCAAGTGCTGTCATAATAATAATAACAGTTTGAAACTGAAAACCATAGATAAGATATGACTGTATCACACACTTATACCAAGACTCTCAGATTACACTTTTAACCATGCTACATGTTTAGTTGAGGTAATATAAACCACCCCCATTTTTCACCGTCAAACATGTGTTCTAACAAACAAAAAGGTCTCAATGGCAAGTGTTAATTTAACGTGAAATGATCACACTTTTTAAATGTTCATCACATACTGGAATGCAACTCAAATTGGGTTTTCACTAGAAGCTCAGTGACTTTTATGATGAGTAAGCCTTGGTTTGCCTGTTCAGCCCTGTAGTGGCGTCCAAGCTATTAATAACACTGCAGTGGTGCTGGAACACTGCTGCCACTATAACATTTAAAAAAGGAGCAGAGAGTGCATAGAAGAACCACTTTTGTTGGAACATTTTGGGTGCATTATGCAGAACAACACAAAAGCTGCATAATATCTTGACACAAAACGCTCCTCCATGCTATTTTGATAAAATCTGAAACTGTTCTGCACATTAAAGAAATAATTTTCTCCACTGAGGAATGACAAAGAAACTGTTTGGGATCAAGGCAGGAGGCTGGCCAAATTTTTCAATGTCATGGTTAGTTCAAATGAAGAATTCTGACTTACTGGGAATACCAGACACCAGTTTGAGGGGCCTCAATACTCGCACAGCCCTGAGGGTCCGCAAGTCGAAATCTGAACCCACAGTGGACAGAATCCTAAAGGGAGAGAGACAAATGCACAAAAGCGTGCACAGGCAATCAATATTTAAGATAGTCAAGCTTGTCAGTGTCAGTCAGCCTCTGTGTTTTCCTCTTTCTCTCTCATACACACACACACACACACACACACACTTTTACAAACACCCGTGCCAGGTCGTTACAAGCAATTGGGCGAGCACTGTATGTAAATCCTGTAAGAGCTGAGCTGATCAATACAACTGACAAGTGAAGTACGACAGAGAAGTGTATCAGGGCGAGAGAGGGTGTTTCGTATCGGGATGACAGAAGGACCATAACACGAATAAGGGAGAGATGGAGTGACGGAAGGAGAGGGAAGATGGAAGGACAAAGAGGCAGGGTAGAAGAGAAAGAAAAGAGCGAGAGGCAGCACTGCCAGATGGGGAGAATCAGTGATGCTGACTTGCTTTTTTTCTGCCTATTTTTATTCTCAGTATGTTTTAAGTGTTTCCCTGCAATCCGTCACCCGACTGCAGAGTAAACGTGATGTGGTGTTTGTTACAGCACCTGCATGGCCACTCAACATCTGATTAAAGACTTGTAAACAGCATGTGAGTGTACTTGAGAGGGTTAAGATGTTCCCTTGTGCCGCCAGACTTCCAGTCAGTGCCCTCGTCTGACGCACACTGTGAATCATCCTCTCTCTCTGACACATTTCCACTTTCCTCTATTCCACTAAGAGGCCCAGTGACACAGCAGAGCCTTAATCACAGGTTTGAAGTCAGCCTGCTTCGCTTGGCAGGAAGGGAAAAGTAATACCGACCCAGCATCTATGGGTAAAGGTAGACTCAGTTGTGGCTTTGAATGCTGTATTGCATTACCAGGAAGCCCCCCAGTGGTAGGTGCTCTATCACTAGTGTGGGCTAGGGTCCTTGTAATGACATTGGGTGATATCAAATGGCTCATCAGAGGCTGACTTGTAACTGAGAGGTTCCTGGTTTGGTCACGAGGCAGCACTGTACTTCAGATGTGTGTGTAGCTAAAAAAATTATGCAGAAGTGCCCTTGAGCAACTCACTGAACCCTGTTTTCTGAAACAAGCAAAGAAATACAAACCATTTAGATCTATTACTGCAACCCTAACCCTGCAATCGTCTGGGAGAAAATCGCTATTAGCTTATTGCTAATTTAGATGCTTCATGTTATTTAATCTGGAACGTGAATTACATTGTCTTACTCTGATGCGTTGTTGTATTTTCAATAAATATATAGTTCTTAATGGCAATATGATATTGTTGAGAACTCTGCTTCACAAGGAGGTCAGAGTGCAAGCTCTGAGGCAACTGAAGATGGCAATAAAGAGAGAGAGGAAGGTAATATGGAAGGCCAAATACAGTATGCACTGGACAAGGGGAAATAAATGCATCGAATAGATCAGTGGAGAACTATAAATAACATGACAAGCCAGCCTTGTTCTAGCCATGGGCATAAAGTATTAGGCTTAAAGCATAATATGTACACTTTAAATTGAGGTGTATGGGTGTGAATGCATGTGTGGAGAAACTGCTGGCAGTTTTCTGAAAGTAATCATATCTACGTGGAAATACAGAGCAAGTATGTCACAGTGTGCAGATATGAACAAACACATACACACGTGTACGTCTGTAAGACAAATGAGTTGTTTCTCTCTGCATTATTGGGGATGCAATACAGAAACCATCAAGAAAAAATCCTTTCGCCGCAATTACTTATTATTTCATGTAATCTATTTCTGTGAATCTAGTAATAATGCTGATAACATTGAAGATGATGATAACGTAGACGATGATGATAACATAGGCGATGATGGCGATAATGATGATGATGGTGGTAATATGATGACAGACATAAATATATCAGTTTCTAAACAGCATTCGCCGTCACAGTGCCGGGCCGATGAGGCAGTTCCTCATTCACACCGTCTCCACGGTTACTGGGCCCTTTCTCATTCATAAGTGTTTCCATGGCAACAGGGACCTTGGCTCATTGATAGAATCTCTGTATCACCTTGGTAACAGGGCCAAGGGAGGAGCCTGATTGATTGTTTTTTTCCTCTTCTCTTCTCTCTTTAATGTAAATGTATCACACCTCACGCAGACCAACACACATGTACACACACACATACAAATATAGACACCTACATGACAAAAGCACACACACACACACACACACACACACACACACACACACACACACACACACACATCTGCACAGCGAACAGGCACTGGTTGGAGATCAAACATATTGAGTGAGAATAATTTTATTCACGTATGCACACTGGAAAGTAGGTCACTTGGAATAACCAATGCAAAACAATTCCTTCCCTGTCAGGGACAGAGATGCTGTCAACAGTACATCTTATACACTTAAACTAAATACACACATGCACGCACACACGCACACACACACACACACACACAGGTAAACACACAGACATACAACCTGCACTGTGTGCAGAGGAACACAAATGATCAAGGAGAATCACATTAAGCGATACTGCAATTTCACAACCTCCCGAATGCCCCTTCCTCAGTTAAATGTGGCCACATCACTCACCAAATTGCTTCATCTCTTCTTCAGACTCTTAACTTATCTTCCTTTGTCTCCTTGTTTTACTCCATTGCCATGATTCAACTATTTTAATATTTAACTAATATTTCTATTAATAGTATGCCCATAGTGTAAGGAAAAATCCAATAATAATTATGTGTGTTTTTTTTCCTTTAATGACCCTGTTTTAGTTTGATGTGATCCTGCAGTTGCTCACATGCTTTATGCTTTATAGGATGGAAGTGTCTTATGTATTCACCACCATGATATAACCATGCTGAAGTTGTTACTAAATATATATAACTAACTAAATATATATTAACTCATTGTAAAGTAGTGCCGTCAAGGTGTTAATAAGATTATTAAAATCCCACTGTGACATTCCAATTTAACATTGTGTAACATCCAAACAGGTGAAGAAAATGTCACACCCGTAGCTTCATATCCACGTGACTCTCAACAGTGATAGAGCTGAATGTAGTGCCTGCAGACTGTCCTATACCGTATTTAATTATCTGAATGGTACAGCTGATGGGAGCTGCAATCATTTTTCATCATTTTTCACAGTAAACTCAAAACACATTTTAAACTGGGAAACATACTATTTCAAAATAATATGATTCAAGTAGGGTGAAAGAGACCATTAAGAAAACAGATCAATCATTATTCTTACTGTCATTTACACTGTAAAAATAGATTACAAGTTCGCTAAAAGCACCTTCCTTGCTTCCTTTCTTCACTACCCTGTAACAGTCGTATCTAATCAGAAGAACCTGAACAAGGGTACAAGAAGGAGGAACGGAGGAGAGGATGGAAGGCGAAGAATGGCTGTAAACTAAGGGTAATTGGACTAATAATCAATACAGGGCATAAAAAACAACTAGCTTATACAGGGCCAAATCACTCAGGCAATTTACTACAAGAGATAGGTCAACACACACAAACACACACACACACACACACACTTTGGCGGCACACAAATCGGCTGAGATCCAACAAGGTTGCAGAGTGAATAGCTAATCTATTCAGACATGTTAAGTGCCATCTGTGTGTTTGTCTACGCAAGTGCCTTAGGACTTAGTAGGAAATGGAAAGGAATGTTTGAAGTGGAAATACGTGCATGTGTGTGTGCACACATTGGTCAGTGTGTTATCAAAGGCTTCGGCCAGAGGTGGCTTGAAAGGCCAAGTAGCTTTTCATCTTCAAAGAGCTGCACAGCTAAAAACACAACCTCCATTCATGGTGAGCACAACAAAGAATGTGTGTGTAGTGTGTGTGAGTGAGTGCGAGTGTAAAATGTGTCGGCTTCGGTCAGTGTACATAATGTATCATGGGAATATACAGTATGTGTGCTGTATGTGCTGCAGCAAATTCTTTGTCTGTACATCTTGCGGCAGCTTCCTGCTTTAGTTCGAAATGACAACAACACAGCTGACTGACAGAGATGAAGACTACGGGGTGTGTTCTATGACTGTTGTTTAGATAAATATATTGTTTACTTGAAAAAAAAGCATTAGTGCTTTAGTTATGCTCCTTTGTCTATTATCCTTTTGTTTTCTTTATTTTTACTCCTTTTTTACATCTTCCTTCACTTGCGTTACTCTAAATCTGAAGGTAAAATTGTGCCTCATGACATGTTTTCACCAAATCAGAGATAGTGTGTCAATTCCACTGACTTTTCATGGGCGCCCAGGGTGATTTGTCACTTCTTAGACAGTATATCCACAATAAATCATATTTTTAGCACAAAATTTCTTGCCTCAGGCATTGATAAAACCATTTTTGGTGCACTTGTCACACACTATGATCTTTATCTTAATTGAATGCCTAATAGCAATCAGTACTGGTGGAGCAGTGATCACCCCAAGGCCATCAGACAGGTCACATCTGAATCACATCTACCGATGGACCAATTGATGCTACAGAGACAGAAAGCAAGAGAGAGAGAAGACAGATTTAAACCCTAACTTCCATCGATTGTCTGGAGGAATGTTTAATACATCAGACCGGCACGTGGTGGGTAGAAAACCAAAGATCCTATAGATGTCAATTTGAGGTGTATTGTATAACAAAGTCCATGTATTCATTTTTGTTTTAACCAAAGTTTTGTTTTATAGGCAAGTCTAATGTTTTTTTATGCAACCTTGCCTGAACCTGAGCTTTCACAACACATTCAGCTGTCATGCACCTTCAGCCTTCCCCTGTCCAAGTGGATCAATGACCCAACACAGTGGCCAGTTATTGCTAATCTGGACATCTGATTGAATCACCAGTGTCTTCTGTGTTGTCTGTAAATAATCAACCTGTTAATAGCCAACTGTTTAAGCTAGGCTAGGCTGCAATCTAGTTGGAGACGACAGTCTTATGCTGCAATGCTGTATGACCTCCCACTCAAGCTAGCTGTCCATCAGCAGTAACTGTCATCAGCATTATTTAGCTATTTACCACACTAACAGTGAATTTTCAGGCATTTTTTTTACAGTGTGTAGTTATTTTACAACCTGCTACAGCTTTTCGGCATTTTCCATGTTTCTCTAGTTATGTGAAAGAGTGATTCTCTCACACATAAGGGGGGCGCGGCCTTGGCGCTTGGCGAGGCCAGTCTGGTGTATGGCCAATAAAAATGATGGTTGTCTTCCAGGTCCTAGCTGGGATTTTTTGAAAATATAGCCAAAAAAAGTCCCAACCTACACGGCATTCCCCATGTTTTTTAGTTTCCAAGACTTTACATAAGTTAAATTACGCAAGCTAACTTAGCTATTTTAAAGCAAACCACGATCTTTTCCTAAACCTAACCAAACTGCGACGTTTCACAATGTTAACCATTAGTTTTATTTTTAATGGTTAATCGGATGTTCCATATTTATTATTACTAACTTGACCGCGGAGCCCTAAACGTGCAAATATGCACTAAAGGGGTATCCAGGGCGTTAAACAGCAACACCAAGGGGTACTGTATGTTTAAGTGACGAGTTGGGGGTTAGAATGTGTTGTTTCTGCTTGCACGTCGGAACAACATCTCCACTACAACAATACCAGTGCCTATAGAAGACATTGATGATTTAACTGCTGTGTCACGCTTACTGGGAAGGGTTTCACTGTCAAAACATAAAGATTTCCTATTATACAAGGGAGAGGAGGGGGGTACCAGGCATTTACTGGAAGTTTTAAGGTCTGCCTCGCTTCCTTGTTCTCTCTGCATCTGACTACTTCCTGCTGTCTTGCTGAGACTCCTCTTCTCACACCTCTTCTCTCTTACAGTCACTGTGTTGTGCCATGCTGAGATGAGCTTGGCTTCATGATTGCTCTTATTAAAGCATAAGGACATACTGCCAGACTGAGTGCTCACTCACTCAGAGTGTGTGTGTGTGTGGGGGGGGGGGGGGGGGACAGAGAGGAGAAATCACTTATTTCTCTGTTGCTTTGGTGCTTTGTCAGCAAAGATGTGCAAGGTTTATATAACCCATGAAACTCTCCAAATCACAGCATCCCCGCACATAATCATGCAATGACCTCGACATTTTAATCAGTGCCACCACTCCCACACAATAATTTCAGTGGACATAGAGTCTATCGTAACATAGTTTCACCATGTGACTTGTCAGGTGAGTGAATGACCCAGGATAACGTTATTACTGCAGTCAGAATGCTTTGCTATTTTAATAGACAGGCTGAGTGCACTGTGACATTTGCAAAGTTTCAAACAAGAGAAACAGGCTTTAAGTATGTTGTTAAATTTTTAAACAGGGATCAATAACGAATCCTTAAGCTTGGTGAAAAGATTAAGATGTGCTGTAGAAAATTTGAGACAACATCAGGTTTGTGCTTTTGTTAACCGAGAGTATTCTTACGTCAGCAATAAGATATTTACAGGTATTTATTACCGAGTTTCCTCTTCTCACTAACCATTCACTCAAGCAATCCCATTAATCTTTAAACACAAACTGCATCAGTACACCAGTACGTGACAGTTGTAAACATGCTGCACAAAAAGGAAGCTTACTGTGTCTTTAAAGAAGGAATGACATATGGAAGGATGGAGAGCTCAACAGACAAATCAGTGCACCACTGAAATATAACAAAATGTAATCTTGTTTGCATGTGTTTGCAAATTATTGTTCTGCTCCTCTTTTTATTTCTATCCACCCAACTAATTATCTATTTACTCCGATCGTTTTCTATGATTATTAACTATATTGTATAACTCTACCATGCTTCTCTCGTTTATACCGTGCTTGTCACAGTCCTCAGGCTGCATCCAATTTCTTCCCTTTACCCTTGCTTTCTCATTGAACGTTCAAACTGAAATATCACGGTTGCCCTATTCAAAAGCTTTTTTTTTTACTTTGCACTTGGCATCTAGAACAACTCACATTACTATTGTTGGTCGTTACACGTTGTGCTGTTCTGCTGTTAAAGGTGTCAATTGGAATCCTTTTTCATGTTGGAGTTATTGAACTGCAACCCCTCGCTTTTTTTTCACTCACATGCTTGTTTTCCTTCACTTCCTGCACTCTCCTGCATTTTCTCTTCCCATTCGTTCCCATTGCCTATCTCTACTTAGCTACCAGCACATGTGAATTTTCTTATATCTCTCTGTGCCCCCACCCCCTTTATCTCTGTGTATATTGTGGTGACATTTGTTAGCTTCCCAGGTTGCTGGCTGCCTGCAGTTCTGCTGTGATCTGACTGCTGCCTTGCCCATAATGGGGCTATTCATTAGGGCAAAGGAGCAGGGACAGGACACGCATGAGTCAAAAACACACACTTGCACAAACACAATCTAAAACACATGACAAACTACTTCATTTTGTCTAGTTTTACTTGAATAAATCAGAGGGAAAACCACATTTGATTCTGACCTCGTGTATTCATAACTGTGTTCATGTAGGTACATTCTGTGCTCGTAATTGTGTGTTCCTGTGTGTGTGTATTTGTGATAGCTCGTGTCTTTTCGCTTGCCACTCACCCTGTGAGCACCACCACAAAGTCCATGACATTCCACCCATTCCTCAGGTAGGAGTTCTTGTGGAAGGCAAAACCAAGTGCCAGGATCTTTATTCCAGACTCAAAGCAGAAGATCCCTATGAAGTACGGCTCTGTATCATCCTGAGAAGAGAGAGAGGGAGAGGAGGAAGGAGGGTTAAGAGGGAAAAATACAGAGAGACAAAGTGACAGCCATCAATAGCTGGATGAAGTTGTGTTCAGAAGTAAACCTTTTTTTGTTTGTTTTTTTAAATATGCGTCAACTTGATGTGGGCACTAACTTTAGTGTGGCTATGTAGAGATGGGAGAGAATATGAGTGTATCTTTGTTTTCTAACTTCATAACTATAGATGCAGGCTTACATTTGGTACAAACATTTGCATGTTCCCTTGTGAATCTGTGTGTTTATAAATATTGTGTGTGTATATACTGCTTATTTCTATGTTATCTGTAGTTATATGTATTTTTCTAAAGACTTGTAGTGCACAGAACATTTGGACATTACATTTTTGCCAAGATGAAACAAATCCTTTACTCTCGTTTACTAGAGTAGCCGCATGCATCTTCACTGAAGTAAAATCAATACTGTTGCCTGCATTTTAATCATATTTACATATGTCTCTCACACTGTATCACGTCTGTTGAACTCACCAGGCGCTCAGACAGCGGAGTCTTGTCCCCATCAGGCAAATGTTGCTCCAGAGCCAGGACGATGCAGTTGGCAATGATGGTAGCTAGAATCATCCACTCAAATGGAGTGAGGCGGGTCGGTCAAGGAAGAAACACTTCTTGAGAGATAAACAATTTCGATCTCAAATTAAACACTGAAAAAACAGCAATACAGCTTAACATTTTAAGTGTTTTTTAGAACATAATAATGGCCCAATTTGCTCACCTTTGTAACTTTCCAACAAGAGGTAATATTATTACATTATATTAGTCTTAAGTTAAGTTAAATAAAAAAAAACACAAATTTGTACCTGTCTTCACACATTTGTTTCCTACATTTGTATCATTTCAATATTACACAGATCTACAATATAGATTAATTTCACTTGCATGCAAGGTGCAGATTTGAACTTCTATTATATGATCTAGCATTGTAAAAAAATAAAAACACTTGGGCTGCTTTAAATAGCAGTTTTCTCAGCATTACAAGGACCAAGATTACCTAGCCTACTTGATATGCAGATGTACGCAGTAAATTGCCACAAAAATCTAATCAGAAAATTTACTCCATGGGGACTTTCTATCATTTATTCATTAGTTACTGCATTTACAAGAATGTGTCTGTGGAAAGCAAAAGGCAGATTGTTGAAAGAAATATTTGCACACCGATATCAAATAAAAACAATATCCACACTGCTTTTCAGTGATATTTTCTTGGTAATTCCTTGGCATACCCAGTGGGCTGCTAATATACATAAGAATTAAGTGGTGAATTAAGTGAAAAAATGATCTAGCAATTAAGATAATATCACACTCTCATGTCAAAGGTCAAATCTATGCAATTTGAAAGAGTGTAAGCGAGTCAGACAGACAGCAGGCCTTTAGCTTAAATGGACTGATGTCTGGCGTCTCACTGCCATTACCACCTGTTTAGACACACACACAAACACACACAGACCCACAAGCCAACATTATGAGTCAGTTAAATATGTTCCACTAAGTGTATGTTCTGGTAACACACCGCCCACACAGGCAAACACACACACACACAGAAGACGCAGGCTATGTTAAAGTGTTAGTGTGTGATAATGTGCCTGGACACAGAGTGAGATTTGTTGCGACATCACCGTTTGACTCTATGTACATAGCGTCTAAGGGCTAGTTCGGTGGAGGAGGGAGAAAGAGAGAGAGAGAGAGAGAAATAAAAAGAAAGGGGGAGTATCTCTATGTACATCTAATTGTGTTTGTCACGATCTGTCTCTCTAACACACATACAGAAACACAGACACACACACACACTGGTGGTGTCTTCTTAAATCAATCCCTCTGTCTCGTTAAGGTCACAAGATGAATAGTTACATTTAAAAGAGAAGAGTGGAGAGAGAGAGAGAGGGACTGAGAGAAAGGATGTGAGTGTAAATGTGTGAAGGAGATGAATGAGTAATCAAGAGAAAGGGAGAGGAACGAATGGATAGAGGAGGAAAAAAGGCAAGGACAGAAAGAAGAGAATAAAGGGGAAAACAGAGTAGCTTGACTTTCATAATTAATATTATGATTATGTGTCCATATATCATGGTATTTCATGAGTTTTTGCTTGGGGGGGGTTGTAATTTGTATTTTCCAGCCACTCAAAACAAACCCACTCTTTTCCTATCCTATTCTTTCTTTTCTCCTCTGCTTCACCTTTTTCCTACATGCTTGCTTCCTTCGGGAGCAGCCATCCCCATGGCAGTTGGGAGGAGGGGAAAAAATTGAATGGCGAAGAGAGAGAAAGGAAGAGGAGGCTATTTATGGAAACACACCTCATGTGTGCATGTGTAAAACATGTCAGTTACGTGTTCTGTACATGCTTGCGTGCATGTGTAGACCTCAGTGTACATGTGTATGTTGAAAAAGCTGCTCTAGCCTCTTGCAAGCCCACAATGTGTATGAGTGTATGTGTGTTTGTTGGACCACTCCTACCAGGCGCACATTACTCAAACACCCAGGGTTCCATTCAATTAGCCTCCCTGCCCCGCCCAGCTATGTGTGTGTATAAATGGGAATGCGTGTACACGTATGTACAGTATGTATGTATGTATATGCACGTGCGTATGTGTTGGGCCATGAGAGGGCAGGGTGTAGCTGACTGAAAAAGGGAAAGAGAGAGGAGGGAGAGAGACCAAAATAGAAGTAGAGGGACAAAGGGACAAATGTGTGCATATGTGTATTGTGTATTAGAAATCTTCCCCAAGCGGAATAACTATTAAATGTGTGTGTATATATATATATATATACACACACACAATGATCATTTGGCACATTTTGTCCCTGCATTATGTTTCAAGATGCCACATGATCTGCACCCTCATTACACTGGCTTTACGCATTCACACACACACACACACACACACACACACACACACAAGGCTGTGCGATATGACGATATCTATCGTTTGACAATCGTTAACAATTGTGCATTTATTTCGTTGTGTCGCAAATTCCACACTTTACTGTAATATTTCCGCGAGGGGGTGAAACTAGTTTTACGTTGGATATTCTAAATCTCCCAAACATCGAAAGTAAAACTAATATCCAACTTGAAACTATCACCTATAAACCTCACCGCAGTCCGTTTTTTCCACATATGCCGGTGTTGCGGAAAATAAATTTGCATTCAGGATAAACAAACGTGGAAGAGAGTGAAGTTTACTCATAACTGGATAATACTGAACGGGAGGACAAGCTAAAACGAGGAGCTAACACCTAAGAGAGAAGTTTGTTGAGCCACGCAACATTAATCCAGCAGTTCCAGTCATGATATGTGTGTCAGGTAACTTTTAATGGCTTGCCCACGGACATTCAGTTTATTTTCTAGTTCACCAATACATGCTGTTGTTGTGATGTTAGCTATAACAGCAGGAGAGCTGTGAATATCGTACTCTGCTGACCTGCTGTGTTGTGTCTTATCCTCTAGTGAGCGATGCAGTAGCAAATAGCGACTGTTTGCTAACCCACAACTTAGCTAACGTTAGTTACATTACATGCTGTGTCGTTGTTCACCCTATATCATGGTATTTGTTGTGTTGATTTAGATTTCTCCAGAATTGCAAAAATTATCCCACCTTTATCAGAGCTCTCAAGTCTCACGCATTCACCGTGAGACACACGCATTTCAGCCAGTTCACACGCTCACACGCCACACCTTGTATTTAACGATAACGTCCTCGAAGTTGTCCCGCTATATACAATTATTGGACGATCATTACTGGCCGAGTTCATAGCTTACTCTGTACTAAACGCCAGAGCCGTTAAGCCGATCAGAAATTAAAATGTGTTGCTTCCGGATAAATTCCGTGATCCCGCTGAAAGCACGTTCGTTACCGGGCAACATAGATGCGCGTGCACACACGGAGTGGAAGTTGGAAGCTCAAGACCCGATGGATGCGGTAACTGTTGGTGCCGAATCTTTTTTTTTCTTTGACGAACTCACTTGCCTGTGATCAAAGACAGTGAGAGCAGCTGATGTTGTGGAGTATCCTGTAGCCAAATTCATGCTAAATGATTACTGATGCAGACAAAAACTCTCCGACCTCTTACAACCAGAAACTTTGGCTTTCTCACCCAGTGGTGAACAAAGTTACTTAGGCATATTCAGATCCTTTTTTCTTTTAATAAAAGTACTGCATTGAAAAAGTTAAGTAAAAGTATGTTATTAGGCTATAAGCAGGAAAATGTAGAAGTAGCCTATTAAAAATAAAAGTAGCCTACTCAAAGCAGAAAGAAAAATGTCCCATATGACTGATATTCTATTAGCCTATATATCATATCATTAGATTATTATTCCTCATGCATTAATGTAGTTGGTTGTGGTTGAACTATTTTTTATCAGATTGCTATTAATGATTATTTTTTAGTATTAATCAGCTGATTATTTTCTCCATTAATCGATTGTAATAAATTCTGAAAATAGTGAGAGAGCGTGACACCTTGCATGCTTGTTTTGCCAAACCTCAAAATCAATAAAAATACATTAAAATAATAAAAAGTTAAAGCAGCAAATCTTCAGGTTTGTAAAGCTGGAATCATGAAATGTTTTTACATGAAAAATGACTAATGCTAAATCAGATGCTAATTCAGTTTCTGTCAATTAGCCTAACTGATATAGTTCTACTAGCTGGACTTGTATAAGCTCTTAAGTAATTAAAATTATATAAAAACATCATATTTAAACTCTCTAAAAGCCTATTTTTTAAAGTAACTAGTAACTGAAGCAAGTTCTGCAATACTACAGTAGGCCTATGTGTACAATATACATTGAGCACTGCTGTTCATTGGGCTTGTTTGGGGCCAAATCTCTTTTTATTTTTGATAGGCTAGATTTGTAATTTGGAAATATAAGTATCAATAGTCTTTTATCAGATTTACCTATTTTTATCATTTCTATTTGTTCGGGTCAATTATAAACTATAGGTCAAATTTAATTGTTAGTAAAAACTTGAGAGAATTGGCTGGCTCCTCCTCTAACACGCGTTATCTCACTCCAACATTTTATGATAAAACTTGAGAGCCCTGCCTTTATGATGCAGAGAAATGTGATGAGTTAATGTTGGAAATTAACTCAGTAACAGTAACTCAAGACATTTTATTGAATTTACAAAAAATATTCTATATCAGGATATATATCGTTATTGGGATATGAAAAGACCTATATTGGGATATGATTTTTTTTAATATCGCACAGCCCTACGCACATATACAAATTCAGAATATGAATAAATCACTCACACTCTGCCATGAACCTTTCAATAATGAATCTCCTCTTCCTCATTCCTCAACGGCTATATATAGCAACATGACAGAGTTAAAAGCAAGGGAAGATTTAGGGGGTGACAGAGAGAGAGAGAGAGAGAGAGAGATGGGAGTATGTTGCTCTCTCACCATTCTCCCACCCTTCATCATTTTAATGTTTTCTTTGTCCTCGGTCTCTCTCTCTCTCTCTCTTGCCTCCCCTGTGTTTCTCGCTCTACCCGTGGTTCTGCATATGCTTGCTTTTTATTATCTGTCTAGGTTTGCATCTGTGTGTGTGTGTGTGTGCATCTGTGTGTGTGTGTGTGTGTGTGTGTGTGTGTGTGTGTGTGTATATACTGTGATGGGGACAGTAGTAGGTCGTAGACAGAGATGTCTCTCCAAGAAAAGGGAAGTGAGGCCCTCAAAGTACGCCACTGGAGCCAAATGACACACACACACACACACACACACAAAAACACACACACACAATTTTACTGGCCTTTTCTTAACCTTGTCCATCACCGCTCCATACGGTCTTCATGTCTTCTCTCTCTCCTCACCTTCCTGTTTCTCACTGATTTATTTCTCTCTCTACCTACCCTCTCTTTCTCCCATTTAATCTCCCCTCTTACAATTCTTCTACCCCTCCATCTCTATCTTATTTTGTCAGTTTTTTTCCTCGCTGCTATATCCACCCACTTGTTTCTCTGTCTCTCCCGCTTTCTCTACTCCCCATCTCTCCTCAGTCCACCTTTCTCTCACAGAGTCTGCCCATCAATCATCCCTATCTCTATCACGCCATCTCCATTCAATATCCGCATGAGATGCCGCATCAGCAAACGCACGAGGACACAGAGAGCAGGAGACATAGAGGGGACGGGGGGGGAAAAAAGGTTGGACAGGAGGGGAAATATATGGAGGGCTAAATGAAAGAGAGAGGAGAGTGGGAAAGAGAGGAATAGAGAAAGAAAAAAACTGTCCTGTGGGCACAGACATGATTGAAAAGAGTGAGTGGTGAGGAATAAAAGACAGATGGGGGGGGTAGCAGAGGGAGGGAAACAACAGCGAGAGAGGGCAGAGACAAAGAGCATAGGAGTGCTGAATGAGGAATAAAGCAAGGGAATGACAGAGGGGTGTGAGAGTATTGCGGTATTTTCTTCTCCTGAGCAATGTGTATGCTCTGTCGAAAGTAGGTTAGTGGCAGAACACGCACACACACATATATAAAGGGAGTGGGAACGAAAGGAAGGGAGTGGGTGACTATATATCATGCTGTCACATACAGTATGTGTGAGTGTATGTTTGTGTGCTACTGATACACGGCACTGTATAAAAATCACTGCAGGCCTCACATGCTTCCGTATATTCACACACTCATCACACATTTCCCCACAGCCACATGGTTTTATATTGTCATCCTTAAATCTCACACAGGATGCCAGCATCGTGGCAAGCACACATATGTATGAAGGATTACACACAAGCTTACACATACATATATGCAGGAATAAACACACACACACACGAGCGTGCAACTGAACACTCTGGTCAAAATGTCCACCCCTCAATCGCCTCTGCAGTCCTGACTCCCTCCATCCATCCCTGCCATGCACTTGTCATATTGCCATTAAGCATGCATTTTTATACATGGACTGTACACACATAGACCAACACTAGACTACATCTGTATGCCAATGGAGTCCAGACCAGCTGCTACCCTTTGGGAAGGTGCCAGCCTCCCTATTAATAAAACTAAGCATGACAGTATGGGCCTTTCTCACTCTGACATTCACTAGCTACTTACATTGTTTTGTAATAAACCAGACATGTTATTTTACTGTAATACATTCACTTGAAATGTTTGTTTAAAAAAATGGCTCTTGCATATTACAAATGTCATTATTATATACATACATTTTACCAGGGCTGCAACCAATGATAATTCTCATTATCGATTAATCTGCCCATCATTTTCTTGAGTCTTTGATTAACCATTTTTTCTATAAAACTCTAGAAAATAGTGGACATTGCCCTGTGTAATTTCCCAGAGCTGCTTGACACAACAGTCAAAAAATCCAAAGCTTTTCAGTTTACTATCATGTATGAATTCTCACATTTAAGAAGCACAAAATCAGCAAATGTTTGGCTTTTTTGCTTAAAAAATGGCTAAAACGATCATTCGATAATCAAAACAGTTGCCGACAATCTTCTATTGATGAAATAATCTCTTAATGTAACAGTTACAACTCAACTCTAACTTTATGTACTTTTCTTGTTCTGCATATGAATATTTTCTGTTTTGTTTAAGAAGAAGACAAAAAGAAGAAGAAACTAGGGAGAAGTGATTGTGAGAAGTGAAATGATTAATTAGCAGCCTCCCCTTTTCCCTGTCAGTTCCTGTTTTATGCCTCACTCCTCTCCCTTCCCTTCCTCTCCCTCTCTCTGTCTCTGTCCTGTTACATTATGCAGCAGAGCACTGGCAGAACAGCTCAAATGATTACTTCATTTTCTTGTCACTTTTCCCTCAGAAGCACTGATTTGATAAAATGAATGGGATTAAGCGCTGTGGTTAAAACCTATCTAATTATTTTGATAATCAGCAGCCATAAAAGATAAGAGACATGGTTGAAGTGCTTCATTTTATTCCTGCATCTTAAATGGAACTCTTACGAATCGCAGTCTAAGTGTCTCTTCGTTTGAAATATTGCCTTGCACTTTCACATTTGGAAAATATGAATGGATAAAAGTTCTTCCACTTTTAATAAAAAAGGAATCTTGAAATCTAAAACAGTCTTTAAATCTCAAAGCGATATATATTTTTTCACATATATTGCATTCATTCATTTCTCGCGATGATATGCAGTAATTCATTTTATTTGTTTCTCCCTACAGTACACTCAATTTGGCAGTGGAGAGCCTCCACAGCAACGGTCTCCACTGAGAGGCACTGTCACAATATTCCTCCACAACAAATGCTGTTGCATTCACTGTGTTCAAAACACTGTGACATGAAACCCAAACCAAACATGTCCATGCCTCAGTGCTATAAAAAATGTCATGATTCTACATTTATCCCACTTTGGCACCATGTTCGACTGTGTTGCCAAACAAAAGGGAGTGCCCGAAGGCCAGTTTAGCCCTGCGTGGCCTCTCTCAGTCAGAGTTAGCATCTATCAGTGTGTATAGTCCTTATAGTCGCCCACTTCTCCTGCATCTTTATTCCATACAGCATATGTTGTGTCTGTATGTCACCCCTGCCACCGCCTCTCCTTCACACTCTCCTGTGTGTGTGTGTGTGCGCGCACCGCGGGTTGTGTGTAGAGTACCATGTGACTTATATATATATATATATATATATTTTTTTTTTTACATTAGCTGTATGTCAGGCAGGTGGCGCAGGTGTGTTGGCCTGCTTTTCGCTGCCAATGTGTATATGTACATGTAAATGTTTGTGTGTGTGTGTGTGTGTGTGAGAGAGAGAGAATGCGTGCCAGCACACCCTGCAGGTGGAGGGCAGGTTTCCAGCAGGGTTTGTCTAGTAACAGCCGCAGCACATGACTAAAGAACACAGGCATCAAAAAAATCAATCCATCACAGAGTCTCTCTGTCTCTCTCTATTTTTCTGTCTCTCTCTCACGTATCCGGATTTCCAAAATAGCTCTGCTCCACGTCACTGCACCCCCACCCCACTCCCCACACACACACATTCTCAAAGACACACATCTCACACAAACACACACAAACGTCCAAACTACCGTGCATCTGAAACTGAATTATTCAACAGAGCCAGAATGCACAGCTCAGAGAAAGGGGAATGAGAAAAATGCAGAGAGAAAGGACAGAGAGAGGAACAAAGAAAAAAGTAAGATAAGTAAGATATAATATATCTTCTATTCACTGTGCATACAGTAAACATAGATGAACACTAGATGCCTACTAGATCTGTTGCTAACAGGTGAAGAAGTAAATCCAGGATGTTTATCTACACATATAAGATCTTGTAATAGGTGTTAAATAGTATTTGACTATTAAAGACTAACATAATGGATTTTCCTGCAAGGTTTTCGTTAAGTACATTTCAAAACACAGATTCTACACTAACCCTTTACAGTGATCTCTGTGGAGTGAAAGAGACTACATCTAAAGAATGATGTCAGAGAAGGGATTTTAAAATGTAGGCAACAGGCAGTACCTTGTCCAAAATGATGCAATAATGCACTAAGACTAAGACTGCACTAAGTTCACTAATGTAAAGTAACATCTGCACACTGAGGCAGTGCCATCACCACTGCCTCTGCCACTACCACTGCCTATTGTGATTTATGCCCTGGTTGCTACACAGGAGCATGTTTCCATATTGATTTTGCTTCCATTTCTCAATTGCCATATATGTTACAAGGGCACCCATCAGCAGTATATCAAAAAACAGCTAGCACGGAGCATTTATCAGATTGTAGAGGATCAATTCACAATCTGAGAACAGCTTAGCTTGTCATTTGCTGTTGCTGTTGGTGAACCGCTCCCCATCAGCACGTCATTGCACTTCCAGTCCCTATACATTAACATTTCATTTGGCAAAGTGTTAGCCATAAAACTTGATAGGCCAATGGAATATCAGTGCTCTGTGGCTATAAGATTATCTTAGAGACTTTTTGCTACAGTGGTCAAAAATCACAAAATGTATGAGACTGCCCTCTCCAGAAAAACGACAGGTCGTAAGTGCGGCACCTTATTACAACACATATTAACATTTACTGTGACAACGACCTCTAGTGGCCCTACTACAGTTTTAAGTTTTGACTTTAATACGGTTACTTCCGTCACGACTTCATTAATCACTTTAACCCAAACCACTACATTTTCCTACGTGACCAAGTCATTTTTATTGCCTAAACCAAACTGCATTAACATTAACCACATGTTTAATGTCATGTTATGCAGGTCACGTGTCCTACTTAACCTAGTTTATGCTCATATGTGTCGTTTGGGGAGGCATGGATAAAAGACCTATGTTGTTGTTTTGAAAGGCATTCTTAATAATGTAGGCCTACATACATGCCAGTCTAATAATTGATTTCTAAGTCATAACTGTATTAAAACCTGATAAAAATAAACATTGTTTTTAATGAAATGACACAACAGTGTCCACAAAGGTAATCTAGGTATGTTTCAACTTCAAAAAGTTTTTTTAAATGTGTGCGTTTTGATTTAATTTCAGCTAATAAATGCTGTAATGTTTTGTAAAAAAAAAAAATAATAAATTTGATATTGTGACGCAAATGGTCTGAATGGTAAATGTTTCTGTTGGGCTCATCTATGAAGCGGCGCCCTTCACATTGTGTAACACAGCGCACTTTTATTGATAATTACTTTCTGTGCAGTGTGCACAATTGTAAACAGGAAGCGAGAGACAGGGGCATAGAGACGGAGAGAAACAGAAAGAGAGAGAGGGAAAAGTAGATTCCTCACTACCTCGAATGACCTTAGTGTTCCTCCACCTCTAGGTAAGAACACTGTGGGAGGACAGACAGATATATTTCAGTAACACACACATGCACAAGCACACAGACACACACACACACCCAGACAAGTTAAAAGCAAAACACTGCCGATGATCAATATCACAAAGTGAAGATATATGATAAAGATGTTGTTTAAACAGAAAGTGATACAGAAGATATTTTTAGTTCTTAGTTTAAAAAAAAAGAGGTTACCATATTTAAATGACAGGATTCTATATATTCTAAAAAAAAGTATTGACTGATTAATCAGGTCACTTTTTCCAAAAGGCAAACGCTACAGATGAAAAAAGACAAAGAGCACATATTGAGAAAAATAAAATGTACTTTTTCCAAGTGTGGAAAAAATTAAGAAAAACAATCTAAATAGATTAGGCTTTCTTATAAGCTTTGTTTCTAGTTCTGTGTGTGCACTTGCGCATGTGTGTGTATGCTCATGCAAACCCCAGTGCCAAGTCTGCCCAAAGAACTCAGGACAGAGATCAATTCACACATTTATTACCAGGCAGTCAAAAGGTATGAGGTGGGGAGATTGAGCCCAGAGGGTGCACACACACACACACACACCAAGATTTGTAACACATTTCTGCACTTCTTATTGCCAACAGTTATGGGCAAACTAAACTAAACAAGACTTACAGCTGTCAGGATGTTCTGCGAAATAGCCCCAAAACTTCAAACAAATGTTTTGAATTAGCATCACAAAAGGCTGAAGCGCACCAATTAGGGGGAGGACAAGACGCAGTGGAGGAGATCGAGGCGAACAGCAGCGTTGGGCAGGAGAGAGGAAAGGAATGGATGATGGATCGGATTTGAGTGAAAGAGAAAAAGTACAGGTAGTGAAACGTGAGAGGAGATGACAGAACTTCACTTCCTATCACTCAAAGAGTCAAAGAGACAAGGAATAGAGAGAGTTAGAGAGAGAGAGGGGAATGAAAGAGGTTGAGAGAAAAAGGGACTGAGGAAGAGAATGTGTGTTTGGGGTTTTTTTTGAGGGGGGGGGATTAGCCGAAAGTCACAGTAACTGTTGTAGTAGTAGGTTTTGACAAAAATCTGTTCGGTCACATAATGGGATCTCACCTCAAAGCCACAAAAAAACTAGTCCCCACACTGTAAACCATTAACATTCGGGTTGTGATTGGGGTTAGGCGTGTAGCTGTTATGGCAGGTCAATGCAATGTCTTATAAGTGCCAAAAACAAGTTGATGTGTCTGTGTGTTCTGGCTGAGGTGTAGCTGGCCAACCCTGGATGTTTGTCTCTCCACCGCTTTGTGTTAAATGATTTAGGTATGCAGACAGGCAGTTTGACTCTCTCTCTGTCTCTCATATTAGTCTACCCTCCTAATGTTATAATGTCTGTCTTACTGATCCCCCCCCCCCCTACTTATGTCACTCAGTATCCCATCTCTCTGTTGTCTCTCTCTCCTCCAGCTGAACATTAGAAACAGCAGAAACAGTTATTTTTTAAAACTCATCTCCCTCTCTCCCACTCCTCTTTCCTTTCCTCCTCCTCTGAAAAGCTCATTTTACTCAACAAAAACACATATGTACACTACTACCTTTCCCTTACTGCATTTAACCCTGCACCTTCATATCTGGAATCCAAATAAAGAATCATTTTTAACATTAATCTCTTATTTGCCCCTTGATGATAACGCTGTAAACTTTTCTTAACAAACAGGTCTTTACGTCAACTGGAGAACATAATAGGAAAGAGAGGTTTGGGGGGTAAGTGTATTGCCTCTGTAACGGGCTCTTTTCAAGCAGCTCCTCTTATTTTTAGGCTAGACCTGATGTGAAAGATAAAGACTCATGGATGTGACCAGATTGAGGAGAGAGCAGACTGTGTACTGTAAGAGTGCTTGTGTGCGCGCATTTGTGTAAGCATGTTTTCAAAATGAAAGGAGAGAGAACTAAAATAGGCAGCATTAAGAATGACTGACCCCGCAGACTGTGGTAAACAAATGAATAAGCACATACGCATTTAAACACACAAAGCCTGCACACACACACACACACACACACACACACACACACACACACACACACACACACACACACACACACACACACAAATTAAGTTGATGTTAAGTTTGTGTAGTTATCAGCTGACAGTTGCAAGCTGGAGAAAGGCCAATAAATAATTCAGATTCTGCAGTGAACGCGGATCACTGACTCTCTACATCCAACCAAAAACAACCAGGTCTCTCTCTCTCTCTCTCTCTCTTACTGTTCCTCGGTGTGTCTCACTTTCTCTCGGTCTGTCTCTCTTAATCACATATATTCCCCGATTATGTGCATCTCCGGACCCGACTCGCATGGCTGCAAAGGAGGCGAGAGAGCTAACTTTTCCCGGTTGTGGCCTGGTCAGGTGTGGGTATGTGGGTGTGTGTGTGTGGGGGGGGGGGGAATACACATACAGCACATCACACCAATCTGCATTTGTCAGCAACAGCAAGAAAGGTCAGGCATCAATCACAATTTACTTCTACAGAAATGCTAAACTATCCTTTATGGTTGCATTTGACTAGTGTTGGTTGTGTAGAGTTGCCACGCTTTGGTTTGATGACAGAATTCCGCATGTGGTCAACACAACGGCAAATTTACAGACAACACAACTTCCTGTATAAAACGGAATCAAATATATGATCTGGAGATCAGTGTGCTAAAACAAATGTGTTTTATTAAATGTTTTATTTCTCAAAGGAGGTTAAATGCTCGGTGAGAAGGCCGAGCGAGGAAATTAAACTCACTGGTCTTGATTTGAGTTCTTATTGATTCTGGGTCATGCGGGATCAGACAGGCTACGGACCTAGGAGATTAAGGCACTCCTACTCACTCACAAGCACATAAACAGAAAACTCACGGCATTAACATTATGCACAAACTAATGGCATGCTCATAGATTTTGCTGAATTAATATTGTTTCTTTAATACACAAAAGATTCTAAACAACATTTTTTACTTAACACCTTTCGCACACCGTGATTATGAAATGGCGGCTAACTTCTAAAACACATGACTTGCATTACATTTCATAGTGATCTCATTATTACTATAGATAGCTAGGACATTACATTGACTTCCTCTCCATTTACAGCAGCAGGGTAAAACACACGTAAGTGTACACTGGTGATGCAGGCAACACCAGTTGGTGTGTGTGTGGTGTGTGTTTATGTGCATGCTTGCGGATGCTAAAATTAGCATCTTGCAGAGGTGCGCGTTGAGAACTTAAGCTGACACTTAATACCTATTTACACCGCAACAAACATGAATCTGTGAACATCCATTTGCAGGGTTACAGTAACTTCAAGGATATGGATTCAGCAAGGTCAAACGGGCATTTAGGGTTAAAGGTCAGTGGGACAGCCAATGGGGATTTTATTTTTTACAAGGTCCTGTAGGGTGACCCATGTTATTTCTGAGCATTTTATAATGACAACAGCATCCGTCAGTTATCTGCTATAATACAAACCCTGTACAATAGTTCTGGGGCCAATCTCATAACACTGTAGTGGGGTATGAATGTCTTCCTTTCATTTAAGTTGATACATAATCTATCTATGATCCATGATCTGATAAAACCACAATACACTGCGATTTAAAGACGATTCAGTAACATACAATTCAGCTGTGATTTAATAATGACTCAGTTCAGATTCAACAGGCTTGGACACTTCAGTGTATCAATTTTGACTCGTAGTGACCAAATATTAAATGCCCCAAAAGATTACTTCTCCTGCCACACTAGACTGTAAACATGAGCAGCGATACTCTGATTAACACTTAAGATAATCTCCAAGGAGGAGGAAATGTTGCTAACTGGGTGTTAATTAATGGTTACCTCAGTTCCAGAGTCAGTGTCATCCATCTGAACTTTGTCAATTTCAACAGCGGTCTATGGGCACGTTCTTGTAAATAAAAACACATTACCACAGTTGCTTCCTTTGACTTGGAGAAGTTAAGCTTTAGTGCTTTTGTTATCTGTCTTTTAATTATTTTCTCATCTGGTCTCTTTGTGTCTTCGTGCCTGGTTTTAAGGTTTGTTGTTGGGACTGTGTTGTTGTCCTGTGTCCTCTGTCTGTTGTTTATGTTATTTAATTCCATCGCAGTACCCTTTCCCGCAGGAGCCCTTTGTCTCCTGCCAGGCAGTTATTGTAAATAAGAAACTGTTCTTAATTAACTTGGCTGGTAAAATATAGGAATAAAAAATAATTAAAAAAATAATGCACTTTGAAAGTAGCCTTAAATGCTAACATTAGCATTACTCACTTCTTATTGACTGCTCTTTGTTGTTAGCACACACGGCGCCTTTATTTATAAATTACCTTCGACGTCTGTGGGGCCACCGGAATACTGATGATACTGTTGCAAGTTTTTGTTTTTTATACTCAGCCTTAGACATACTAGAGTGCGACATTCTTTAATTGCTGGGGTGCGTAGCCAGGTAGTAAAAAAGGGGCGGGTCACGCAAGCACAAGGGACAAGCGCCCGCAGAGAAAGTTGCCGTAAATTACCGTGAATATATTTTTTAAAGAAATTTCAATCCAGAAAAAAAATAATGCTATTTTCTGCCTCTGTAGAGGATTACACAACAAACATATGGAAATAATTAGGTTTATTGCATGGCATAATGCCATCCAATAAACCTAATTATTTCAGGTACATGTACCTGAGATTTGATTGTATCTGAACCCTATAGGCTACTGTGTGTGTCAAAATTCCATTCCATTATGTTTATCGAATTTAGTGAGAAAACTAAATGCTGGTATTAGTTGTATTTAACAAGGCACTTATTCTATTTGTCTACCACTTGTTTCAAAAAGAAGAACATGGCACAATAACGGGCCTGAACTCTGTGGGCCTGATGCTAATTCTAATTAAACAACCAAATATCTGTCTACTGTATCTAAATGTGGATGTGAGAGAATAGTTATTTATATGGTGCTCCCATGGGTCCAGAGTCAGCTCACAACTAAATAAAGCCGCAGGTCATAATTCTGCTGAATAGTGAATCCACTGAGACTCATACATCTGGTGAATCAAAAAGCTGTTTCAATCTCGCTGAATGCACCAAATCAACATGCACCGGGTAAGACTTCTGTTGGTTGCAGGTTAGAAGAACCAAAGTTTCTCTATTTTAATTAACTATACCACTAATATCTCTGAGCCCTTTTTATGTTATAATTTTTACTTTAATGCTGACCATGAAACAGTCAGTAAAGGACAATGACTGTGAAAACTGTATTACTGAGAAGAAAACCTCTAAAAATTACAAAGTATTATTTTGCACCTCATATTGGTTTGGGTCCATTATTGTTCAGTGTCAGCCAGTATGAGCCTGATACTCATTTCCCTAACATGATACAGCTATACAGTACACATATTTTATTCATGGGGCTCTTTGGTGGGGGGATTGCTAGTGTGGACATGGTGTGGTGGTGGTAAGAAAGATTTGGACAGAACGCCTCTCTTTGGCCCCGAAGAAAGGAGGTAGGCTTAAATGCAGTTTTCATAAATGCAGCACTTTAAAGGCATGAAATAACTGGATGAAGGCAAAATTTCTTTGTTTTTGTTTTTTTTCACTGATGCTCGCTGTCAGTGACAATTTCCTGACTGAACCCACTCTGAGGGTTGTACTGTATGTTAGGACTGAGTTTTAGCGCAATGGGACATGTACGGCAGCTAGATGACAAATGGAAGGCAATATCCAGAGTCCAAGTTTACATTCACTCACTCCAGTATCAATTTTATGTTTTATGCACTTATTTTGGATCTGAAAGTTCCATTAGTAACCATGTAATGGCAGCACAGTTCACAGTTGTGTTTGGTTTGGATTGAACCTGTTGCGTGAAAGTACATCAACTGATGAGACACTAAACATCTTCAAACACTGACTCAAGCTTGGGCATATTAGATAATTTGGAAGGACCTAATCCATTCAAAGGACAAACAAACATGAATCAGGCAGATATAACTAAATCCTAAATTTAATGCCTGGTTATTAATGATAGATAGATATATACTTTATTTATCCCAAGGGAAATTCAAGTATTTTTTTTTTTTAGATAGATAATGAGATAATAGATAATGAGACCTTTACTGGGAAGAGTTTGAAAAGATGCAGCAGGTTTTGTCTTTGAAATATCGATTGAATGAGGTGATGAAAGTCTCAAAACAGCATTTCATAATGAAACCCATTTTGTTCCTTCTTCTAGCCTCAGCTTGGTTAGTTTTCCCACACTGAGCCACACAATAATATCATCTGTATCTTAAACCTAATCATGTTTGCCAATAATAGACCAAGTAATACGGAGGAGGGACATATAACACAAATATATTCCCAGGGGAGGGGATAAAATACTGAACTAGGTACACCTCACAATTTATTACAATCCAATAAACAACAACACCACAAAGCGCAGCTTCAGAAATTACCAATAAAGTGAATCAACACCCTGACATACTCTCAACAAATATTGAACATTATAAGCTTCACAGGGGTATAGGACTAGAGAGGAGTTATTGCACAGCTATTGCATTGGATTACATTAGATTGTAGTGTTTATGTTATTGTATCAAACATCTCTATGTGCGTGTTGGGACTATGTACCTGATAGACAATGCAAATTTCCCAAATAGATCTATTATTGCAAAACAGCTGCTTTCTAGACCATCAGAGACCAATAATGAATTTTCCACAAACCAACTCACTAATGTCAGCAGAGCACAGATGTTAAATATTATACAAAAATGATCAACCTTGTCTGTTTCTTGTGGCTACAAGTTAATAATATGTGAGCAAACACTTCTGAAATCTTGAAATTAACTTAAAGGCCTACAAAGAGTTCTACACCTAAAACTATTTAAAGAACACTTAACCCATTCATTAACAATGGCTCTATTTCCCAATGAGCCGTCAGTGTGACAATGAGCCAGTATGCCACGACCCTGAAATTGATGCAGGTGAATGGAATTCAGCCATTATTTTTGTGTTAATTTACATTTAGATTTACATTTAGCTGACACTTTTATCCAAAGCGACTTACAATTGCTATATATGTCAGAGGTCGCACGTCTCTGGACCAACTAGGGGTTAAGTGTCTTGCTCAAGGACACAATGGCGGACGGGTCACAGTGGGGAAATTATTTGACATTATTTACACCTGTTTTCTAATGTAACATGTCAAAATGTCTTCTGTTAAAAAAGGTATATCGTAACTTGCCATTCACAGGAAAGTAGTTTGGTGAACTTTAACTTAATGAGGTCCAGCTTTAGCCACTTTTAGCCAAGTATTTTTTTCAAAGGCCAGTACAGGGAAAAACTATAGTTTCCTGTGTATTCCCTACTGCCTTAAATGTTGGTTGCCCTGGATCAAAATCACCTGTCGATCCCCTCTGCCATTGGCCCCTGTTGTTCTTGGCAGTAGGCTATTGTTATTCTTTCTCCATTTTGTTATTAACACAGTCAAGGTTGAAATCAGCGCGGTAATTCTACAAATGACTTGTTTCATTCAAAACAAATGTACTACTTCATAAAAAGACTACATGGACATTTTTTAGAGTTATTAAATTGATGTATAATATTTTGGAAATGAAATATGAATATACATCATCTGATTTCCTACACACACACGCTGTCTCTCACTAACACACACGTCTGCCATTTAGATGGTGAATAGCAACATGATTTAGAAGCACTATAAGTAGCTCCTGCATTTCACAGCAGCCCAATTAGTGTGTGTAGTTATGTCACGGCTCAAGCATCAGCATGGATCAATACAATCATTATTTCAATTTCCCTACTTGTCCTTAAGACTCAGACAAAAACTTACTTCCACATTTGCATGTATTCACACAGACGTGCATGAATCCTGCATATAAAAATACTGAAATCGCTTGCTATTTCTCCCCAGAATGAAAATGCAGGGAAATGGTGGAAATAAAATACTGTCACACTAGGTGGTTACAGTACATCCACACACACACCCACAGTTCGAAATGGTGGCATGTTCATTCAGTGACACCTGCATCTTGTGTGATTAAGAGGAGGCTCAAAATCGGGGGGAAATTAAATACTGTGTCAATGTAAGTCAAGAGCCTACTCACACTGACATAGACTCACTCTGTCACTCACACACTCACACACACACACACACACACACACACTATCTAGAAAGAGACCTGCATGATGCTGATATGGGAATTCATGTGTGCATCACTGCAAGGATACTCACACAAATGCAGAAATTGCCCCCCACCCTTTTCCTGATTCGCTAAACGCAGGGCCTATACTGCACATGCTGACATCAGCAACCAGCAGCGCCACCTAGTCCCCCCCACCACCACCACCACCAACAACAACAACCACCCGCCACCAGCGCGCACACACACACACACACACACACTCTCTCTCACACACACACACCACACACTCTCTCTCTCTCTCTCTCTCACACACACACACACACCACACTGTACACAAACGTATATCAAGAAAGTCCCGGGCGACTGTGACGTGAAATTACTAACATATGTGATTGATGGTGATCAGCAGCCTCATAAAAGGAACCGTTGGTTCATGCCCCCTCCTCTTTATTAACTATAAATTACATGTCAAGTATTTCCGCTCTTCCTGTAGCCTACCTCCATGGGCTTGCACTGGTGCATCTGCTTGTTACACTTTTGTCAATAGAACTGAACTTAAAGTCTTTAACTCATGCAATAATAAATAAATAAAAAATCACAAAAACCATTCAATCATACGTGTCTGAACATTAGGCCTACCGGATTCTCGGGCAAGGCCTACAGTAGCTTTTACTCACTGTACAATGCCAGGTAAAGGATATGGCCATTCGGTGATCTTTTTGGCGTATTTTCTGACGAAGTTATCCTCACTGAAAATGAACAGCGAGCGGTTGACAGTGAAGCAGTTCTGGCGCACGGGAATGGGGTTATAGAGAGCCATAGTCCGGGCTCTCTGCGCCATAGACTGCTTGTACATTCTCTGGGTCCCGGGCCCTCCAGGTGGACCGTGGCCATGGCCGTGTCCGTGTCCGTGACCGTGTCCGTGTCCGTGGGGTCCTCCTTGCCTGCTACCACCGCGGCCGCCTGGGCCCCCTCCGCCGGGCCCCCCACCATACCTGGACTGTACCTCATCTCCGAACCGCGCCATTCTCTGGACACCAAAAGCCAATCTTCACGAAACAGCGGAGAAGGAGACCAATGCTCAGCTGTGCAGCCACACAACATTACATCCCATCTGGATCAGAACGTCTCATATGCACAAAGGGTTGTCTTGTGAGCTTATGCTGAACACCTGCACCCGGCGAGCAGTTAGCCTAGGCTGCTTTTAGCAGACGAGGACGCCCATGTACCGTCTCTTCTCTGTGCGTCTCTGCCAGCGGCCAATTGTGGGTGTGAGGAAATTAACTGTGTGGTCGGATGGCTGACTGGTTGCACTGTAGGGTAGTGCTGTGGGGGTTCTAAGTCTTACTCGGTTCTTATGTCCGTGTAGAGCAGGTTTCGCACCGAACATGAAATCATGGGGAGCCTGCAGCGAGTTCACATGAATGTTTCATGTTCTCCATGGTTCATGCCTGTATCAGAGCGCACCACTGCCTTCTGCACCTTTCTGGACGATTTATGTCTTTACTCTCATTTATCTCTAACATGTAATGACAGGCTAAACGCCTCTAATATCAAACAGGCCTCGATAAATCAGATTGTCGAAAATAAAATCTGAAAATAATTAACAGCCTATAGCTACGGCAGTCAGTGACGTTCAACTTGGCATTTTGGAAACGGTCGTGTTTCCAAAGACTTAAAAGGCATTGAAAAGGGAAAAGCTACGATTATTTATTTATTTTTGAAACATCCGCAATGTTTGGCACAGTGTGAGGCAATACTGTGGCCCCCGCCACCTTACAGTTGTTTTACCAGTGCGCTCTGACAAGCTTTGAGACCAGGAAAAATGTGACATTTGTTATTAATGCATCTTATTTCAGAGTGCACAGTCTCGAGTAGAAAGGAGAAAGAAAAAATACCGTTTTCCTTTTAAATGTCGGTGTCATCGTTGTCGAGCGCTGGAGATGAAATTATTTTCTCAAACAAATTCAATAGCATCCCCCCTCGCTGAAACCATCATCTTCTCTCTGTCACCTGCGCGGCCATCCAGAAGCTGAGCAAGGGACACACGGACGGCGTCGTCAAAGACAAGGGTATGACGGCCGCTTCTCCGCCGTCTTACACCCTCTCATGATCTTGGTTTGGCTATTCGAGGTGCAGCAGTGCCGAGAAGTCCCTCACCATCCCCGCCCCGAAAAGTCTACCTTCGTCCGCACTGATAAGCCCAAATGTCCTGGCAGCGCGTCCTTTCTCTCTCTCTCATTGGAGTAGGGTAGAGTGTTCCTCAAGGCCTCCTCTCTCTTCGTCCAGCGGCCCCAAGGGGGGGAGGAGGGGCACGGACGGACGGATGGATCGGTGAATGGATGGAGACGCAAATTAAAGGGAAGGGACCGGCTGTTTCTTTGGAATTTAGGCCGGAGCCTGTCTATAAATTAAACAAACCGCACCGCACGTGAAATCGTTGTCTTGCAGTTTGTGTGAACTATAATGAGAGCCCGATCGGTTCTGCAGCCGCTGCACATGACGCACGCGGCTCGTCCAACTTCCAGATGGATGTCACGGACGGAGGCATCGTCTATCGCCTGCGTGTGAACGCGTTCCTCATTTCCTGCCACCTCTGTATAAGTGTGTGTTTCATGAAGAGTTAGTGAGCGTTCTTATCACAGCGCGCGCGTGTGGCGGAGAGGCGGGGTGTTGGCATCAGGCAGCTCGCGCAAAGACACAGCTGCAACCCAATGATGGCGCGTGAGTAAAATGCTCATCAAAGTGTGCGCGCGAGCCTGTGTGTGTGTGTATTTGTAAGGGAAGGTGGGTGGGTGGGGGGGCGCTATTCTTAGCAACAGACATTTCGAAATTAATGGACGAAGAGAGCTCTATTCTCCCTCCCTCCCCGAAACCGAGTCGAGGATCATCTTCCCTGGCTCTCTCCTCTCCTCTCCTCGAGGCTTTTCTCGTAGCTAAGGCTCCACCAAAACACCGTTGCCTGTTCAAGGTGCGACTACATGCTTTGCGCTAAAGCCCAGGCACAGCAAAGATTTTCAATGACATAATGCAGAGGAAGCAAGGGCAACGTGGATGGCCAATGTCGAGAGATAATAAGTGCAGTCACTTTTCGTGTGATAACATTTCTATACAATAGACTACACTAATTTATGCCAGTTTTCAAACCTGCCATTTTGTCTTTAGTAAAATCAGTTTCACACTAAAATATCCAAATATGCCATTCCAATCCGAATACCGATTATATTTTGATTGGACAGGATGGTTTAATTGGCTTTTTTGCTTTTGGAGAGTGAAACCAGCTGGCAAAGAGTAGTCTCATATTGAATCAATGCCAGGAGTTATTCACACCGTGAGCAAAGTACTGGTGCCAGGTTCAGTTAAGCCCCGGGGACAAGGAGAGGAAGGCTGCAGCCCACAACAGCACAGGACAACATTCTCTTATTCTATTATGTGGCCTAATTGATTGACTCCAGAAATAGCCACTTCTGTGAATGGGAAATGATCATACACATACGGATTTAAGGGTGACCGGGAAATTGAATCCGGAGAGAAACCTTGCACGTGCGGACGCCAACTGATCACAGCACGACCTTAAACGTGGATCCGATAAGTAAGAAAGGGATCGTTTTGCTTTGTGTCCACTTAAGCGAGGCTTCCGGCCGTGAGAGCGAGGCTGACCCCGCCGCAAGGGCATACAAGAACACACATTTTATTCCCCGATCTAAAGCAAAGAGGGAGATAGAGAAACAGATATAGATCATTTCAAAACAATTAAACATCCTTTCGCAGTCTGCTCATCATCATAACGCCAGTGAATTAATCCCAATGACAGAACTGGTGCCACATTAAAACCCTAGTAAAAGATGTAGTAATATGAAAAATATGTAAGTTGTTTTGATCTTTTGACATCAGAAAATAAATGCAGCTGACAGCATGGGGAAGTGTTTTACTGCTAACCCTACTGGCATCAGCCACGCACAGCAGCACGACGCTAGGGACTCCAATCACTTCAGGACCACGGAGAGCGCCACAAAATCAGCGCCAGTGCCCTAATGCCGTGGACCTGTCAGGACCGCGGAGCGCGCCTCAGCAAGCCATATCGGCATCTTTGTACAACCAGAACTACCAAAACGTGGACAGTATAACATCACTGACATACCAAAATAATGACCTACCCAGCACAGCAGCTCGTAACACATAAAATCAGATACCGTGCAATGGGTGGTGTAACTTTGAACCCTGCACTGCCTGTAGCGGCTTGTGTGGTGGAGAGTTTGAGTGGCGACTCCCTTGCTGCAGCTTGTCACTTGCGCACAGTTATCTGGATGAGAGATGTCATCTAAGCCAAAGCGGTATAGGCTACCACTAAGCCCCACCTTGACTCCCTTGGTCTCTTTGCCTCTTGAAAGCATCTGTCTGTGTCCAGTTATTGCCGTGACAGGGCGCTCCCAGCCAGACTCTGGCATGATGACTGATGCTAAAATGTACAACGTGTGTGTGGTTTGTGTCTGTGTGTGTGTGAGTGTGTGTGTGTGTGTGTGTGTGTGTGTGAGTGAGAGAGAGAGACTGAGAGATTTTATTATTCATTCTTGCCTTTTCAAAAATGTTTTGCCATTATATCTTGTATATTCTGTTATATGTTGTGTGTTCACAAATGTGTGTGTTTACACTTGGGTGTGATGATCTGTGAAATTATCTATTGCCCTTCAGAGCTGGAGCCTTTGAGAAGCAGCAGCCTTCTGTCCAAACCTGTTATTCCACAAAGGCAGCACAAGAAGCACTGAAGAGCGACAGCTCCAAGGCCACCCATGCATAAAACATTGTTACCTCACTGTCTCCACGGAAGAGATAGAGACACAGGATAAACTGTGCATATTTGGCTTAGAAAAAAAGAATGCAACTTGATGGACTAAGTTTGTTCTGCAGCAGAGTCTTTGTGAGGGCATGTCAATTGTACCCTGCATTTGACAAGAACTAAAACCACACCCCTCTGCCTCATTTGGGACAAGGTGAACATTTTCTTTAAAATGACTCTATACAAATATAATTAATGACCCACTGAAGTATATAAGTTTATAATGGGTTCAAGTTGATAATGGGTTTCAGAAGAAGGTAAGAGGAACAAAATGTTTGCTCTGCTAGTGTCTATGACCATGCCATTATGACTTCCATCAAGATGTCTTTACTCTCTACTGTGCTTTTCCTCTGACTGTCCTCTCTGTAATAACACAATTTTAACATTATATGGCAATGCTCATGCTTTTCAATAGAATTTACAGTATGTAGACTTCTGGCATTATTTCAGAAAATAATGTGCGATTAACTTCAGGTAATGTTTTACATTCTGTTTGGATGCTGAAATCTATGCAGAGCACTGGCAACCATGTCTTCTAAAATGAAGGCCCAATCCAGTTATATTCAGCATAGCTGGATTGAGAAAGTAATTAAACTTTTAATGAATTTAGTCAAATGGGGATGATGCTCAAATGAACAATCCTAACAGGACTGAAAAGTATTTGCAACCACCCTACAAGTATGTTAAGACTGATGCACCTATATTTTGTATATTTAGATAAATCACTAAATATGGCGGAAGCATGGTCTCCACTATAAGACTCTAACATGCTTAAAACCATTTATTCCATCTCAGGAGTTTAAAAGTATCAGGATTGTTCTCTGTTGTTTTTTCCCTTTCTCTGTCAGATGTTCAAATAGTGGGTAGCTGTGAGGCTGGAGCTCTGAGGCGAGGGCCTAAAAAGGAGTGTCGTGACTCAATGATTCATAAGGCTGAATAATTCAATGGCTGGATGCATGTAGAACACTCCGCCCCTGCTGAACCCAGTTCTCCACAGACCCAATGCAGACTTAGGCTATACCTACATGTAACCCTCTGCAAGACTGGCCCACATCATACACACACAGACACAAAAGAAAATTGTGGTTAACAGCCAAAGATCAATTAATGACATTGCAGTATGTGTCAAAAATGCTATTTTGCCATTGCCATAACAGACATATTTACATAACCAATGTGAAAAGTAAGGTAGGTGAAGACTCTGGTGCCCAGTCATTGAAAACTGGGTCAGAAGCTGTATTTGGTTTGTTTAGTTTATTATCCAATTTGATTCTAACTAGCAAAGAGGCAGTGTAACTAATTTTGTTACGTGCTTTAAATGATAATAGGATCATATAGTGAATGAGTAGTGCACATCCATCACATACAGCTAACAGTGCAGCCCGTTCATGACCATGTACAGAGCCAGACAAGGAGGGTGCAGTGCATTTGGGAAGCCATACTTTCAATGCTCCAAACCTTAACTCACATGCACACAATCAGCAATCAAGGCAACTGTGGCACAGGCACAGTTGCCTTGAATGATAGTCTTGAGCTGAACATGCCATGGTGTAGTAAGCATGCTTTCATCAAGAAAGGCAGTTTCTGCAGTGATGGCTTCAGCTTGTCCTCAAGACTGGTGACAGCTGCTGTGACAGGAACAGGTACGCAGACTTACAGCTAGACAACAACTCCCTTCTCCCAGCTTTCTCCCTGTGTGTGTGTGTGTGTGTGTGTCCAAATGTCCACCTGTGAGTTTAACTTAAAAGAATGCTGTACTGGTTGAGCATTTTACTCCCATAACATTGTTTTAAAAAAGTGACATTCCTGAGACAATTTACCAGATTTCACGCAGCTACCTTTGAAGCTACAAGAGGGTTTAGACACCCCCCCCCCCCCCCCCCCCCCCCCCCCCCCCCCCCCCCCCCCCCAACATATGCAGCAGTACTCCTCAAGCCTGTAAACAAACGTGTAAAATCCCCTTTAAGTTAATGTCACACCCAAACCCTCACCCTTACAAATAAATTGTTATTCTTTGTTAAAACAAAAATATAGTCTCTGTGCCCCACTGATACTGAGGTATATATCTCCTACAATGCTACAATAACAACCACTCTCTCCTACCTACAATTTTCATGATTTTATGATGCGTGAATGTCTTGACATTATCCTAGGACCTTCTGACTTCTTGCTGCTTATCATTGTGCAGTAATTCCACACATGTACGCTCCAAACAACTGATCACTGCCAAGAATTCTACTGGTGATTTTCAGTTTAATTGGCATGATTCAACAGAAGGCATAATGATGCCTCCAGGACAAGCTGGCCGACGATGATGCAGTGAATCGTAGAAGCTTTAAACGAGTGCACCAACTGGGAATTAGAATGTGAACCCAAAACACTTATCATGGCTGGATGAACGTAATGCTTGGGGCAGCAACATGGCATCCAACAATGAAATGGGCATCACATCAGTTGTGTTTGTGTGTGTGGGTGTAGGAGGGGGGGGGGGTGTGAGTTAGTGTTATTGTGGATGCTCACTGACCGAGATCAACATGCAGCTCACAGAAGGAGCACTAATAATCTTTGTATATATATGCAGTGGACATGTTTATGTTAAATGTATAGGTTCATGCTTACATATATCAAAAGCAAAATGTGTGTATGTGTGTGTGAGTGGATAGATGAAAGTGCAATACACAAAAATACAACCACATGAGAGCCTGCTGAAATAAGCACAATGTATTTTTAAACATCTAGAATTATTAACCTAGTCGGTAAGTAGGGTAAAGCAGCTGGTCCTGCGCAAGCAAAATCTTCTTTCTATGTCTGCTCCTCTATCTCTTCCTGGCTCCCTGACAGTTGCCCTTTTAAGATCAGATCTATCTGACACAGAGCAGCAGTTCTAAGCTTCACAGATTTCCTGTAGCTGCCCCAGTTTCCTTGTATACCTCTAGTTCACTAACAAAGAGTTTGCCTGGAAACAAAGCAAAATGAGGGACCAGGAGAGAGAAGGTGGTAACCTGTCCTTAGTGGTAAATAGGCCAACATTTTGTTTTTGTTTTGTTTTTCTAGGGGAATCTCTAGTGAGGATGAAGTCACCGCTTAATCCGCTCTCTTCTCTGTTTTCTCTTATCCCATCTCCCACCTTTCACTATGTGGGCCCATAAGGGACAGAAATTTTTTTATTCATTGGTTTTAATTTTTTTTAAACATTGTATAGAATTCTATTCCTATTTTTTTCCCCTCCCAAATATAAAACTTTACCTACTTATTTAATTCTACATTCATTCATTTCTATATTCCTTTTTTTTTTTTTTTACATGATTATGATGGAGGCTTTCACTTAAGTATGATATATAGTGAACACTTACATTATTATTAACTTTTTAAAAAATTATCTACAAACTTATTAGTGAACGTTTTACTTTTTTTTAACGTTTTGACCAGATGTTAGCGCATGTGGAATAGACCATTGAGCTGATCATATTTACAATCACGAGTACTTACTGCCCTCCATTGGTCAGAGTGAAGAACTGCAACATCTGCATTCACTTCTCCCCTGTTGCCGTTTTTTTCATTTGCGCGCTCATATCCTTGTAAGCTTCGTCTTCAGCTGAGCATTGCCCGGAAGCCTGCACATAACAGAACATTGAAATACATTTCCTGAGGCAAGCTGTTGGGCAATAAGAATGAGCGGTAATTAAAATGTGTGTGTTCACAGTTGTCTGCTTCTCTAGCCCTCACAGCTGAGGATCATTCTCATGGTATTACAAATATGAAACATTACGTCTCCATGTCTAAATTAAATAGGGATAGTTAGACTTTTTATATATTTGTTATTAAAGTTAAAAAGTGCATATAAAGGGCATCAAACAAAAAAAAGTCAGCTATTAATATTATATTGTATATGATGCATAACTGCTGGAAGACTACGCCCCCCACAATGCATTGCGTTGTCAAGATGGCGCCCCACGTAGTCGCTTGACATTTGTCAACAACACCAAAGCGCAACTAAACGTAAATTGGACTGTGTAGCGAGGCTGGCCGCTAATATTTCAGACAGGAGGATGAAACTGTTGCTGTCAGTGTTAAAAAGAACCCGTAAAGCAGCAGTTTGCGCCAGTCGCCAGCGCTGTCTGAGCTCCTGTGCCCGTGGCGGCCTGATACTTCTCCGAGATGAGGCTCTCATCGTCGGGTCAAGCCCGGAGCTCGTGCAGAGACTCTGCTCACAGGTGGAGGTGAGGACGGGCTTCATCACCGAGGAGGAGGAGGGGGCCCTTCTTCGAGAGCTGGAGCCAGGCCTGAAGAAGAAACGCTACGAATTCGACCATTGGGACGATGTAAGTCATGCATGGTTGTTATAAACGGGTCTATACAAACTTCACGCATGTTGACATGTTAAAGGTGCGTGTGGAGTTGCAGAGTCACGGTCGGAACGCACACCTGTTACCGATTTAACGATTAATTTGGCCCAATTGGTTATGGTTAAGATGTTAGTAGGAGTTGTTTAAGAACCACTTCACCATTTGCGGCTGTTAAGTTACCCCAACGTGTCCACAGACGGAGTATGGCAAGCAAGGGCGCCACTTTGTGTTGAAAAGTGGTGGGGACATCAGGGTTTAGCTTAGGGGTGTGAGGACACTCTAAGCTCGCGAGATATCACGATACACGATATTAGGTTCACGAGAACGCGAGGAAAGACCCTTAAACAGTGTTTTAAAGATATCGTCAATGCCAACATATATGAGCGGGGGTCGGAGGGATCTTTAAACACTTAATTTCCTGCACTCTGGTGAAAGTTTCTGCATCAATTTATGGTGGAAATTTTTTTATATATGGAAAAGGAAACAAAATTCAGATAGCATGTGACATTTCAAAACATATAAATATAATAGAATCTAAGAGTCGGTGCAGCTCTCAGGCATTTTGTGTAGCTTTCAGATCTGTTTCTCCTGTAGATAAACTTTTCTCATGTAATATCATCCCTATGAGACAACTCGTATGTAGGCATGATTTAGTCTTTCCTAACACACCTATGGCACCTATGATGCAAGCCGTTTTAACAATTTATTCCTTAAAACTTACTAGTCGCTATTTAAAAGATGCAACTTATTTAATAACTAACTAAACCCGTTTTACTAGAAACAAATGATTATATTCTAGTACTTAATTTTTAGGTACTAGTAGCCTAACTATTCTATTAGTTACCAATAACTATTTTTCAGTTATTAGTAACTAATTGCGCATTTTTGCCATTGAAATCCATGAGGCTCTGCAGTTCAGGTGTCACCTTTTCATTAGTTACTAATCAAATAATTACTCGTAACCATTTCCATTTCAGAACACCACTTAATTTTGGGTTAAATGTGATGTAACGCACGTTAATATTACAGATTTTGTAGTGATGCGTTAAATTAATATGTTACAGAATAAAGTAATGCATTACTGTAATTGCGTTACTTTTGTTACTCCCAACCCTGTTGAAGGGACAGTGACACTGACTTAATTTGTGCTGTGTTCACTTCCCCACATTCAGGCTATTCACGGTTACCGAGAGACTGAGCGTGTGAGGTGGGAGGCGGCGTGTGAGGAGGTCTTGAATCGCGTCCGATCTGTAGCATTTCCTGCGGGTAGTCCACTCCTCGGGCCCGTGCACATTCTAGATCTGGACAAGACTGGATACATCAAAGCACACGTTGACAGTGTTAAGGTAGGTTTCTCTCATGTTTCTCTGCATGTGCAGTGCTATAAACATTAGGTTCTAACAGGGACAATATCCTCAGCACTGTAACCTTTGGAAAAAGCCTTTTTGTGTGGGCTGAGCTTTTTTCCCCTGCTGTGCTCTTACTGTCATTTTGTCTGTCCTTCTGATTTTTCAGTTCTGTGGTAACACCATTGCTGGGTTGAGTCTTCTGTCGGACAGTATCATGCGCTTGGTGAAGCAGGATGCCGCCAGTGAATGGCTGGACCTGCTGCTGCCCAGGCGCTCCCTCTACATACTGAGGTTCAGTATATACAACATTTAGCTCAAATAATTGATTTAGGTATTGTATTGTTTAGGCTGCAATATAAAGTATTCAAGTTGTTGATTATTACAGAAAAACTACAGGCTGAGTCGCCATTGAAGACAATAAGTGCACATACAACATTTAACTTCAAACAATGCAGCCCTGTGTTTCATCCTGCTCTCATCACACCCATACAGGGACGAGGCCAGATATAACTTCACCCATGAGATCCTGAAAGATGAGGAATCTGTGTTCAATGGACAGAGAGTCCCTCGGCTACGTCGTATCTCCGTCATCTGTCGGAACGTTCCGGGCTAACACCCACTTTGGCCCATAGTAACAGACCATAACCTGAATTTAGAGGATAATGTCTGTGATCTCCATGTTAAAGCTGAAATATTGGTTGATATACATCTATGGTGAGATTTGGTGCAGTTGAGACACTCTTTATAATGTGATTTTGAATAGCTGATTGAAATAAACAGCAGGTTATTACACAACCTCCCACAACAACTGCACCACTCCACCCTGCTGGGAAGGATGTGAGCTTTAAATGTATAAAGTGATTCTGAATCATGTTTGGTGTGTTCGTCTACTTCTGTATAGTACAGAGACTCTTTGTGAATAATTTCCAGATAACATCAAAGTGAACAAGGATGCAATAAAGATTGTTCTTGGTTTAACATATCAAGCTGCTTTGTGGGAATCTGTTGATTTTGTATTTTTAATAAATATTATATATATATATTTGATACATTTAAGTAAGAAGGCAATACCTAATTCCATTCAGCTGAGCTCTTTTCTGACCTCATTTTCTGTGAAAAGCGTCACCTTCCTTGAGTACTGAGAAGTGGTAATGCCACTAACAGCTTAATGACTTTGTCATATAAAAATTCCTTCGTCTTCTTCATAGGTAGAGGGGAGCTCTTTTCATTTTTCTAACATGCTTCCAACATGCTCAAACATGTATCTCAAGTTGCAGGACAAAGATTGGCTCACTTCATATTATTTCAAAATTTAATGGCACACTGCCATAAATGTTTCGATGATGGCATGCTCAATTTTTTCCCCACGACAGGCGTTTGCAAGCCACAATTATTTAAATGTATTTTAATGTACTTGAATTTACTTAATACTGTATGTGTTACCATTCATCTGAGGATGTCACTTTTGCTTTGAGCGCTAATACACTCTAACCAGTAGATGGTAGCATCTTCTGCATGAATCAAAAGGTAGAGACATGTTATAGGAGGAGTAACAAATGATCTCACACACCTACGCCATGTTCATCACTCCATAGTGAAGGGGTAACAAGCTGAAACAATACCCAGTATAAAAAAGATCTAAAAGTACTTGTTAGACGGGACTGTCTGCAGGTAGGCAACCCCTGGTCAGACAAACATTCTCCAGTGAAGTCCACACTCACTTCAGCCTTCTAACACATAGGTAAGGAGCATGAAGGCATTACCTGTATTTAGTTTGTGGCAGTATGATATATAAGTTTGTGTTATCATTTGGCTCACCTGCTCTTATACGAGCACATGAATGTAATGTATTTATGTTGATTGGATGTATGGATTGCAGTGAGGAAAATATTTATTTGCACAGATATAGGAGATGGGGTCAGAGCTCAAAGCGGGGCCAATGCGTGTCCTTGTGACTGGTGGATCTGGTTTGGTGGGCAAAGCCGTTGAGCATGTGGTGCAGCAGGCCGGCGGGAAACTGTTGGGAGAAGAATGGATCTTCCTCTCCTCAAAGGATGCTGATCTTGTGTAAGTTGCTTCATTCTTTCTACCTGAGTGTGCCTGCAAACAAATTTGTCTTTAACTGAACTGCGTTCCAATGCTAACAGCATTTGCATCGTCTAAGTATGCTGAGATGGGGCGTTGCCTGTCTGTTTATGTTCAGTTCATTTGAGGTCATGGTGTGCTTTATTGGTATGAATGTTTCACTTCACAATATTGCCAAAGCAGTTTCATAATCAAAAGTTTACATTTGAATAAGACATAACAAGATTGATCCAATCAAAACCATGCACATTTAGCAGCTATAAATTACAAAAACAAAAATAACAAATATAGATACAACGTAAACTACAAATAAAGGTGAACAAGGTGTAACCTGCCATGCAGCGAACATAAAGGGAAACAGTTGGCTGAATCACTCGCTTGTCACGGGTTGTGACACAAGGACACATACTTGGCGGCAAGGTTTGCCGTATGTCCTTCTCCTAGGATTATATTTAATTTATTATCTTAAAATCCGGTATTATTTGATGGAATTTCACAAAATATTGCTGTCTTATGATTCTATATTTATGACATTTCAGGAAAAATGCGTCTCTGTCTCCACCTCTCTTGTCGTACAGTGCTCACACACTCTATATTCTCTTGGTAACCAGGACTTTTTATGTCTCCCTTTTTCATTTGCAAGGGTGTCTGTACTTGGTAAGAAGCGACCTCTGCTTGATACCTCTGACAGTAGAGAGATATCCTGCCATTTCATAATCTCTGTTTAGGGCCAGATAACAATCTAGTTTGTGTTGGCGTTTTTTTTTATCTCATTCTACCAGTGTTCAAATAAGTATTTGTGCTTTGAGTGATCATTCACTCTGATTTGTGTATGTAAAGCAGTGCTGGCTTAAGAAAGGTGTAAGATGATTTGTTAGTCTCAGGACTAGCGGGCATAAGGGACTTTCTTCCGTGTTCAGCTCTTGGGTTTAAGAGCCTTAAATTGGAGGGAGTCTTGACTCTGACTTGATCTGAGGTGCATCAGAAAGTTTAGTGCTATTTTTTGGGTTATCTATTATTAGTGGAAACCTAATTCTGCCCTACACGCATTTGTACATCATATTTGTTATGATGACTGTGTCAGCCCCAACCTTTATGTTTTTCTTGTGTGATTTTTGTCTGCTGGAAGAGACATCATTAAATTGTAAAGCTTTTACAGCACAGTCAAAATAATGCATTCAAAAAATTGTTAAAAGGACTGATAAACTCCACTGGTGTTCTGACTTACCAGCTTTGCTCAAAGGTACCTAAAAAGTTGTTAAGAGTGTTACTTGTTCACTTCTCCTACCCAGACTTAACGAGCGAGGACAGGGATTCAAACAAGCACCCTTGTTTGTTTTTCCAATCTCAATCCATTTTGAAATAAATGTGTTGTCAAAACGTGAACAGAGATGTCGAGCAGACCAGGGCTGTGTTCGAGAAGTATCGCCCCACTCACGTCATCCACCTAGCTGCAAAAGTCGGAGGACTCTATCTACACATGAGGGAGAACCTGCACTTCTTGGTGAGATAATGCTGCCATACAGTTATATTAATAATCCACCCCAGCTGCCAAAAATGCAAATTGTTTGCATATTGTTGCTGGAAAATCTATTTTCACCCTAATCTAAAAGTGGGGTCTGTGGAAAATATCCACATCGTCTTTTAACCGTAACAGTTTGACACCTTCACAGAGGGACAACATCAAAATCAATGACAATGTACTACAAACAGCCCATGAGATGGGTGTCACCAAGATCGTGTCTTGCCTGTCCAGTTGTATCTTCCCTGACAAAACCACATACCCCATTGATGAGACCATGGTAAGCTTTTCCTATAAAACCTTTTTTTACCCAGTGTAGTTACTCTGAATGCTCTCTTTTAGCAACACCCTGCCTATGTGCATCAGTTATTTTTTAGGTTGCTAAAAGTAATTTTTGCATGTGGCAAGTGGTATTGCTTTCTTGTAAATAAAGAATAAATTACATATAGGGACACAACATTATCTGGCATTGATTGTATCAGATTTCCAAGAAGGGTAATCCCAATTCTCAATCCTTGTTTCTCTCAATGACACCAACCCCTGACAGTAATGATCAGGGTACAGTATTGTTACAGCAGAGCAATTATTACTTAGGCAAAGGGAATTGGTTTAACTTCTCTACTCTAACACCCCACTCATAGATACACAACGGACCACCTCATGACTCCAACTTTGGATATTCACATGCTAAAAGGATGCTTGATGTTCAGAACAGGTAAGCAGGTGTGCAGTGGAAACAGGGGTGTGGTGTAGACACAAGGGTGAATGTCATCCTCATCAAAGGGCTGTGGAGGCAGCACCTGACCAGGCAAGCAGTGTCTATTTAGTCTTTTGTAGCTTTTATTTAACCTGTGGCTGTGCCTTTATGCCTAAATACAATCCACTGCTCTGTGGATGTGAAAACATCCATAATTGACTCTTACACACTGAGACCAGTTCAATTTGTGAATGTCATAAAGGAAGACAGGCTCTAGGAGGGATCAAGTTTATGACCTCCACGCATTTGAGCTACTGAGGGGGGAGAGGAGTAAACATGAATGCTCACAGAAAAGTGTCCATCTGTGTTACAGTATGTCTGATCGATACACTGTACGTTTGTTGACAGGGCATACTTTCAGCAGTACGGTCATCGTTACACAGCAGTCATCCCGACCAACGTGTTCGGTCCCTATGACAACTTCAGCATAGAAAATGGCCACGTGCTGTCAGCACTCATTAACAAGACATACAAGGCCAAAAGTGATCAACTCAGACACGCTAATCCATCTTGATACACACAGTATGAATAACACATACAAACACAGACAATAACCAGGTAATAAGAGTCTATTTTCTCATGTCTCTCTCATAGAGGAAGGAACTCATGTAAATGTATGTGGCTCTGGAGCTCCTAGAAGACAGTTCATCTATTCTCTGGTATGGTATCTTGTGTGCCAGTCATTAGAGTGTACTGCATTATACAATATGTGATTTAAAAATGTATAGCATATATATCTTTTACTCTATAGGTATGTGCTTAATCGAAAATATTGTATGCTGTAACTATCTTGGCCAAATGTCTCTATGTCTCTATGTTTAATAAGTCCAGTTACCTGTGTTTGGTCTCAGGACCTGGGCCGTCTAATCATTTGGGTCCTGAGAGAATATGAGGAAGTTGACCCCATTATCCTCTGTGGTGAGTGCAGTTCTTGGCAAGCATTGTAATTAGAGCCCAACTGATAAATCGGCGTACCGATATGAGCCAATTGCAGATAAATCTGTATCGGTCCTAAAAATCCCACATTGGTCGGGCTCTAATTATAATGCGCATCTGGGAATCTCTATGATGTGTGATACGGCAAAAGAAAATGGGGAAAGTTATGGTTTCAAAACAGAGGAAGAGGTGTGAGACACAATCACTAAATGTGCAGTTCATGCATTTGCTTCTCACTGCTGATTTGTTTTCAGTGGGTGAAGAGGATGAGGTCTCAATCAAAGAGGCTATAGACATGATTGCAAAGGCTCTGGACTTCAAAGGCAACATACACGTATCCTTTCAACATTCTCTAATCATCCTACACCCTGTGCCCATGGACCAATTTATCATATTGACATGTCTATGCAGATATGGTTTTAATTCTGAGATGCTTTTGTAAACCTGGAATATAAGTAAATACTAGATCAGCAGTTAACTGTTCAACTTATTCCCTTATATAATGTTAAGATATTCTTTACCAAAGCTCCTCAAGGAGTTGATGGCCTGAAAGCAAAACATGTATATGGATATGGACCAAATTATGTGCAAACTATCTTTGTTCTTGAGCAACCACTTTCAGAGAGGCTCTATTTTTCCAGTTAATTACAGTTCTTGTTTCTGTATGTAGCCTATTAAGCTCAAAACACACAGCTAAAATTCTGTCCCCCCTTGACTCCTAACGTCAGTTTGACACCACCCTGTCTGATGGCCAGATGAGGAAAACAGCCAGCAATGCCAAGCTGAGACGCTACCTCCCCGACTTCACCTTTACACCTCTTCAAGAAGGTCAGTTTACTGTACTGTACATCTTAATGATAAATATGTACAGTGTTGCTGTTGTTTTTGCACATGCCATTTCTCAACGTGCCAAAATCTCAATTGCATTACAGAAAAATAAAAATTGTATTTAACAGTACACGATATCACAGAGGCAGCAGATCAAATCCATGAGACTAACATCAAAGCAAGTTATATTAATGATGATTTATGTAACTTAAGTACTGTAAATTGGCCTTTTTTGTTAACACACAAGACAAACAGGATGGGTTACAATAACAAAGGTCCATGGTGCAAATTAAGTCTGTGCTTGTCAACATACAAATGAGATATTTGAATGAATATTTGCGTGCATCCTCAGCCTGATGCTTTGTTTGTTGTTTTTTTCTGTACTTGTAGCTATAAAGATGACATGTGACTGGTTCGTGGCCAACTATGAGACTGCCCGGACATGAAGTGACCAAAAACCGAGTTGAAAATGAACACTAATGTTTGGTTCTGGTTTCAGTCAAGGTGTTATCACTGTGTAATACTGGTTTATTCAGAGTCACATTAAAAAATACTGTACATATTCTCTAGTATACAGAAGCCTCTACAGCTTTTAATCTCTGGAAGGAATTTCACATCAGTGTATTATTAGAGGGCTCCCTTTTGCTATACTTTTCTTAAATATCTAATGAATGTTTCATTATTTGAATATATTTAATTATGCTCAATATTTGATTTTCACATTTGAACTTAAGGGGTGGTACGTCACCTCTAGAGTGCCCCCAAATTACTTTTTAGCCTTCAAATGGCAAGGGATGCTTGAAAACTCACAAAACTTGGCACACATGTCAGAACGGGTGTGGGTTTTTTGTGTGATATGGAGCTGGGGCTTGATAGCACCCCCTACAAAATTTAAATGAAGCAGCCCTCGCGTTACATTTCACCTAGCTGTATGCAATATGGGAAGCAGATGTATCATCTGTGGACTACAAAAAACCTCTTGGAGCCATACAAAGGAAGTCACCAATTGAAATTGAATTTGTAACTTTAGGGAATCTTTTGCCAATGACGCACTACTTACTTCAACGTACTCTAACTTGAACATTAATTGGATCGACTTCAAATTTGGGCAATGCAATCTAAAGACCTTTGTGATGCTACATTTCAAAGCTTTTGAGATTTCGTCAAAGGCTGTTGCCGCGGCAATGCAGTGAACGTCAATGTTTCAAAATTAGTAATAGATATGAGTAACTATGGTAACTTGTCGGTAATATTTAAAAAAAAAATACTGTTACTGTTGTTTTTTAAAAGTACCAGCCAGAGGATATGTACACATCTATTAGGAGTTAGTCATTGCTCTCCCTCCTGGCAACAGGAAGTAAGCCTTGTGTTGCCATTTGATTTGCATGGAATTTTCATGTTCCACACAGGAAGGTGACATATGATTAAAATTAGGGCCGTCCCGGACTAACGATTTATATAGTCGAATCAGAATTGTCAAGTCTTGCCAAGTCTTGCCCATAGTCGACTGATATTCAGGGCACAGTAGAAGCTGTAGAACTCTATTCATTAGTCACTGTAACCTACACTGTACTGCATGGATGCATCTGCATGGATTCACATGGAGGCGAGGGCCTGTGCAGTGCTTTTTGCTGCTTTCATTTGATTTTCTATTTCAATTCTGTATTTTTAATAAATGCTTTATGTATTAAAATATCACATTACCATACAGTGTTTGTATAATACTTGAACAAAAACAGCCAGTTTTAGTATGTCCCAATAAGGACAAAAGACCCCAGGTTTTTTTTCAAACCATGAAAAACAAACTGTATGTGACAGATGGGTTACAAAGAGAAAAGCCTTACACAACAGCAAATTTTATTACAAAAGTTTATACTGAAGAAAAACAAGTTAAATACTTTTTCCCCCCATTCAACAAGCTCCAAGTTAAATGGTTTACACACAAACCATACAGAAATTGAGCGGTTTTTCACTTATTTACTGTTTTTGACTATGAAAAAAAATATATGTTCAACAAGATATTTTTTGATAAATGCCATGTGACAGTTTGAACCTCCTGTGGCATGTCACTATTTTAACACACAAAACCTCTTCCAGCGATCAGAGTTTTACAAAAAATCCACCAACATTTTTCCCCTTAGTTTCATTTTCAGCTCTTCCCACTATTCTCCATCCCCTTCACCACTGCAGCTCCATCCCTCGCTTCCATCAGTTATTCAGTGAGGTAGAAATGCATTTTGTCGTTCACATTTTTGCGCTCCGGATTGAGGCGCTTCAGGATCTGTGCCAGCACATTGACAGTCTGCTCACTGCTCAAACCTGTGCGCTTGGTCTGGAACTTCTTCAGCAGGTCTTTGGTGGTCATCGGTTTACGGATCAGGTAGCGCCGCACCGCTTCCTCCGTTAGCTGCACATCACTGGGGAGCAGATGAATAGAAACAAACACAGTTTTTACGCTGCTCACAAAACACCTGGTCAAACCATTATTTTTTTAGGCTTACTTTTTTTTGTATTTTTATGGTAATTGGGATATATTGTGTTTCACAGTAATCTCAGAATAAATAAATAAATATTTTTTAGAGTACCTTGAGCTAGGAGTGGATTTGCCTGATGGGGGCTGAGGCGTAGTCTTGCCAGAGGGAACAGGGCTCTGACTGCTGGGCTCCATCTTCAGCCTTTTGGCAGCTGGTGAGTCAGTGCTAGGACCCTGAGTCTGCCTCTTACCTGTGGGAAAGAGAGATTTAGCTGAAACAACAAAAGAGGGACCTCAAGTTTCAGAGTAGATGCCAGACATTTGAAAGTTTCACATAAATACAACATTTGTCATGTGTCATGTTTAATTATAACTCTGCGTGGGTTTGTGCATTTGTGTTGTGGTGCATGAGCAAACACCTTGCTCTAGCTTGCTGGCAGCAGCACGGAGCGTATTGGAGGTGGAGGCAGAGTCTATGGATGGTGTCCCGGGGCGACTGCCAGTCCTGGAGCTACCTGCAGAGCCACGCCCACCTCCACGTTTAGGAGGCGTGCGCTTTTTCTGAGAGAAGTACAAAAAGAGCGATGTCTGATGAGCTCAAAACAAGAAACACAACAGAAATGTAAATATAAAGCCAGCCACACATATTCACTCCCAGATATGAAATAGCTGCTATAACAAACTCAGCAGTAAGAGCTAGAGTTTTGATAGAGCCACAATACTGCTCAAGTGGAAGGTTATAACTGAAAATCTACATTTTGGAGCAAAAATAGCTTTTAATTGCACAAATGTCCATTTATTCTGCCACACACACTAATCACCATGAAGAGAGCGGAGGCCGTCTCTCCCTCGATGTCACTGTCGTCTGAGCTCTCCGACTCTCCGCTGCTGTCTGTGACACAAATTCATAAAGCTCAAATCAAGCAGAAAGGAATATCATTGGACAGTGTTTATTAAGGCCTCATTTAAGTATGGATTTTGTCAAACCCGCCCATCTGTGCCCATGTGGTCCGTACCTTTTTTCTTCTTCTTTTCCACTTGGACAGGGGTTTTCTTGCCTTCCTCTTCCTCTTCCTCCTCTTTGGCTTCCTCCTCGTTCTGTTTCTCCTCCTCACTCTCTTCCTCACTTTCTGAAGCTTCATCAATCCCTAGAAAAGGACAAACATTTGGATGGAAAACAAAGCTAAATATCCATATCCATTCAGTAACGCTAATAAGTTAAAAACACTGAAATACAGTCCCTGGCTTATCTATTTTGTAGAAACACCTGCTATTAACCTGACTTTTAATTAATCAATTGGTGTTAGAAATAGCTCATATGAAAAGCTAAAACCCTCCCAAATGAGGTTTAATGCACTGAAATAAATTAGTTTCACTGAAAAAAGATTTATCATTTAAACAAGACAGAAAGGTCAAATTTTCACTTCAGGTCAATTTGTACACATGCGACAAGACTTTTGTCAGGGACTGTACATATCTGCTGATTTTCATTCAACTCATAATATGAGAGAATTCATGGTATGTGGCAGTAATGTCAGGACACACAGGCACGACCCAGATTACGGGCGTAACTCCTCCAAGCCAAATAATCACTAGCCCAAGTGGTTCATGCTCTACTTTTTATTTCATGCATAAAATCCGCTTTTTGTCTATATTTCATAATTAATAGATCAGTAATGTTCAACTGAAGGTGATCTGACCTTTAGGGTGTTCCTCTCCTCCTTTGGTGGACTTTCCCTTTTCTGGCTCTTCATCCGAACTGCTTTTGAAAAACAAAAAATTACATACTACTAACAGAAGCAACAAAAAACAAACAAAACATACATTGTAGTGTCCATAAACTGAGAAGCTTTGTGCACAACAATGCAAATGGATCTGACCTGCTTTCATCCGACATGTAATCCACTTCTAGGCCCTCGTAGTCACCATCATCACTGTCCTCCAGGGCCTCATGCTCATTGCTCTTTTTCTTCTTCTTCTTTCCTTTTCCTTTCCCAGTGTCTTTCTTCGCCTTTGTCTTGCTCTCTCCATCTGTCCAATACAGAGAGTGGTGTCCAAGTGGTGGGGGAAAAAAAAGACAAGGACACAACATCAGAGGGAAACATAGCAAACGGCTTGGGAGACTATTCAAGTTCTGCTCTTTAACAATACTTTCATCTAAATTTGGGGCACATTACAGAGGAAAAGATCTTCCTCTCCGTCTTCAGTCCCATCCGGTTTCTCTCTCTCCTTACCTTCCCCCATACTGCTGTCACTGTCATCGCTGCTCATCTCCAGGTCGTCTTCCAGGTCGTGAATGCGCAGGTCACCGCCTCTGCCACCCTTCTTCTTTTTCTTCTTCCCCGACTTCTCGCCCTCGTCATCCTCATCCTCGCCACGCTCTTGCTCCCGGAAACGTCTCTGAAGCATGATGCTGAAGTGATTCACCACCTTGTTCCTTCTGTAAAAGGGGGAGGATATCTGATGTTAAGTGACACACCTGCACCAGTTGGGGAAGTATTTGGAAGTATTTGTTTTCCTCACTACGAACAACCATCACTCCCTGTTCCTCCCCTATCTCACCTGCCCCACTCCTCCTCGGCTTCCTCGGCAGTGAGAGTTCGGTGCTTGGCTAGCGGTGTGAAGTTGTACCAGCCATTGACGGGGAAGGCCTCAAAAGCTCCATCAGGACACTGTGTAAAGATGTAGTAGGATGCGTTTTCTGTAACACCCCCCTTCTTTTGACCTTTGAACCTGGCACACAATGAACGGAGGGAGAGAGTTGCTGAGTTGAAAACAGTGGGGATCCCCCATCAGGCCTGCAAATGCAGTCACACAGGGAGCATTTGACAAGGAATTTCTTTTTTCTTCTAAAGATTTATTGATCCCACACCGGGGATACAGCAGCTCAAGAGTCAAAAGTTGAGGCAAAGAGTTAATGAGTGATAAATTGATTAATAATGGATAACACATGGTGTATAGCATGTGGACACAAGCTACACATGTAGGTTACAATCCTCTACAGATTCCAAGTTACTGCCTGAGACATACAGGTATATCTTAAATATGTGCATGTGTGTTCCCTTCACACTGCGGCTGAGTGATATGGCCATAAATGTTATCACGATAAAAAATTTCATATCATTTGATTTCGATAATTATCACGATAAATGTCAAATCATTTTGTCTTTCAAGTTTAAAGTGTTTTTTTTGCTCCTGAGTGAAAATTGAAGTAACCAGATGGTTGGGGGGGTGTAGCCCACTTCTTTCCATCTCTTTCTCCCTGTAAATCTGCTCCGGTGACTTTCTCCATCAGTATGTTATATAAAGTCGCCAAAAAACTAGGGCTGTACATATTGATTATTTTTCAAGTCAATAAATGTAACGATTATTTTTTCGATTAGTCGATTAATCTAACGACTCATTTTGTTTATTCTAAAGAAATAAAAGTTGCCTATTACTCTATTAACATACCAATTTATCCAAAATAAATATCAAAAACATGTCTAATCAATAAATCTATATTTTATTCAATCATCTGGATGAAGCACATGAGAATAATGACAATAGCAGCAAATCTTGAAATGAATCAAATTTCCACTTCATTGATAATGTGATAATAACAATAACAGACATTAATTAGGCTACTTTACTTAAAACTTTTAACATGAAGGCAATAAACATTTTAACGGACTACGTGTCCTCGTGCTGATAATGTGTGGCGACAGAAAGTAAACACGATTTCTGAGGTACCACTCACAATTATAAAATCTTTTAACAAATATGCATGAATAAAATTAAGCAAAATCTTCTTCAGCCCCTTTTACTCAACAAACTGAATATCTAAATAGAAAGATTAATTGCTAATTCATTTGTGAACATTTGTTATATTGTTATTGAAGAATATTATATCGCAATAATTATCATTATTGTTTTATTGCCCAGCCTTACATCAGACTTAAAGGTTCAAAAATATATATGGTTGTTGAAAATGAGTGTGAGTAAAGAAGTTTCTTTCTCCCCACCTCTTGCCGGCCTTGCCATTGACCTTAAGAATCCAGGGTTGGTCCTCCACTTTGAACTCACGTGTCACAATACCAAACTTCTTCCGCCTCGCTTCCTCACGCTGTTTTTTGCCAAACTCACTGCCAGCCGCGCCTTCCTGCGTCTCTTCCTCCCCATATATCCGCCGGGCACTCATGTCTCTTTCCATGCGAGCCTAGGAAGGGAGAGAGAAGGAGATGTTAAATGTAAAACTTAAAGATGCTATGGCATTATGTTATTGATCTTAGACTTCAGATATACAGTAATCACACTGCTTGTCATTTCTCTCTCAGTACTGACTCTACACCCTACAGCAGTCATAAATAGAAATGAACAGACCTGTGTCCAGGTTGAACAGTTGACTCTGTCTCCTGAATTGAAAGCCATGATGTTGTACTTCTTGCTGGTGTTTCTATGGGACAGAAACAAGTATGCAAACAAAAAGTCATTAACTTTACCTACCCATTACTATTGGAGGTCACAGGAATAGTTGCCAGAACACAACATTAACACCTACAGTATAAACAACTCATCATGCAGTCAAATTAATTCATTTTTTATTTGTAAAGGTAAAACACAAAGGGCTTCAACAAAGTTTGGTACATATACACAGAATCAAAACCTGCAGATCTGATTAAACTCCTAACTGCCTAATTAGACTGCATTACAATCATTTCATATCCAGCTAAACACATACCTGCCGCGTTAAGTTAAGCTTGGAGATAAATACATTTTTGTATATTATTATATTTGCATGTCAGGCCATGTTACTCACTTGGGGACCCGCACAGTGTATTCTGTGGTTGAGGAACTGCTGCCCCCCTGTAAGACAAACACATTCCCATCTGTAATGTAATGTATGTAAGGATATGAAGTACAGAACAGATAACGTAGATAGCGTGATGGGGTTTGAGAAATAATAAAATAATACTGACTGCATGACATTTGAGGCTATTCGTCTACAGTACGGTAAGCTTATCATACGTTTGGAGCAGTGCACATACACAAGAGCAAACCTACCAGTGAAGTCATGGTTGGTCGTCTCACTGGTTTTTCTCACCACACATGCAACGATTGCTTCAGGCTTGTTGTGTATACTAATTCAAAAGAAGACTTGCATTAGAAATAGGTTCGACTAAGTTAAGCGTGAATCAAAAGCAAAAGGAGAACAAGTGCTAATTTATTACTATATTGTTGACAAGAGGAAATTGATCAAAGCCAGCAGCGGTGTTGACGTTAGCTAAAACTGTTTGTTGGGACACCATTGAGTTGCACTGAGCGAGCCGACAACTACAGAAATAAATTGAAACAATTGTAACACCACATTATGTGAACAGAGAACACTGATTTATTGTTTCGATGCGGGTTAACTCGCGTTAAATTAATAAGACAATAATCAGTAAACGCAACATAAAACCTGATAACGTCTTCCACCGAGTGCTTTATGTTAGCACCTGATGCTAAAACAAACAGCAACTCACTTAGCAAGCCGTTCTAGCTGCGGTCTATCTGCAAGGATAATCCAGCTTCACACTCTACTGGCGTTTATGTGAAATTCAACTTATGTACTCATACAGACATCCAGAGTATTATGACATTAAACAGAAACTATGTCTTAACGTAACGTTATACAAAACATCCTCGCTGATTTACCGGTGCGCGCATTCCCACCGTATTTGTCCCGTTAGTTTATATAGTCGACAGGAACATCAGCCTGAAAAATAATGGTTCCTAGTAGCCCGCTACACCCTCGCTTCTTTCGGGTTGGCCCTGCTTTCTACTTCTTCTTTTTTTCCCCGGCAGTCTCGGCACTGTTTTAGTGCATTGCTGCCTCCCACCGGTATAGTATCGCCATTGGCCCTGCTTTCAAGACAGCTTTATCCAGTACCATGTAATGACGGTGCAGAGATTGTTTGAAAACAAGGTGTATATCTCAAAATATTCATCTCTTTTCAATTGTTAGTCAGTAATTTAAATTTATATGTGATTTGCTAGAAGTCAAGAAATACCTGTCAAGAACCTTTCAGTGAAATAAACAGTTTGAAATATTTGTTTCCATGTTTACTTTTCAACATGTTGTCAGATCCCCAGACTCTCTTTAATCTCATCCCCTCTGTGCATCTTTACTGCAGTATATATAGGTTCCAGTATTTACACTGGTTGTTAAAACTGAATTAAAGACCAGGCCAGAATATTTGGAGTGTTCCATTTGCTTTGTAAGTTATTTACATACAGCCCTAGGTGCACTACCATTTTACAGTTTTACAAGACAAATTGTCCTGACCAGTGAGTCACACGCTCTCTCTCCTCAGGCCAAAACTCATTTACATCCACTGAGAAATGAAGACTTTGATAGGAAAGGAGCAGTATCAAGACACGTTGATCCCATTGTTATGTCTTATATGGGCATAAATTTTTGTTCTCTCATTCTCTATTGTAGTGCTGTTCATACTGTTCATATTGTTATATTTTCATATTGTATATATTCTTTATACCAAATCCACCTACCTCAGGTACATAACACCTGCGCATAACACTTACTTATTCCAGCATACATGTGTACATGTTCCTGAAAATGTTTAATGAGCCCTTTTCTGGCCCACTAACAATTGTAATCAATAGATTAATTAATGAAGGGGTCTTTCCAAAAGCATGGAAGACAGCTATAATAACACCAATTCACAAAACAGGTGATCCATCAGAAGTTTGCAATTATAGACCAATTAGTATAGTACCTACTGTGTCAAAGGTAATTGAAAGGTATGTAGCAGAACAACTTACTAGCCACCTTAACAGCAGCCCTTTCAGATCACATCCTATGCAGTTTGGCTTTAGATCGAACCATTCAACGGAAACTGCAAACTGCTTTTTCCTTGAGAATGTGAGATCTAAACTAGATAAAGGGGGAGTCGTTGGGGCCATATTCCCAGACCTAACGAAAGCCTTTGACACTGTGGATCATGATGTCCTACCTGCAAAACTCTCATTGTTTAACTTCTCCCCTAATAGTATTAAATGGATGCAATCATATCTTGAAGGCAGAGCACAGCGTGTCAAGGTAAATGATGAGGTATCATCAGCCCTCAAGTGTGGTTTTGGTGTACCTCAGGGATCAATTCTGGGGCCCCTGTTGTTTAGCCTTTACATAAATGACCTACCCACTGTATGCAATGAGTCTGAAATTCAAATGTACACAGATGATACTGTCATTTATGTACACTTGACAAACATACAGCAAGCTGCATGTAAGCTCACGGCAGTGATGGCCAGTGTCACAATGTCACACAGTGGCTTAATAACTCCTGTCTTCATTTAAACATGAAAATGGCTTGTATGTTCTTCACAAAGAGGTCTGTCGATGATCTCACACCCAATATTTACATTGCAAGGTGGTTTCTGATTTTAAATATCTTGGTGTAATAATTGATACTAATCTTACATTTAAAAAACAAATTAAGAAGGTAATAAATGCAGTTAAATTTAATCTGTCAAACTTTTGCCATATCAGAAACTGTCTAACTACTAAGGCAGCAACAGCATATTTTAATGCTATGATTATGCCATATTTGTCATACTGTTTGACTAGTTGGGCACAAGCGTCCTGTACAACACTCAAACCTGTGCAGTTCGTATAACACCAGGCTTCCAAGGTGCTTGATAGAAAGCCAAATACTCATCACCACTGTCACAGTCTATACAATCATAATTTACTGAGCTGGGACAATATTATTACATTTACTGATGCTTGTCTTATCTATAAGATTCTGCATGGCTTTGTTTTATGTTTTATGTTTTTTAAATTGTTGTCCTTGTTTTAGTATTTTACGTGTCCTCGTGAAAGGTATCTCGTTATATGAATAAGTACTGTTGTTCCTGTTTTAATGTATTTTATGTAGTTGCGATAACACCTGCCCAAGGACTACTACAGAAATATTTATCAATGTGCACTGTCTCTGTAAACTTAAACTCTATAAATAAATAAATAAATAAAATAAATGTGCACCTGTACATCTCATCCACCTCCGAAACGTACATAATTAATAGCAATAATAATGGTAATAAACATTTACTCCTGCATCCTTTGCACTGTGCTCATTGCACTATTGTCTCAATCTGTCTATATTGTTTTTGTTTATGTGTGTGAATATATGTGTTCTCTATACTGTAGCCTGTCTGATGTTATTATTGTATTATTGAATAAGTAAGTATATCGTGAGCAATGTATCCTGAGTCCTGAGTTAAATTCCTCGAATGTGTTCACATACCTGGCAATAAAGCTGATTCTGATTCCGATTCTGATTCGGATCAAAACACAAGAATTCCCCAACACATATTTGAAATTGTATGTTTATGATTTGGTTTGACAAAAATATATTTAAACTAAAAATAAACTTTTAACTTTAGGCTGTCTGTCATTAATATCATAAAAAACACTTAAAAATGTTGACATTTTTGCTTTTTGTTTACAAAAATAAATTAATCTCTAATCTATGACCTCTTAATAATGAACACAAAGCTAAGATAAGCTAAGTTAACACAACATAACATAACATAAAAAAAAAATAACACATTGCAGTGTTATTGCAGTAGCCACACAGAGCTCTGGCCCCGGCTCATGTCTTGGTGTGAGCTAAATTAAACTTAAGCTTTTCCTTCACAAGTAAGTGAATTTGCATTGGTTTTGCATTATTGCCAAATCTTGTTTGTGGATGCTGTGCAAATTTCCAAAATGTACTTAAACGCAGTTTAAACAGTGATGTTTGATTTTTTTGTGGACTGGGACCTGTCACGATGAGCTGCTGTGCCATTTCACTTCTCTTGGGTGAGTTAATTCATGTTTCATATTGTTGACGATGTGTGAGAAGAAATTATGACACCAAATTAAGCAAGTATTTTGATATAGCTATAATGTACGGTATGTTGTTGTTACCTTTTAAGAATACAAATGGATATTTCTTGTCATCAGTATCATCAGCACCAATTCAGCTGTGACCTAATTTCTATAATAGTCTTGGATCCATTTAGCTTACATTTACATGTAATTGTAATAATTAAGATTGATGATGACCTTTTAACAATTGACAGCTATTTAGAGTTTAGAAACATCAACTCTTCTTTGTCTTTGTGCTTTATAGGTTCACTCATCATCCTTGGCCACTGTGATTTTCCTCCTGGTATGGATGATGTTTACTTGTAAACATCTGATACTGATTCTGGCTAATGGTGAAATAGCAGTGATCTTTGTTCATTATTATTGACATACAGTGTGTTTTGTTGATCTATACAGGTTCGTGTGATGGATACACAAACATAACTGAACCATGGCGCAACTATTTATTTACATCATCATCATTTCCAGAGTTCCCAAAGGATGATGCAGATCTTGTTGGGATGTGGTGGCGCTTTGTAGGGTTTGGTGGAGACAGAATTGCAACAGGCTGCTATGGAGGACCTATTGGTGGTACACAATATTCCATCCATTTACCAGACGGATATCATCCAAGAACTGAATCTGTAACTCCAACAACAGGATATGCATATGGTGATGTTGGACCTTGCAATGCTTATACTATTACAATAAGCATAGTCCTCTGTCCTGGAGGATTCTACATATACCAACCATCAAGTCACCCACACAGCAGTATGGGTTATGTAACCTGTAAGGAATGATTACTCATTGTCATCCTTTTCTTTATATTTTAGTGTAGACATATGATACCAATGATGTGTTCCTAACTGCAATTGAAAAGCTGTAGTTTTACCATGAATATCGTTTGTGTGTGTGTGTGTTATCTCTGTTTAGATCATTATAACTGTAAACCAGAATCTTGTGGACCACTTGCTCAGTGTTCAGGTACTGGAGGCTGTATCTGTGTTCCTGGGTATGAAATGCCCCGAAAACAACTACCCACACCAGATTCATTTTATTGTACTGGTAAGCACATTCATTTAATCTGATCTGTAATTAATAATGGCTGTATGATTCTCTTTTATCACTGTGAGCACATTAAGATTCTTCATACACACTTATGATTTGCACTTTCTGCACATGTACTGTATTTACCACCTTAAACCCTGTGACATTTCTTTTCAGACATTGATGAATGCCAGACTGCGGGGATTTGTGGTCCATACTCCAATTGTACCAACACGATTGGATCGTACTTCTGCACCTGTTTAACTGGATTCAGTGCAACATATCCAGCATTACCGCCTGGAAAGTCCAGCCCATGCAAAGGTACCATAAAAATTCTTGCCCGTTTCACTGCCGATCTTGAGCTGCAATGACATTATTGTGTTAAGGCTGATTTACAAGTTGAGACTGACTGACTGAGATTATTTCCCTTTATAGATATTGATGAATGTCTTGAAAATATCTGTGGTGATGATGGGACCTGCATCAACAACCCAGGAAGTTACGTGTGTGAATGCGATAAAGGCTATCATGTTGTACCCGGTGGAACTCCTGTTTGCCAAGGTCTGTTTGCGGTAATATTACACATCACCAATTAATCAATACTAGCTTTTATTTCATCTTCTCTAAGCTATTACCAACATAGTTCCATATGTTATGTTGGAGTTCTTCTCCAGAAAGTTTGTCAAAACAATGATAACATCAAAAAAAATTATGATGTTGAATGTTTTCTTTTGAAGAAAATATAAATTAATGGATTGCATTATCACCTAGTCATTATTGCTATGCAAATAATTCCTTTAGATTTATCCTTTCAGAAATAATGACTTCTGTCAGATTTGGCTTTGTCTGCTGGACAACGGGCGACTGACACACCCGCTTACTGTAAAATAATTGACCACTGATTCAGTGTTGTCTTCACCCCACGCTCCGATGCAGTAATTATCACCTGTACAGCAGTTAGTGTCACAATGGCTCTTCTTTAACCCATTCAAGAACATCACTCAAAATACCTGATTTCCTCCACACAGGATAGTTAACCACCCCTTACCATCAACAGAATACACTTAACTAATATTATTTGAGTGAGGTAGTTTTTGTTAAAATCATACTTTTTTGGAGTAAAATTACACTTTCCCATTAACTTTTGTTTATTCACAATTCCATGCCATCTGTGTTTACTGTTCCTTAGATATCGATGATTGTTTCAACTCCACCATCTGCGGCCCCGACTCTGTTTGCACCAACACACCTGGATCTTATACTTGTGCATGTCACGTGGGTTACGCACCAACTCAACCAACCAATGAACCCAGTCCGACCAACACCTGTATTGGTATTTGAATTGAGGTTTTAAAGATGCAAGATGTCTTTCAGCATCAAGAAGCAAATGGATAAATACAATTCACTTGCAACTTTTCAGTTCTAGGGTCACACACAGAGTTGCCTGGTTTATTGTTTGATTTGTCTATCATGTATTTTACAGATGTTGATGAGTGTGTCAAAGATGCTGCTGTCTGTGGACCTAATGCCAACTGTACAAACACAATTGGATCTTACCTTTGCACATGCTTCCCTGGTTATCGGCTAAATGCTGGCATGATGGCCAGTGTTGATAACCCATGCACAGGTGTGTGAACATGTTCACTATTATCCAACGAAGGTTAAAATCAAGGGCAACAGTTGCCCTTGATTTTAACCTTCGTTGGATAACTATGACCTGGATGACTGAGAATCTTCATAGACATGTTCACTATTAGTGTGACTTTTGATTTTACTATCATATATTTCACTATTATATGTTTAACTGTATATATTCTGTCTGTACAGATATTGACGAGTGCACTGAGACACCTGGTATATGTGGTAAACAAACTGTGTGTACTAATGTCCCGGGGACTTTCTATTGTTCTTGCCCTGATGGGTTCTTCCCTACAACTGGAATCTTGTGGACGTTAGGGGTCTCATATTGTAAAAGTGAGCTTAGCATGCACTTGGCTACAGTATATACAGTATACCGCAATATCCTGATATGCTGAATGACTGGTAATTTCTTTTTCTTGTCATTTTCTTCTACATTGACTCAACAGGTGTTCAGATAATTCTAGCTGAGATAAAACCCCCAGAGGTAAATATAGCAAGAAAAGTGACACGGTTATAGAAGGAAAAATGTTGCACTTAGTGTAAATATCCACAATATATTACAAAAAGCAACAACAACAACATCGTGTGTATTGTAGGCTTTTGTTCAAGTCACATTTAGGGTTCATAGCTTCATCTTGTGGATGGATCAAAATGACCTATAAGAGAAGTTAGTTGGCCTGACAAATAAGTTAAAACTCAGTTAAATCTTATATCTTATCTTAATTGTTAATAGTAGTACTGTTGTCATCAGCATTTAGTATGCAACAGTGATTTTAGTTGGGTACACATTTAGGAGGTGCCATTTACCACACAGATGCACTAAACCACAACACTTGTAATGTGAGCAGATAGAGGTGAAAATGTTATACTTTATGTTGCACAAATGTAAATATCTTTTGCCAAAATATTTCAAAGTTTGAATATTATTCACTACAAACTACATCTTATTTTATTTATTTATTTATTTAATTTACTGCAGGGACAGACAAAAGAGAGAACTTTTCTTGGCAACGTGGACCAACAGCTGAAAGACAATGCAGGCCTCACCTTACCAGTAGCGGTGAGGAGAAAACACTGGTGTCCCTCTTAAAGATAAAAGATATATTTCTTTTCACAGCTTAAGTCTTTCAGTTTTAGCTGCCTTCAATAAGCTCTACACTTGAGCACTCAGCAACAGTAATTTCTTAAAGTGTGCAGAGCTAGTTTTAGATAAACTGGAAATTAAGTCGACAGCAATTTAAGTTTGATGCAAATTATGTGTAGACACAGCAACTGCATTTACAAAATTCTCCCCCTCTCTCTTTTTCTTTCTCTACAGACTGTGACAAACAGCTTCTCAGCATCTATGGTACTTGTTCCGTAAATAACCTGTGTCACTTTAATCCTACTTTGGGTTTGCAACATCAGGCAGATAAGTTATTCAAATATTTATTCTTGCAGGAAGTGTCAGGTGTTGGACCACGTGCCAGAACCGTCATGGTGAGTAGTAATGGAGACGGGGAGACCGGCAATGTGATCCTGGGCATCTCACACCGTTTAGTGTCTACATTAGTGCAGCCAGGCCAGAACCAAACCAAGACAACTGCGACAACTTCAACAGTGGGTGAGATATCTTCATTTCAGTTTATTGTAGACCTTTACTGTGAGTGTACTGGGGCGATATAAAGTCATGCTGTTGTAATGTTAATCTGTGTGTTAGATTTAAGTCTTCAAACTATCGGACCTGGAAGCAACAATGCAGCGATCTCTAGTCTCTCAGCAAATGGAAACATTATGGAGATCAACCTGGAAGGTCTGGCCAAAAATAACAATGGTGAGAAAAATATAATGAAAAAGATGATGACAGTTACTAAACTATATATTAAAAAAAAACCCAAAGCATTTATTTTGCATCCTCACATACCGAAAATAAGATTTTATTTTGCCACCTTTTGAAATGCAATTTGACTATAGTAAATCACCCTGCACCCAACCTTTTTTTAATCAAATTTATACACAAATTGGAAAAACAGAACATAGTTTTGTGGTAAATGATAATGTTAAGTATGGTAAACAGTATGGTTTTTCAAAGCGTTAATCACCTCCACAATATACTCCGAGGTTCTGCAACAGCTGCCTTTATGACACTGAATGGGATGGAGAGTCTTCTTAGTCAGCAATACTTTGAATCAGAAAACAGTACAGAGATGTACTCAGATGTCATCACTGCAATCTTACCCTCAATGAACATCACCAACCTCACAGAGCCTGTCAACTTTACCATCCAACACAAGAAGGTGCTGCCCAGTTCATCTATCCATATATTTGGATACTTATTATATGGTTAGCTAACTTTCAACATATCTAAAAATCTTTGTTTTTCTGGTTTCATCAGACATTACCTGAATCTGGTTTCGTGACCTGTGTGTACTGGGACAATGGAGCAGAAAATACCAAGAACATGCGTTGGTCAGTAGAGGGCTGTTGGGTTGCATACACCAATGAAAACTATACCGTGTGCAGCTGCTCTCACCTCTCCACATTTGCCCTCATCTTGCAGATAGGGGAGGTATTATAGATCTGTTTGTGAATGTGCATTTGCCAATACAGGATCCTACAGTCAAAGTCAGGTTGATCACAGTATGTATTTGCTTGTGCGTTGTGTCTTCTCAGCCTCCACCGGATAATTCTTTCTTAGACTGGCTAAACCGAATGTGTGTGATTGTTGGACTATTCTTCTTTGCTTTGGCCATCTTCACCTTCCTCCTGTGTAGCTGGAACCCCAAGATCAACAACACAGCTCGTCTTCACCTCTGCCTCAACCTCTCCTTGTCCCAACTGCTGCTGCTGTGGAACGACAGATATGTTGATCAAAAGGTACAGTCAAACTAAGAAGCAGATTTAGTATTAAATGTGACCTAACCGAAGCTAACCATTCTTTGCTGAAAGTGTTTCCAGAAGCATTTCATTGTTTTCAAGATACTTCTCTGTGTCTACAGCGGGCCTGCACCGTCATGGCGGGGCTTCTCCACTTCCTAGTTGTTGCAAGCTTTGTATGGATGCAGCTGGAGGCGCTTCAGCTCTACCTGTTGGTCCGGAGGCTGTCCAAGGTGCAGGTCATCCAGAGAGATGGCCTCCCCAGGCCAGTTCTCTGCCTGATTGGCTACGGTGTTCCATTTGTGATTGTGGGTGTTTCTGCACTGGTGTATTCTGATGGATATGGTGCTACTAAGACAGGGGTGTGAGTAGGACAATCAGTAATACATGCACTCATTCACATTCTCCTGTATAACTGATGTGCATCTAGGTTGAAAAGATTGTTTATTTGTTTGATTGTGTTGCAGGTGCTGGCTCTCTACACAGCGCAATTTCAACTGGGCTTTAACAGGCCCTGTGATTTTTATCCTTGGAGTGAGTATATTGCATATTAGCAATTGAATCCCTTCTATTTCTCCAACTTTAACTTCTCTTTTGACCAGTTTTTAACTAATCTCAAAACCAGCCATTGTGCACTTAAAGACTTATCTTTGACAAAATACATTTTTTGGGCATGTTAAAGCTGATCCAGTATTTTTCTCTTGAAGCTCTTCCAATGTCCTGCTGGATTGGCAGTTAAGACTGTGAATGTGTGGCAATCCAAAGAGAAATTCCTTCCTATTAATTTTCAGTTGGACTGTTATTTGACTCTCAAAGCATTGTAGGGTAGCAGGCAACACAGAAATAACCAGAGACCTAAAAAAAGGAATTAAAAAACATCAACTTAATGCAAATGAGGCATCAATGTGCCTGGATGCTGCTTAGTGATTTGCCAAAATACTGACAATGAAAAAGTAATGTAGTTGTAAGCCAGGAAATGAAGTCTTTACAAGCTGTGAATAAATTACTCTCTTGTATGCCATTTGCCTTCAAGATTACAGACAAAAAAAGTGAGTGCTGTTTTGCACAGAGTCACGTGAATTGTTGGAGAAAGGTGTAGGTTGCTCATTTACAGTGTTTGCTACCAAGTAAGTGATGCAGGTCCCAGGCATGCGACCAAAAAACAGTTATTTTGATAAAAACTTGACATGAGCAGGCAGAACAACATCATACTGTTGCTGCACTGACTCCTTGTAGCAGAATGTTTTTTTCATTTACACTCTTGAGTCAGACACATAGCTAACAATAACAATATGAAAATATCTTTATGTTCCTCATGCTACTGAATATAAGATCAGCTTTTAACAGGTTAACAACCATAACGTTGTATATTTAGGTGATGGCGCTAGCATACAGATCAGAGGCACAACAACAAATTAAAGTACATGCAAGATGCAAGAAGAGCACTTGTAATGTGTTTTCTTTGTACTTTTACATTACACTAACCTGATAAAAAGTTGAAATAAGCAGACAGGACAACTGTAAGGGCCTTTCAGACACACGATTCAGATGATGAGGGCATTGCTACGCTATGAAACCCATGATTTGCGTTGTTGTGTTGACCAACCCGGTCAAAGATAGATTTGCACTGAACCCAGCGGCCATCGCAGCGCAAATCACTTCCTATTTTAAAGGGCCTTTAGGCTGTTGTTTCATTAACTCCTCATAGCAGAATACCCTGAGGGCCAAAAAGAGCGCAAATCAGAGTTCCGGTTAGCTGCCTAACGTCCTGCTGCTGCCTACTGACGTTGCTGGGTATTGCACCCAAAATAAGAGAAGAGACAAGAGAAATATTTCTAAACTTATAATATAACATCACCAAGAGCTGGAATACATATAACAGTTATACCTATAGGTCAGTCAAACATTATCAAAAACGTGACCGTGTATTTTACGTGTTGACACGCCACAAGCAATAATGCACGATTAGTTCCTTTTCAGTGGATTACTCTCTATAAATAAGTCACAAGGACCTCCTACAAGTGTTGTAGTACTCAAGACCAGTCTTGAGACCACTTTTTGATGTTCTTGGTCTCATCTTGGACTCGACCGCATTTGTACTCGGTCTAGTCTCGTTCTCGGACAGGGAGGACTCAGGATTTTATTTCAAGACCAGTCGAGACCATAACTTTGGGAATATCAATTAATTGCTTTTGTCTGATTTATTTGTTAACATCCTAACTTTGATTGGATGTAAAACATTTTGCTTCAAATGCAACCAATAACCCTAATTAAAAACATGTTGTTCCAGTTAACGACTGTCACAGCTACCTGCAATGGTAAGCATGGAAAAGGAGTGTTAAATAAAGATGCTTACGTTGATTTCAGCTCTTAGTGTTTGTATGTGGGTCCTTTAATGGGAATATGGACCTTTCAGATAAATTTGAGAAGTACCTATGATCTTCTTCCACATTTTATTGTGTCATGTAATGTGGGGAACTGGTCTTGGTCTCAGACCCTAAAAGTCTTGGTCTTGACATGGTCTTGGTTTGGCTGGTCTTGACTACAACACTACCTCCTACCACTGCCACCAGAGCAGTAGGCTTAGTAGTGTAGTATTGAAGGGTTGAATGAAGGTTGTAAATGTATTTTGTTCTTTCTTTTTTGGCAATATCCTGCTCTATCTCAGCTCAGCCTGTGTCTTTTCTTCTTAAAGCTTAATTGGATATTGTTCTGTGCTACTCTATGGAATCTGAGACCCACCTTGGCCAACATGAAAAGTGATGTTTCTCAATCCAAAGACACCAGGTATGAGTGTTGAAGATTATCTTTGCATATAAATGAAAAATCTGAGAAATGTGTGTCTGGATTGACTTCCTCAATATAACAGCTTGTTCCCAGAAAAGTTCAAATGGATACATAATGGACATATAGAAACAGTATATCACAGACTCTACATAAAGTCAATTTAATGTCTTTCATGGTCTTATGCAAATACAAAATTGGATGTTCAACTTAAATATACTAGTGCAGTGCCTGTTCACAGGGGCCCGGTTTGACGCCTCTGTGCTTTTTATTAAAATGTGCATCTCACATTGATTTCACGCAGTGGTTGGCAATAGGCGGATGGTGGGCCAAATAAATTAATACATAAATAAATAATACTTTGATACAAATCTCAGTCATGACAGCAACTGTTACTCACATAATTACTTCCTGTTAAGAGTGAGACAGTTTGTTGTCGCAGTGCTTTATTTCGAGTTGAATTTAGAGCTTTTACTTTGAAAAGTTCTAAAAAGACATTCAAAAGACACTGTGGCATGCTTGACTCACCTCTTAAAAAAGCCTTGTGATCCCCTTGAATGAGAAGCGCAGGAATTTCACCTGCCTGGATATGCTGGGGTGATGAAAATAAGCGTCCATAGGTTGATGGATGTGGATCAGTCGCCAGTACGCACACACTCCAGCACATGCTTTATTGTGAGCATGTGAAACAGTCTCTTCATAGTTATAATTAGTTGAGGAGGGAAGAAAAGACTATTCACACAAGGGGGATCAATCTCACAACCCTCTGATTGAATGGCCTGTGCACTATTGACTATGCCAACTGGGAACCCAACATTTGTTTTTAAATTATCAAACTTATTTACTGACCCCTGACCAGCATTAATAACACTGAAACAACATGACAATGGCGGAAATACTGATGTTATACATTCATGCCAATAAAGCTGTTTTGAATTGAATTGAATTATTGATATTCAGTGGTTCCTTAGAACTTAACATAAAACATAAAACTCTTACAACTCCGTTCCAACAAAATCGTTTTTAACATAGGCCTATATCAAACCTGCGTGATGACGAGAACTCAGTTTCAACAATTCACTGCCACTTCGGAGCCCTTAAGCCCCAAATTGCACCAAACGCAACACTGCACTCCCAGCAACACACCTGCCACGTTTGAAGTCGATGGGATGAACGGTTCTTGACATAATCGAAATATAAATACACACACAGATTCTCCTCTTTATTACACTTTGTTATATACATTTTGTCAACTGATAGATCAAGTGCCAACATATTCAAAGTGTTACAAATGCTGTACCCATCTGTGTTGAAAGAAGAATACATGGTTAAAATTCTAATTTTATTTTTAATTCTCATTTTTTACAGGTTGATTGTGTTCAAGATCCTGGCCCAGTTTGTCATACTGGGCTGTACCTGGATTCTAGGCCTGTACCAGACAAACCTTTTCTTTCAGGTCCTCTTTATAATTCTTAACTCCCAACAGGGGACGCTTCTCTTCATTGTCCACTGTGTGCTCAACAAGGAGGTAAACTCTTTATGCAGATGATTGTGCTCTCGTTAATCTGCTCTCTAATACATTTTCAATTTATAGAGCAGAACTTCAAATGATGACAGCAGTAGAAAAGCTGTCTATATTTAAGGTAGCACTAACACACATGACTGTATTTCATGGTATTTTCTAGGTTAGAGAGGAATATGTGAAATGGCTGACCTGTTCTTTCAAAAAGCACAGAGGAGGATCTGTGGTGAGTTTTAACAAGAAAAAAACAATACACAATCCAAGGAGCCACTTTAATAATTGTGTGTTTATAATTACTTTAGTGTAGCTCTTTTTGTTTTTGAGGTGTCTTTGTAACTGTTGTATGGCTATCAAGACTACAAAGACACATAATAGTATGCTGAACAACTTGGCATTAAAATAGAAGACAAAACAACCTGGCATTAAAACAAATGTGCCTGCATGTAAATCTATATTATTAAGGGACTACTCAAGAAGTCTTGTGCTTCACTGATTGAATTATGATTTGTGTTATGTTGCATGAATTTCACCACTTCTTTTAATGATGTTTAAAATACGTATTTCATCAGAGAGATGTGCCATCAGTCTCCGAAGACATCCACAAGGCTAATGAAGTTGAAATGAGAACGACAAAAGAAAGACAGAAGACAGAGAGAAGAAATGCAAACAATATCCACTAGAACCAGAAGTCAATCGTTACTGTTTGTTTGTTTGTCTGTCAAAACAACTGGCTTGATTTTTTTTATTTTCTTTTATTTAAACATAAAACAGCTATGACTCCTGGGATCTCATGATTCTTCTCAAATATGTCTCAGTTTTCTTACAGTGTCCTCGTGAGCAAATAACTCGTGTCTTTCTCTGATCAAAAGATCAGAATGATCTTAAATAAGTATAATCCCTCCAGAATTTAATTTCTCCAGAATGTGGATTAGAAAAAAACTTCGAGATATGTCTCAGTTTTGTCTTAGTGACCCCACTTAGGGGTGGAAAATAAAGTACTTTTACTTTTATGTTACTTAAGTTAACGGTAAGGTACTTGCGTATTTCCTTTTACTCTCCTGAATTTCAAATCCTGTATTGTACTTATTGTATTTATTGCTGTTTATTTGAACCCTGTAGTTACAAGTTACAGAGAAGAAGAATAAAATATATTTTATAATTGAAAATATTTCCCTTGCAATGCAATTTTATTTTTTCCAATTTGTTAAGTTAGTCTCAGCCAGCATAACTCGAATACCCACCATTTTGACATGATGTTTAGAGATTAATTCATTAAGGACTGAATGCACGCAAGAGCTGAGATACAACAATGTCATACAGAATGAGCACTTTTACTTTTCATAATTAAGTACATTCACTATGGAATACTTTTATACCTTTACTTGAGTAAAATTTGGAGGGATTTAATTGTGGATATGGTATTTCTTGTAAAATTGTACTATATTTACAGACAATCGGTTCTTCACTGTCAATTGTAGCTAGATGGTGCTGTAGCAGTGTCATCGCCCTTTGAACAACAGGACAGGGGTTCTAATTCTGCTCTGATGAGATCTCATCTGTTACTTCCATTTCTCCTATTGTAATCTCAATTCAATATCTATTTCTCTCACCTAAGTCTCAAAAATCTCTCCTTATCTAATGTTTTCTCCTAAGGGAGCAAAAAATTCAGATTGAAGTGACCTCAAAAAGAATTGAGATCTTAGTGCTTGTTTCATCTGAATTTTCAGAGTTGTTTATTATATAATGTATATAGCTGTGTGGAAACAATTTCAGATGTTTATGACCAGACAAAGATACACCTCACATTGCAGAAAAACAGCTTTGTGTGAACCATTTCTGTAACTCTGTATGTGGTGTGCTGTGCATGTACATTGCTGAACTTTGTCCCTGAACTAGGCACATTTTGAATGACCTAAAGATGGAGGTGTGTTTCTGAAGCATATCTCTATAATAACAAATCATGAACATTTGAGAACCAAACTAAAAAACTACTTTTAACAGACAACTCAACTCAACTGTAGATAATACGGTGACCATAGACTAAGATAAATACCTTATCAACTTTAAAAAATCAGAACTATCCCTTTAAAGGTTGCTTTAAACCATAAAGAATGGTTTTGGTACTTAAAATCTGGGTCTTATTTTGACCTATTTGGTGTGGAAAGTCTTTGAATTGGCTTCAGACAGTTTGCCGCTATCCAGGCAACATTGACAAAAATTAAGTTGAACAGACACACAGAAGATGCAACATCTTCATGGGGAATTGACACCTTCCAGTATCTACAGTATATGCACAACACCAATGAGACACAATAAACACAAACAGCACGACACAGCGTATGGGTAGCATAAAATTATTGGTTTATTAAACCTTGGAACCAAAATTGCTCTCCTGGCACACAGATTAGATTAGATGGGCTTGGTAACTACATCCTTCCCTTTTCTCCTCTTAACTTTAATTTTGCTCTATATTTGAAAGTGCCTTCATCACCAAGTTGAGGGAATTTGCATTGTTTTTTTAGAATTTGTATCAAACCGTATAAAAGCAATTACTGGGTGTTGCAAATGTTTTAATGTAGACTTCAGACAGTCTGAAGTGATCTGCAGTTTTGACGTGTCATGATGAAGTACCAGTGCCTTGTTACCTCTCCAGAGTAAGGGAATTCCTGATTTTGTATAGATTTGTGAGATGATCTCTTACAAACATATTACAGTTTTTCTCGATTAATTAAACACATCTCTTAAAATGATGGCTCTTTTCCCCAAAACTCTAAAAACAAATCTATAACCCCTCACCCAATTCCCCAAACATCCTATTTTCAGGTCAAAATAAAGCTCTCCACTCACTCACTCACTCTTCCTTCCCCTCTTACTCCTCTCCATACTGCGTTTCCTCCTCCTCCTCCTCTTCTTCCTTTTCCTCCTCTCTAGTGTCCTCTATGTCTTCCTTCAGATTTCTATGGATCCATTGTTCCAAAACTGAATGAACTGACTCTGGTCCTTTTATCTATCTATTGAAGGTTCTGATTGGTGTGTTATCAATTATGACTCTTTATGTTTCCACCTGGGTAGCACTAAGTCCACAACCACACAACATCATTGTTCCACATCTTACCATAAACCACTACAAAAATCACCATTTTTCAACTAAATTTTACATAAAAATTGGCCAAACAATTTGAACGTTTGCTCAGTAGCTTTCACATCAGGTGTAACATTAGCATTATAGTTATAACTTTAGCTGTGTTAGCCAACATTTACAACAACTCCGCACTTGAACAGTCTGTGAAGTTACATTGCCATGTTTATTTTAAATATAATTCATGGTCATATAATATAATATAAGTCATATAAATAATACTTACAGGTTGTGATGGGAGTTGCATCGTCTTTTAGGACTAAACGTTGAACTGTTGCCGGTGTTCTGACGATCTATGCTACCTTGCCGAAAAATGCTACCATAGCACAAATCGATAGACTCGACTCTACTCGGCCCTGCTCCGTTTTCCATTGCAGATAGAACCCAGAGATAGTACGTAGCTTGTCGTCATAGCAACGCCACACACAACTGCTGCGACGTAATGTTCAATGCGACACACACACCAGCGATCCACACAGCTTTCTCTTTTTTAAGGTAAAGCGTTTCAACATTACTCAGAATGTAAAGACAGATAAGCGGTATGAAAACTTTCCAGCTGTGTTTTCCTCTGCCGTTGTTGCTGCAGCGGTCTGTGTGACGGTGGGAGCAGAGGGCTCTGTGAGCGGGCGGCTGGCCGGCCTCACACGCTCCTCCCGCGGGTTGGCACAGGCATCCCCAGCAGCCACTTGCGGAGCTCCTCAACTCCGAAAATATTCAAGCACATTTTTGTTCCACCATCACTTCTCGTAAAACTGTCAATAGTGCTTTCTGTGGGAGATGGGAACTCCCTTTGCTTTTTCACTTTGCAAACCTATTACATGCACAAAAAAGATATATAACTAAATAAAGGAGAGGGGAAAAGCCAAAAAGCATAATACCACCTCTTTAATGCTAAGTACTAACTTTTCATAATCATCAGAACAACGAGTTCAACATTTCAAAAGTTTGCTGGGGCGTTACTTTATTTTGTAAAGAGGTGGGGACATCAGATTAGGTGTGTGACGACACACTTGGGTCACGAGAACAAGATGAGAAAATATTTTAACAGTATTTTGAATAAATATTTGATGCTGAAATATATCAGTGAGGGGTCTGGAGGTCCTCCCCCAGAAGACTTTGAGCATTAAACTCTCTGGTGACAGAGATTAGCCGACAGGTGGGAACAGGAACAGTGAGCGTCATGTAGCGCCCAGAGAACCTGATATGGAGAGGGCAGCGTACCAGCAGCTTGTGAGTCCCAGTACGCCAGAGAGTAGAATGTTGAGGTGCCGGTACTGCGTACCGGTGCATACCAGCCCACTTCAACCACTGCTGTGGGTAACCCTCCCTGCTGCTGTGGTGCAACCCTCCCAGGACATGCCTTCCTTGACCATCACTGACCCACCACCAACGCTCATGCTGGATGATGCTTCAGGCAGCATAATGTTCACCACGGCGTCTCCAAACTCTTTCACCTCTGTCACGAGTTCAGTGTGAACCTGTTCTCATCTGTGAAGAGAACGAGGCTCCAATGGCGGACTGGTCAATTCTGGTGTTCTCTTGTGAACGCCAGTCGAGCTGCACCAAAACAGCACACTTATTTTGCACACTATTTTGATTACTAATGTGTTGTTATTTTAAATAAATATTTGAATAGAAAATAATTTCAGGTTAATTTTTAATCAGTATTTAAGTACAAATAGGAGCATTTGCTATTATGAGCTACCATGAAATGTGACCTACTGACTACAAACCAAAGCCAAATTGTAGTACTACAGTTATTTTGCTGACTACAAAAGTGCATAAGCCGTCTGTCAGAGCTACATCAAGTAAATGACGTGTATTTGATATTATCTGATATAATATTTTTTATACAAGTAATATTCATACTGTTTGAAATAAATAAACTGTTTCATAGTATTTTCAGGTTTGTGCAAAAAGAATTAAAGGCCTGTCCCATATGGACGCCTGTCCCAAATATAGGCAGGGTCAAGTGATTTTAGCAAATAAAAGCCTGGGCTGTTAATCAAAGTTTTACTGTATGTGTGATTTGCTAGAGGTCAAGAAATACCTGTCAATAACTTTTTCATTGAAATAAACAGAAGTATTTATTCACATGCTTACTTTTCAAAATGTTGTCGGATACCCCTCTATTTTTTTTGGTAATATCTTATGGCATGTCATATAATTCTGCTCCTTATTTAATTAATTAATCCATTCTGTATATAAATCATACAATTTTATGGTAATAGCCACCACTGATTTTCCTAATATAATATGTTTTCAAGAAATTATGTCTTTATCGCATTCCTTCTTTGTGTATGATCTTAGTTCAGTATTTACAGTGGATGTTAAAATTGAAGTAATAATGACATAGGTTGTAATTGTTCTGCCTTAAAATAAGTCAGTCTTTTTTCTCCCTTTGTATTTGCAAGGATTTGTAAGTTATTTACATATAGCCTTAGACACAATACCATGTTACAGTTTTACAAGACAAATTGTCCTGACCAGTGATCAGTGTTGGGCAAGTTACTCAGAAATTGTTACTAGTTAGTTCTCCTTAAAAAAGTAATGGCCTAATATTACTTTACTTATTACTGGGTGATAAAAGTAACTATTAAGTTACTCGTTACTTTACTATATTACTTTCAGTACCACCACCTCCCTTCACGCACTCTCTCTCCTCAGGTGTTACTCTTCATGTACATACCAACTATAACAAATGCATGTGATTCTTCAAATTACATATTAGATTACATTTTTCAACCTCAACTATGAAACATTTATAACTGTTCAGTCCATGCCAAATGCATAACACTCACTGAGAAACGGTGACTTTGATAGCAAAGGAGCAGCATAAGGACATTTTGATCCAATTTTTATGTCTTACATGGCTTAAATCAAACTATCCAAGAAGAATTTCCAAGCCATGATCATTTAGTCTGTTTGTGATTTGGTTTGACAATCTCTATGTGCTAAAATAAAACTTTAAACTTTAGTTTTTCATCATTAATATCATAAAAAAGTCTTCATTTAAAATGTTTCAAAAGTTTTGCTTTCTGTTCTCTCTCTTATCTATGAATATCAGGCAAACCTCTTAATAATGCACACAAAACTAAGCTAACATAAGTATTTTTTTCCATCACAGCAACAAATAATAATTGGGATCCAATACAATATATATATATATTTAAGTAAGACAATAAAAAAGTAAAGAATTATAAAGCTATAGCATCTTTATAATGGTTACACAGGACATCTGTTGGCATGAAAAAATATTTCATGTACACTTTTCACAATACATCCTGATGTACAAAAATATAATGCATATTCTGGCCCTAAATGTATCATCACACTTACACATATAAAGTAGGCTGTATACACTTCTCTTTGTCAAGCTCATTGCTTACCTTTTTGTTGAAACTACAACTAACTGCTGATTGTGTGCCTTGAATCAAACTACAACATACTGTAGTTAATACTTTTTATTATGTGTGGAACATTGTTTGGGGTAATCCTATTACTTCCAAAGGACAGTTTTCTGTCAGTATTATGTAAATGTATTGCAAAGGCCACTCAAAGCTCTGGCCCCTCCTCTATGTAAAGCTTTCCATCGCAAGTAAGTGAATTTGCATCGTTTTTTGCATTGATTCCAAACCTTTTAAAAAAAGTATGTGGATGCAGTGCAAATTTCTATAATGTACTTAACTTACCGGGTTCCTGCCTCCACTCAGCGCCAGATCGTAGACTCACCTTACCAATCAGTCACATTCGAGCCATTCTAATCTAAGACTAGTTCTTGTGCCTGTTCCCTGCTAACCCTGTTCTTCTGTGCCGCAGATATCCCCGCCTGGCCCTTCTCCTGCAACGACTCCTCTCCTGCTCTCGTACGCCCTGAAGAATTCCCCCTTTCCCGGATCCCCAGTCTAGTGCTGTCTCTGGACCCTCCACTCTCTGAACCCAGCCTCTCACACCCAGCAAACTGTTAATAAACCCGGTTACATTCACCACCTCTGAGTCTGAGTACTGCATTCGACCAGCTACACCCCTTACACGTATGCATTATCCTGAGAAGTACACAACAAACACAAACAACTGACAGCAGTTCTAAGGAACAATAACTCTTCTTTGTCTTTGTGCTTTATAGGTTCACTCTTCACTGTAATTTTCCTCCTAGTATGGATGATGTTTACTTCCTAACATTTGATACAGATTCAGGTTATTGGTGAAATTGTTTGTTCATCATTATTGACATCCACTATGTTTTGTTGTTCTATGGAGGTTATTGTGGTGGATATACAAACATAACTGAACCATGGCGCAACTATTTATTTCAATCATCATCATTCCCCGGCTTCCCAAAGGATGATGCAAATCTTGTTGGGATGTGGTGAAGCTTCACAGGTTTTGGTGGAGACATTTAGCAGACTATTGGTGGTAGCTAATATGCAATCTATTTAACATGACTATTATCCATCAATTGAATCTAAAACTCCCCATCTGAGGTCTGAAAACATAGTTATCTACTGTATATTATATTGTACTTATGTCAATAGATCCTCCTAAATATTACACACTGAACCTTTAATATAGCTCTGTACTGTTGTACAACATTTGACATATCTATAGTTATATTTGTTTTTGATCACATTGTTTTCTGATTTTTACACTGTATGACAAATACTATAATTATTTCACTACGTGTTCAAATGTTAAGTTTCTAATAGTTTTGGAAATATATCCAGACGTATATAGCCTTTGAAAATATGCATTTCATAGAAGACTGTACTATTGGCCTTGGAAGAGGTCTCCAATTGTCTGTGCTGTGTTGTCATTTTGTTTTCAGCTTTTCACAATACCTGAAATTAACATAAAGTCATCATTATTCGAATAATTTTTCAATTCAGGCTTTTGAACAGTGTAATTACACAGATAAGTACATAGCTTTCGGGACTTTCTAATACAAGAGCAAGTAAAATGGCTAATCTTCTTTTGTAGTATCTCTAATATTGACAATCATATCCATCCTTTCTGACTATCTGTTTAATTTGTTACCCATGGAATTGGTAACATCAGTGTAGAGGAAAATTGCTTGTTGTTAACTTTGCCTAATACAAGTGGGTAGCCCTGTGTTTATGTGACCATACCATGACCATGAATGTGGCAGTGGTAGCCCAAAGGTTAGAGAAGCGAGCTTGTGACCCTCCCTCATTGAGCCCTCATTTACCACCACTGAGGTGCCCTTGAGCAAGGCCCATAACCCCAACTGCTCCAGTGGAGCTGCTTAGTGGCCAGCAGACCAGGCTGCGGTTGTAATGTGAATGTGATCAGGGCCTTCCTGCAAAAGAGAGGCTTCCTCTCAGTGAAGCTCCCCTGAATAAATAAAGGTTAAAACAAACAACATAAAAAAAAACAATCTTTCACAACAGAAAGTGCAAGAGAGTATACTCACACATGTTAGCTCTAGATCTGTGCTATGAATCAATTCTTACTTTGCTGTTAAGTTGGTTCTAGCACGGCATATGCACATTATTTTTGTCTATAATAAACTTCTGTTGCCTCTAATTTTTCCCAGTTGTTTATTTAAATACACCCAGTATCATACTTGCTTCAGTTATGTATATGTTGTACACTGTATAGAGATGTGCGGAAACAATTTTAGATTAGTACTTTGTGGTTACTAAATGTGGGGCTCTGCGTGGAACTACACTGCTGAACTTTGTCCCTCAACTAGGCAGATTTTTGTGGGAATACTGAATTACTTAAAGGTGCTGTAGAATGGAAGACTGTATTTACCTTGGAATAGTTGAATAAAATGAGTTTAGTGCATGTAATTGACAAGCTGTGAGCCTCAATCTCCTATTTCCTTCTTCATATGTAAATCTTGCACATGCAAATTACCCTGGGAAAACGGCCGAATGCCAGCAAGTGTTACATAACATCTGGAACATAACATGGAGTTTACACCCCCAAAAGTTACATAGACCAGCCCACATTCCAGAGAAGCAGTGATATGGTCTCATAGAGCCAGAGCTGGAGATTGCGCAGTGAAGTGTGTCTCACAGAAAGTGCTTTTACGGTTATGAAGGAAATTTTCTCGTTTTCCATCTAATGTCCTCTGGCTGCCCTGCCTCAACTCTGCGATTTATGAAGTTTCCTGATGGACACATAGCAATTGTTGCTAATACTACAGCTTGCTAACCTTTAGCTGCTAACAGTAGCTCCTGTTATCAGCTGGCTCTGAACCATTTCAGTTCCGAATGTTTTGACTGTAGCCCTGAATGTACGTCAACAACAACATCAAAAATATTTTCTTTATCAATATGCAATAATCCTCATGACGCAGCCTGTCTCACAGGTCTTCAAAGAAGACTATTCAAAAAATATTGCTACATTTTGTTCATGTGAGGTGACCCCCCCACCGTTACTCAGCCTGCCTACATTTAGAGAGCATTGGTTGCAGCTTCAGGGCTTGTCAGCGACTACTGAATTGTCCCTAGCAAAGTTGGAATCAAATCATTTAGATGTAAATGTTGTCGGTCAGTGTCCAGTCTATGTATTTGCAACACAAACTGTTAACAGTCCGCCGCAAAGTAGCGAGAGAATAACATGACACACCTGACCGCGACACAGACACCTGTCGCTCCCTTTGCTGTCTCTGTCTCCCTCGCTCACAGACACTTTGCTCTGTTTGACTGTCTCTCTGCTACAGGATGTTTCCGTCTGAAGCGGCTGTGAGCTGAACTTTATTGGAGGAGCTGAATTTCTCATTTGTGTGGATTTGTGTTTAGATTTCAAGGGTGGCGATGGTGCAGTGGATAAGACATGTGCCTTTGGTGTGACAGACCCGGGTTCAATTCCCCACTGTGAGCAGCCAATGTGTCCGAAGCAAAACACTTAACCCCTAGCGTGCGACCTCTGACATATATAGGAATTGTAAGTCGCTTTGGATAAAGCGTCAGCTAAAGAATATGAGATTTCTGTCTGATTAGCAGCTGCTGCTAGCAGGAGTTAGACAGCTGCAAAAGTAACTAGTCACCTACAAACTAAATTGCAAAAAGTAGAGGCAGAACAGCCGGAGGATATCACAGGGAAAAGTAGATAACAGACCAAAAATGCAACATTTTAAGGAGAAATTGACACCTACCACTATCAGTGCGCAATAAAGATGTGACACAATCAACAAAACCACAACAAAACAAAGCATATGGGTAGCATTAAAATATTGGTTTAGTAAATACTGTAATAGAGGTGCGTGGTGACGCCATCCTTCCCCTTTCTTCTACTTACTCTCATTTTGCTCTTCAATTGAAAAGGCCTTCAGCACCAGTGTTGATAAATTTGCATTGTTTTTTGCATTCGTATCAAACCTTATAAAAACAATTATTGGGTGTTGCAAATGTTTCAATGTAGACCTCAGACAGTCAGGAGTGATCAGAAGATTTGATGTGTCATGATGAGCTACTGTGCCTTGTCACTTCTCCTGGGTAAGTAAATCCCTATTTTTTATATATTTTTTAATTTATGTAATTTTTCATTGATATTTTGAGATGATCATCATTTACAGTTTGTTGTTAAGAAAGTTTTGCGAAATTAGAGGCATTGTGTTTCTTTTTCGTAGGCTTTCTTGTCATCCCTGTCACTTGTGATTTTCCTCCTGGTATGGATGATATAAATTTATATACTTTATAATTTATATACTATATACTATACTACAGACAACACAAACAAAGCTTCTAACAAAGGATGAAATAACAATTAAATCGTCATTATTTCCAATGTTTCCTTGTTTGGTGCAGGTTCTTGCGATGGATACACCAACATAACTGAACCATGGCGCAACAGAGAATTTACTTCTACTTCTTTACCTGGCTTTCCTAATGATGATGCGAACCTTCTTAACAAGTGGTGGCGCTTCACTGGCATTGGTGGAGACAGAGTTATTACAGGCTGCATTGGAAACTTTCGTGGTGGCACTCAACATGTGATTCATATTCCCTTTGCATATCCATCTACTGAATCGGTGACCCCAACAACAGGGCAGGCATTTGGTTATTATGCCGGGTGTAATGTCATACGTTTATCAGTGAGTGTGGCTCTGTGTCCTGGAGGATTCTACGTGTACAAGCCATTAAATCACCCATCAGGTTTAATGGGTTACGTGACTTGTAAGTAGTAACTAATTGTTGAAATCCTTTTTTTATCTGTCAACATATCAAGCTTTATTGAAAATGTATGAAATAAGCACAATGTCTTTATATGCAAATGTCTCTGTATTTAGACAGTGACATTATAGGCAGATATTGCTTATTAAAATATGACTAAAACAAGCTTATGTAAAATAACACCAAAAGCTTGGTGTGATGGATGTGTCAGTACAATTCTGAGAACCTAAATCTAATTCCCAACTTATAATAATGGCCATGTGGTTATTACTGAGAATAGTCAAGCCATTGTTCCTTTCAGACAACAGGTGTCTGATTTGGCAGCAGTCTTCTTTTTTTTATCAAAGAAAACTGTTTACATTAATACAAGAACAAAAGTGAATTTGTGACTTGATCACTTAATTCTTAGAGAACACTGGAAGTCAAAGTTGTGATATGTAAGTGTAAAAGCTGCCACTTTGGGCATTGGTGGCTGTGACCTTCCTTACTATTTGACCTATTTTATTGTTACTATGGTTAAGGATTTTACTTCTCTGATGCCCAGATGATGGGAGGCAAGATCTTGAAGGCTACTTCAAACCTGAACATCAAATGAAAAAAACAAAACAAAAACATTTTAACTCATACAGTAGCCTATATTGAATGCATAACAGATGACTGGCTATAAATGGAGGCCAGATGTTCATTGCCTAAACTATTTAGTTTGAAAGAACACCTTGGACGGACTGAATGACACAAGCACCAATGTCTGTAATCATTGGTAAAAAAGTGCAACTTTGACAAAGCTTAGGTTGAACCAAAAACGTGAACTTGAGTCGCAATTAATTTGCACACACAGTGACTTCAGACTCGACTTCAGACTCGTTCTCAAAAGACTTCAGCCTAGACTTGGACTCAAGGTGCGGGACTCGTGAACAATGTATTATTTTTAGGAAATGTCTAATGAGCTTGCTGTTATTCCCCTCTCTGCGTTACCTATAACATACACGTAACACACGTAACACAAACACATATCTGCTGCGCGTGGCCACATGCGAGAGAGGACAACAAACACAGGTGTCTTGCCGAAAGTGATCGTCGCAGAAAACTGCTGACTTGCAGTAGTTTATAAACTGTGATTAGTTGTAGACGCATTAGGCTACATGGTGGTGCCCTGTAAGTGAAAAACACTTTACTGGTTTATTGTTGATCATGCAACATTACAGTTTTATTTAGTCAGCGATACACTGGTTTAAGAGTCTGCGGGGTGTGCTGACTTCAGTAGTTAATAAGTTGTCATTAATTGCATTGTACATTACATGGTTGTGGTCTATAAGTGAAAAAACAGTTACAGAATTCCTTATGCAGTTTTATAAGCAGCCTGGATTGAACGCAGCAGGTGATATAACACTCATAACCACGAGTGACTTGAGACTTGACTTGGACTCTAGCTCGAAGACTTGTGAACATCTCTGGCTGGTACCAGCTCAACTCGACTCTACTCGACCTGCTTTTGGCCCGCCGCTTCAGCATTACTCAAAAGACAGTCTGATAGTGGTACAAAAGTCTTACAGCTGTGGCTTCCTCTGCCTTTGTTGCTGAAGTTGCCTGCTGCATTGGCTGTGTGTGACTGTGAGACCAGAGGGGTCTGTGAGCATGACTGGTCTGCAGTTTTCTCACGTCACCTTTTAGTATCGCCTCAGCTGAACTCAGCTCGCTTGGAACCTTGACAGAAGTGATATGAAAAAAAAGTACCAGATAGCAGGTACAGGCCATAGACTGTATATAAGAAATGGACGTAGTCATCGTGAAGTCAACCGTGAAGTCAACCATTGTGTTGAAGCCTCGAGTTTGGCCGATAGGGCGCCGCCATGTTGAGTTTTTGCAACCAGGAAGTGCCCGGAAGTCATGATACGGCGGCGCTAACGGCCGTGTGCGGAGCTAGTTAGCTTGCTTAGCTAGGTGCAACTGTAACTCCCGTTAACTGTCAGTTTAACAGGGCTGATAACTTTGTCTAGCGAACATCAGTCTTAAAACTAAATGTACTCACCAGAGAAAGTGAACAGCCAACTCCTAATAAGCTTTTTCAATGGTGCTGGTTAAATTTACACAGTGCCGAGGGTACGAGTCGGCTATAGCCTGATTGACAGGTCGCCATGGTAACGACTTGTTACAACATACTCTGCTTTGTGATCTATTTTAAAATAAATGGGACCATAATTTACTAAATGAACATCATTTTTTATTGAAGAAGACTTGAAACTAGCGACTGAGACCATAAACTCATCAGGAAAGTGTTTAGTGGGGTAATTATTCAGCTGAGAAGTAGGGTAATTTTCCCATTATTTCTAATGGAGCCGGACTTCTTTTTGCAACCAGAAGAGTCGCCCCCCTGCTGGACTTTCAATAGAATGCAGGTTTCAGGGACTTCCGCATCAGCTTCATATTGTAGACCGGAAGCTTCCCGCTTGGTACAGGTACAACTTTTCACCAATGGAAACCAACCTTGGAAAAGGGCCATTTGTTGTCTATACTTATGATAAACAGTTAAACATAAGGTGGAGGAATTCACAATTCATATTTAGTTTTTTAAATAATTGTTTGTTATACGACAATATCATAATAATTGTATCTCTGTTTAGATCACAATGTGTGTAACACAGACTCTTGTGGACCACTTGCTCAGTGTAATCCTGATGGGGGCTGTATTTGTGTTCCTGGGTATGAAATCATCCCTACGCGCTTGCCAACTCCAGATTCATTTGGTTGTGTTGGTAAGTACATTTTATTTCACCTAAGTCAAGGATCAGCTGATACTTTGCTTTCCTGTTTTTTTTGTTTTTTTGGGGGGTGGGGTGGGTATAATATTATTATTATTATTATTATTAATAATAATAATAATAATAATAATAATAATAATTACCAGGACCCACTAATAACTGTACAAAAAAACCCCACTTCATTCCCTGATTTTGCTGAAACTCATGTTTGATGGAGAAAAGATTTTCTAGTTTTCTCTCTGATGTCCCCCGACTGCCCTGCCTCAACTCTGTGATTTATGGATTATTATTGCTTAAGTTAACAGCTAGCTGATAATTAGCAGCCATTAGCTAATCAGCTCAGTTAGCCTGCAACTACCAGGCTAATACTGGTAAAATTATTTTACTCCGCCCGTACTGGGAGCTCGGAACACCGGGGGAGTGTTTGTGTTGTAATCCCTATGAGTAATCACCATTTTCGGAAAAATGTACCAGTAATGTGATTATGTCTTTTTTTCTGTACTGTAACCTTTATATACAGTCTATGACTGTAACCGAATATAGTTACTTTTTTTGTATCCTGATTATGTAAAGCTGTTATATGTAATCCGTTACTCCCCAGTTCAACAGATGAGTTCAACAGATGAGCGGATGTGTCGTGACATAAAATGTCTCCTGTTGCGATTTTAGGACCTTTACAGCCCTATTTCCAAGTTAATTACAAGAATTTACCGTTACAACAAGGCTTTTTGTGGTCCAGGAACAATGGTGGAACGTTTTTGAAAAAATATCTAATTGCGATTATTTTAACTGATAATAATTTGCTATACAGGAGGAAATGATAATTTTTATATCATTATTCTCATATTCATTGAAACATCTATAATTGATTATGGTGTGGTTTTTGCAAGGATCTGTGCCAAACAAAGATGTTTTCTTAGGTCTGTGGAATATGATGTGTAGGCCAGGACATCTCTGCAGCACCACAATATTAATTTAAATGGTATTTTGAGACACATTTTGCCTTTAAAAAAATATTGCACCTTCTGCGATTTGAAAGTTGTAGTAGTACCATGTTGTGAGATGGTAAGATTACAATTAATTGTTCAGCCCTAGCGGGAACATGGCTATTTGTGACAGCTGCTTACCTTTAGACTATATGTAAGTTTTTCAATGAAATTAATCAAATTTTCATTGCCTTATTGTCAGTGGGCTCAAAACTCACTTAGAAATTAAAGCTGCAAGCAGCGTTGGGCGGGCCCTCGCACTTGTAAGCGCGTCCGCGCGTGAGCCGGCCGAGTTGCATATTCTGGAGCTCTGCCGGTGCGGCTGTGAATTTCCTACGCGGTTCCGACGCCGCATGAAGGTGTTATATGTCACTTCCTGTGTCCCCTATGTGGAGCTACATAGCACTTGCCGCTATGAATATAAATCGGTATTGACGTGTAGATGTCTGCGGGGTGGGAGAGTTAACAAGCACGTAAAGTTTGTTTCAGATGTGAGCATGTACACTGAACAATAATGTACCCAAACAATAAAATAAATTCCTTTTATATTTCCCTGCCTTGTTGTTTATGTGTACATACAGAGGAAGAATGTGAGAACAGCACACATTTCATCTTTACTGTGTGTTAGAGCATGGGAG